>NW_027465908.1:4236755-4539381 GCF_049634645.1 Pelodiscus sinensis
GGGGGAGCCTTGAGCCTCGCATGTCCAATCCAGCTCATGGTGGGGAGGAAGCAGCTTTGCAAACTGCTGCTTCCCTCTCCCTCAGCTGGGGAAACGGCAGGGCACGAAACGCTAACCTGGAGGCTTTCTCTGCTACTCCCATTGGTCAGAATCCTGGCTAAATCCCCACCACTGGCCTGCTCCTGCACCCAACCTCCCAGCCAGACCCCCTCCCCCCCCCACCCACAGCCCACTCCTGCACCTACCTCCTGGCCACACTCTCCCATGCCCTCTCTGTCCTGCATCCATCTTGTCATCATGGGTGGTTGACTTGTGGTCCACGGAAATGTTTGCGTTGAACAGAGTGGGCTCTGGGCCAAAAAGCTTGAGAACCACTGCCTTAGATCAGCTAGTCTGACCTTGAAAGAGAAGGGACATGGACAAAACTCCTGACCTCCCAGACATTTAGGTGTACAGAATTAGGTGTCTTGTCCAAATTTGCTAGCACATACTATTTGGAGATGTACTCTCAGGGTTTACTCTACTGAAGAATTTCTACACTTGCTGAAATCTGGCATTTAGGGTGCCGTTAATTTAAAGGTGCCACAAACTCTGTAGCATGGGAGCTGCATGGTTCTGCTGAACTGTGAGTTGCTGCAGTTGTGTTTACAGATTTTACTTTAAAAATATTTTGGGTTTAAAAAATAAATACACAAACCATGGGGAAATCCCAACCCCCTTGATTTTCCAGATATTTTTGTGCTTTTAATTTATTTACTCTGCTGCAATCTGTTTATAAACATCACCATTTTCCATGGAAGACATAAGCTAAAATGGAACAGGTGTTGAAAGGATACTTGTAAAATGTATTTTCACTTATGGGGACTGACAATTTGGTTTGGTGCTGCTGGGCGT
Source organism: Pelodiscus sinensis (assembly GCF_049634645.1). Taxonomy (NCBI): domain Eukaryota; kingdom Metazoa; phylum Chordata; order Testudines; family Trionychidae; genus Pelodiscus; species Pelodiscus sinensis. The sequence goes on from NW_027465908.1 coordinate 4,237,650, forward strand.
ATGTGCGGAATACCTCACATGCTGTTCAGGGGCTAAGCAAGGCATCTGACTAACGGGTCTGTGGACCTGGATCCAGAAGGTCTTTTCCTGACTCTGTCACTGACTTTCTTTGTGACCCTGGAAACATCACTTTCCAACTCTGCTCCTCAGTTTCAGTAAAAACAACAACAGTGCTCTCCTTTGCATAGTGCTTTGTGATGGTTACATGAAAGGCCCTGTATAAGAGCTAAGTGTTGTTCTATTCAATCTCTCACCCTCTATTTGAGAGATCCACATGCCATATATGGTACACACTGGCCTTCACTGTTAATTATAAGCTTGATTTTCAAACGAGTTCTGCTAATACTCAGATGCCTAAATCAAATGGCATAGATAATTCAATGGCATGCACATTTGAGCTGACCTCTTTGGAAAATATGGCCCCAGCTGTAAGGTGCTGAGCCATTGTAAGTGTGGGTCTGAATTCTTACAAAAACCTCGCCCCATAATCGTTAATGCTATTTCCCCTGCCATGCGCTTTCCAGATAGGAATGAATCACCACGTCAGGTAACCAAAAGACTTTCCTTACACTTGGCTGTTTTACTTTATTGCAGTTGCAGAGTTGCAGTTTTATTTAAAGACTAAATATCATTGGGGAAAAAAAAGCTTTTTCATTGTCACCGCAGGCTGGTGAGATGGGTACGTCTAATTCTATCCAGAGAGATGAAGGTCCTGATTTCTCTAGGCATTGGGTGTCTCCTGTGAGTTCCCAAGGGCTCTCAGTAGGAGTCAAGAGTGCTCAGAACCTCTCAAGAGGTTCAATTGCTCCAAACTACAGCAAAGCTGGGCCTATGCTAACACAGGCTGAGCCGTGATGGGTACATCTGCGCCAGTGCTCACAGTGACTGAGGTGTAAGTGTAGACAGAGCTGACTCCTTTTCAGAGTGTCGTGGAGATGACTTGCTCTGAGGAAGCTTGGTCTGAGCTTCTAAAACAGCTCTGAACATAGCTTTGGTCCTTGCGCTGAACCCCGCTTTAACACTGGGTCCAATGAAACTGCTTGCTTGGTGTTGATAAGGCTGGAGAGCCAGAGCCAAGATTAGTACATAGGAGTTCCTGGCCACAAATCCTACTAGAACATTTATCTGTCCATTGTCTCTCAGGCTACGTCTACACTGCATCCCTCTTTGCAAAAGCCTATGCAAATGAAGTGCAGATTAGCATATTGCTGCTCTTCATTTGCATAATTAATTAGGGGCTGTTTTTGCACAAGAGGCTTTTGCGCAAGAGCCATTCATCTTCATTTTTTCAAGAAGACCGGCTTTTGCGCAAGAAGGAGCTTTTGCACAAAAAGAATCTGTGTAGATGACTCCTTTTCTGCGCAAAAACGCCCCCTAATTAATTAAGCAAATGAAACACAGCAATATGCTAATCCACACTTCATTTGCATAGGCTTTTGTGCAAGAGGGATGCAGTGTAGACGTAGCCTCACTGTTACTAATTATTTCATGCAGTGTTAGTGAGTGTTCTCTGATTTTGTTTTGCATCTCCTGCACCTGCGCACACACACATGCATACACCACACCGGTTTTTTAGCTCAACCTTTTGAAGCACAGCTGTGTTGTGTTTTCTGCATTGATGTCATATTTCTTTCCTGACAGTTGCATTTCACTGTGCTTCATTAGGGTTTGGAGATTCACCTGACTATATGAGAAACCTTGAAATGCCTCTTTTCTTTGGCTGGAAAGAGCAACAGGAGTCTGCAGAGAGCCTCACCGGCACCTTCTGGGCAATGAGCAAAAGTGTATTGATTAAATTTCTGAGCTTTGTTGATAAGGATTTGAAAGGTCTACATTAGCTTTCATGCCCAGGCCTTAACAACTACACAAAGGCTGCCACTAATCCATTGCATAGAGACTGCTACATAACAGTGGAGGGGTTGCAAGTACAGAATATTTTACCCAGCTTGGAATTGGAGGCGGAATTTAGACTGTAGTTATTCTGCTTGGAAATATTGTCAGAGAGAGAGAGTCTATGGGGTCCTTAATGGCATGAGAGGGTCAGGATATCTTATCCAAAAGCTAAGGCAGGACCACAGTGCCTCTTCCCTAATACTTATTGGATCACAGGTTTTAGTTCCTACTCATAGACTAAAAAAGCCTCTTTCTGCAGCACCTCTGTGGCTTGTAGATAGGTGTCTACACAGTATCTGGGCATGTCTGTAACTGCTGTGGTGATTAACAGAATTGCATGTCACTTCAGCATAATTACTATTGTGTCTGACAGTTGCACTTGCTTAAAAGGACCAAAAAAAAACTATCCAGAACCTGGCATCACTTTCTGGCTGCAGATTAGGGCAAGTCACACTTTCCCCCCCATAAAAAATAATAGCAAAACAAATTCTAATATCGCTTTTCTTTGAAAGATACTTTTCAAATCAACACGGGCATTCACAGAGAGCCAGGTATCACGTCACCCCCGTGGAAACACTGTTGTCTCTGTGGTGGGATACAGAAGGGCTGTGTCTACACTGGGCCACTTATTCCGGAAAATCAGCCGCTTTTTCGGAATAAGCTGCGAGCTGTCTACACTGGCCCTTGAATTTCCGGAAAAGCAACGACGCTCTACTGTACAAAATCAGCCGCTATTCCGGAAAAACTATTCTGCTCCTGCTCGGGCATAAGTCCTTATTCCAGAACACTGTTCCGGAAAAGGGCCAGTGTAGACAGCGCAGTAGTCTTTTCCGGAAAAAAGCCCCAATCGCGAAAATGGCGATCGGGGCTCTTTTCCGGAAAAGCGCGTCTACATTGGCCACAGACACTTTTCCGGAAAAAGGGCTTTTCCGGAAAAGCAGCCTGCCAATGTAGACGCTCCTTTTCCGGAAAATCTGAAAATAGAATAGTATTCCGTTTTAAGCATTTCCGGAAATTCATGCCAGTGTAGACACAGCCAAGGTGTTTATCAACTCAGTGCAAAACCACGCTGTCATTTAGGACAAGAGATGCAGAATCATTTATCTAGGTGCAATGATAAGTGGGATTTAGGGAGGCAGAATGTGATTACCCGAGTTGGAATTTGAAACAGATCCAAATACTCTCGTTCAAAAAAACTGGAATGTGTTTAAACTTTGAAAATACAGATCCATATCAATTGCAGTATTTGGCCTTAGGCATGGATTATTCTAAGTCAGATAGCAAGACATATTTTTACACCAAGAAGAAAAAAATAGGTGTGGGGGGGGGCAGGGGCGGGATAGATAGTCGTGTGCTTAAGACATTCGACTGGAATTCGGGAGATCTGATTGGATTCTACCACCATTATGTTCTTCCTATTTGACTTAAAGTCACTTAATATCTTTTGCCTCTGTTTACCCTATGCAAAATGTGTGAATAGTTACAGCTGGTAAATATATGGCATTTCTGGGACTAGCTCTCTGACCCATGATGGTTGAACATGTAGGGTCATACCTTGTTCTTGATTTGGGAAGTCCCCGTGAGGTGCATAGAAGTTGTACCACTAGATAGAAAGGTTTGTATGTGGACCATAGTGGACAGGAGAAGAAAAAGGTGATGCAGTCTAAGGGTGTGTCTGTATTGCGCCCATAGCACAAAAGAAGCTACACAATTTGAACAACACAAATTGTGTACCTTATTTCAAGTCAATTTTGGAATAGCTTATTTTCACCTTATTCTGAAATAACATAGTCCACGTCTACATAGCAAGCCATTATTTCGACATAATGTCAAAATAATGTCGAGCTAGAGGACTTCTTACTCCGACTCCTGTAACCCTAATTTTATGAGAAGTAAGGGAAGTCAGAGGAATAGTATTCCTTGCTGCGTAGACGGTGCCAAAAGCAGAAACAAGCTATTTCGACTTAAGCTACGCAATAGACGTAGCTCAAGTGGAGTAGCTTATTTTGGCTTTAGCCCCGCTGTGTGAATGTGCCCAAAGGGAACATCAGCCGCAAGATGAAATCCTATTATGGCAAATAGTGGTCTCATGATGCCATTCCAGCAGGGGCAACAGGTTTTGATGCAGCATTCCAGTATTCAGCATTCAGCTTTCCTTCTCTGAGGAACCAATTTCTTCTCAGTTGCACTCACACAGAATTTAAAATGCTACCAGATGCTTAAATATAATATTGAACAAATCAGAGTACTGGTTCAGACCAAATGACCAACTGGACCCAAAAATTCAGCCTCAAGCTAAAACACTTCTTTTTGTGGTTTGAAAAAAAATTGGAATAACTTTTTTTCAAAATATTTTTGGAGAGCTCTACTCTTCTGAGTCCCAGATGAAATTTCCAACTAATATTGGCAGCTCATGATGGCCCAGTATAGTATGTCACATCATCCAAATTTTCAGGTGCATCCAGCAAGAGTGAACTGCCGGTGCTGGTGAGGTTTTCCTATTACATCAGCAAAGTGACAATGACAATGTTTCGTCAAACAAAACTGAAAGATTACTTACGGCTTGGTGAACAGACCACTAACAATCTTGTCAGCATTTCCATTGTAAAGTGTTGGAAGTTTTCAAAAGTCAGCTGTAAAAAAAAAAAAATCACCCTACTCTGAAACTTGAGAAAGAAGGTCACAGACCTCAGACTGTAACAATATCACTTGTGGGTTTCAGTACTTTTTTTTTTCAATGACTTAAGCAAATTTGCTAAGCGCAAAAGATTTTTTTCACCTCCCTAACAGCCAGAGCCACAAAATCTGCTTGGCATCTGAAAATCAAGTTGGGCCCTTTCGTTTTCTTAACCTCATCCCCAGCAATAAATATCCTGCAAGCCAAATGAAGCTGGTGATTTTGCTGATGATGCATGAGACAGAATAGAATGCAGCTCCCTCTCCTGGAGCTGTACTAATGTGAATAACATCTTGCTTATGTCAGTTAAGTCTGCAGAAATGATCTGCAGACGTATGGGAAGTGGATTCAAGCCGCAGGGAACTAGTACATTTCTTTAGGCAATATTTCCCATTAATACGTTTACCACCCTTCAGACATCCTGCTTTGCTGTGGATTTTGACAACGGCTATTTTTGCATTGAAGATATGTTAAAAATTGAATTTTCATATACCTTTGAAGTTGGAAATGTACCCTGATGGCTCAGAAGCGGGTCTGTTTCCTGCTTGTAAGATAGTATCAGATAAACTCAATCACAATTTAATTTCTTATGTATCTTTGGAGGAAATAGGACAATTTATGCATTTGTCAATGGGGGAAAGATCTAGCATTCTCATAGATTAAACAAGTGAAACCAAGTCTCAAAATTTGGAACCAGATCTAAACTTCCCAAAATTCTTATCAATTGTTATCTAGAGTTTCAGTTCATCCTATTGTGGAACAGAGAGCCAGGCATCAAGTCTTTTCTGGATCCATACTTTCCCGAAATCTGAGATAAAAGGAGTTCCTGTACTGTAATCAGTAATGCATTCCATGATGCTCGACCTTACTGAGACCAGTCTCCACCGAGATTTATGGGAAGACCTCCCATTCCTACCCAGCACAGCCTGTTAGTCTTGGAACTAGTATGACAGGTTCTGATTTTCTCCAGCTCCGTCAATGAATTCTCCTCTCTGTATGCATCACAATAGAATCTTGTCTCTTCTCTGCCATCCAGGGATTTGATTTGGACTGGTCACTACAGCTACTGTGCATAGATCACAAACCATAAAGACAGATTTATTGAATGTGCCATTTTTAAACAGACATTTATGACTATCATTGCTTAAAAAGTAATTTTCAAAAAAGATGATCCAATTATTCCTCATTTGTCAACAAACATAGGAAGTTGATCCTCGGATCCTTTTTTATTTAAGGCATGCTTTAAACTCCTCTGAGGTGCATAAACTTGTATACAAACTGTCTGCTTCCCACACAGAACTCCTTTCTCCAGCACTGAATTTCACAAGAATTTTTATAACATCTGAACATATCATAAGTGAACACAGTTGTACAGGACTGCACATATTTACCCTAAGTACTAAATTAGCTATAATTGCACTAATTGGGTAAATACATAATTGACTAAAATCACTTTAAAATAAACAGTTCACACAAGTGAAAGAAAATGCATTAAAAGGCATAAGTTCTAGGAGTCTTACTCCCCAAAAGCAAGGAATGTCACAGGAAATGGTTAATTGTCATGTACCCATGCACAGCAGAATGTAGAAGTGAAATGCAAAGCCAGCGGCAGATGGGGACAACTGCTTTGGGATAACTGGAACAATTCAGGGTCTGGCACCCTCTTTCTGCATGGTGCTGAATTTGCCTCTGGGATTCAAATTCACCTGCCCTATATTAATCTAGAATTGGGAGGGTAGAAACCAACGTTTTTGTGTTTTCTGGTGTCCATCCCAAAGAGATGGGGAGGAAGATTAGAATAATCAATCCTACAGGGGCCTGGCATTTCTAAAAATGAATTGGGAATGAGTTAAGTATCAAGTGCTGGGACAGAGACTCTCTTAAAGCCCTTTCTTGAGTCTCATTGGCACTAAGATCCCTTTAAACTGCTTCGTGAAGGAGCCTTAAAGTGGGTGTAGATAACATAAATTCCCACTTTACGGCCTTTTTACAATGTCCCAGTGGTGTAAAGGGACTTTAGTGTCACTGGGAATTCAGGCCAAAAAGTTCCCTTAATGCTCTGGTGATGTCGGCAGTTTTTACTCAATCAAAATTTCCACTGATCTCCTGAATAAAGGACTGGGAGTCAGGCTGATAGTGTTGGAGGTGGAAGCACATCTCTGAAGTGAAGTTGAATTCCTATATAGCAGTGGGGAGGGGGAAGACTGTTCTTAAAGCCACTGTCCTTCATCAGGAAGAGCTGCTGACACCAGAGGGATGGTTAGCTCCAATATGATGTTTAAGGGGTGGTAAAACATTTTGGGATGGACAAGGTGCAGACAGGAGGGCAGAGAAAGCTGGTCAGGGAGAGTGACTGAAATGTGCAAATTATTCAAAATGAAACTTTAAAACCTCAAAAACTGAGGCTGTTTTATTTCATTTTTTTTAAACAGCTTTGATAAAAAAAATACAGCAATGTAGCAGCACAGCTTACTGGTGAGTCTATGATCACTGAATTTTAGCCATTCTTTCTGGTCAGGATCAGCTTACAATTGCCCCCAAACATATTCATTCAAAAGTATTCACTAAGGACCTGATTCCACCACAGAATCCAACGGGGAATAATTTCTACTAATAGTTCTTTTATGTAGCAAGCTCCGGAGCAATTATTCACAAGTTTTCATTGTCCAATATCTAAGCTGTGCTATGGTTGGTTTTGACTGAAGACTTAGGTCCCCCTGGTGTTTCCTTTCAATCTTTCAGTGATCTGATGAGCTACATTCTGAGGGTGTGTCTACACCGCAGCACAAGCAGATAGACCCAACTAGCTTTAGTCCAGATAGCATGTGTACCAATAGTAATGAAGCCATGACAGCATGGGCTTCAGTGCAGGCTGTACAGGCTGCTTTGAGGCCCAGCCCAACAAAACCCTTAAACCAGCGGTTCCCAAACTTTTCGGCATCACGCTCCCTTTTTGATTTTTGAAAAACCCTCACGTCCCTCCCCCCAAAATAGCAGCAAAACTTGTTGAGCAAAAAAAAAAAAAGAACTGACCAGGGCAGCTAAACTTGATGGGGGGGGGGGGGGGGTAGGGCAGGGTCACCTCGCGCTCCTCCTGGAATTTCTTCACACACCCCCAGGGGGGCACACCCTCCAGTTTGGAAACCCATGCCTTGAACAGATACTCCCTGGAAAATCAGTGATATCTTAGCTCCTCTGTTGCTTTTGGTCAGTGCATCTCCATGAACTTGAACATTGCTCTCTCTGTTATACCCACTGAGCCTGTTGCAAGTGGGGTTCCACAGGGATCAGTTTTTGGACTGGTTCTGTTTAATGTTTTCATCAATTATTTAAATAATGACAGAGAGAGTACACTTTCAAAGTTTGTGGATGTGCTTTGGAGGACAGGGTTATAATTCAAAATGATTTGGACAAACTAGAGCAGTTTCTCAACCTTTTTTGTATTAAATATCCCTTAAAAAAAAGTATCCCCAGTGCCTACAGTTTTCAGTCACACAATTTTTTGTCTACCATTTCAACTTGTTTGTTTAAACAACTTAATCGTAGCCGGGCAAGCGATGAAATTTTTGGGTGTAAAAAGTACAAAAATAATAAAGCACTGTAATCTTAAAACAAAAATTCAGTTTTCTCCAAATTTCAGTTGTGTTGATGGGTACTCATACCACTGGTTGAGAATCACTGAACTAGAGAAATGGTCTGAGGTAAATAGGATGAAATGTAACAAGGCCAAATCCATAGTACTCTACTTAGGAAGGAACAATCAGTCTCATACACACAGAATGGGAAGCGACTGTCTAGAAAGGAGTACTGCAGAAATGGATCTAGGGGTGATAGTGGACCACAAGCTAAATATGAATCAATAGTGTGACACTGTTGCAAAAAAAGCAAACATGATTCTGGGATGCATTAACAGGAGTGTTGTAAGCAAGACATGAGAAATAATTCTTCCCCTCTACTCTACGCTGATTAGACTTCAACTGGAGTATTGTGTCCAGTTCTGGCTGCCACATTTCAGGGAAAATGTGTATAAACTGGAGACAGTCCAGAGAAGAGCAACAAAAATGATTAAAGGTCTAGAAAATATGACTTATGAGGGAAGATTGAAAAACTTGGGTTTGTTCAGTCTGAAAGAAGACGGAGAGGTGATATGATAACTTTCAAGTCCCTAGAAGGTCCATCAGAGGGAGAAAAAATATTCTCCTTAACCTCTGATGATAGGACAAGAAGCAGTGGAATTAAATCATAGCATGAGAGGTTTAGTTTGGACATTAGGCAAAAACTTCCAAACTGTCAGGGTGGTTAAGCACTGGAATAAATTGCCTAGGAAAGTTGTGGAATATCCATCACTGGAGAAATTTAAGAGCAGATTAGACAGACATCTGTCAGGGATGGTCTAGATGGTACTTGGTCCTGCCATGTGTGTGGGGCACTGGACTTGGTGACCTCTCACAGTTCCTTCCAGTCCTATGATTCTATGTGCCCCAGATATGAAGTCAAAAGTATTGATGAGTGCAATGGTCAATGAGTATTGCTGTCACCAATAATTATTTGGGATGGCTTCAGCACAAAACCAGACCTCTGGGGTACCTAATAGACTGTTATGGGGTTCAGTGGTCTTTGTGTAATAATCCATGAGCTCCTGAGTTCTAACCCCAACTCTAATATTGACTCACTGTGATAGGGATAAAATTGAAGTGTGGTTGACATGTTTCCATTTCACCATATTTGTTCAATCTGTTTTAATGCAGATTGACTATCAACTAGAAGTGACTCCTGAAATCTGGACTAGGTAGAAACTTGAGTAACATTGACAACGTCCTATAGCTTTAAACCTCTATGGAGCAGTTTTCAAATATACAAGCAGTCCCCGGGTTACATGGATCCTACTTACAAACGGGGTGAGGCAACCCGGCACTAGCTGCTTCCCCCCAGCAGACCAGGGAGACGTGAAGCTAGCGCCGCCCCCTCCCCCCCCAGCAGACCAGGGATACGCGGAGCGGCTTTTCTCAGCAGACACCTCAGCTTGAGAATAAAGGACTGAGGGAAGTGAGGTGTGGGAGAATAAAACTGAGCTCTGGAGAAATGTTTGACTAGAGTTTCCCCTACAATATGTACCAGTTCTGACTTACATACAAATTCAACTTAAGAACAAACCTACAGTCCCTATCTTGTACGTAACCCGGGGACTGCCAGTATATTAACAGGTGCATACTGGGGAGAAAAGTCTTCTCTCTAGAGAACGGGTGTGAAATAAGCAGCCCACAGTCCAGATGTTGATTGCTAGCTGCAGCCTGCTGGTGGGCTACCAAATGGTTTATTTACCTGAGCATCCTCATAGTTCTGCTGAAGCTTCCCATTCTCAGCCAAAGGGAGCTGCAGGAAGCGCCGCAGGCTGGGTCATCACTTCCTGCAGCTCCCATTGGCCAGGAACAGCAAACTGTGGCCAATGGGAGCTGCATTTATAAATAAAGTGTCTTTAGGCGTGACAAAGGCTAACCCTAGCAAACCCCATATAGCCCATGGGCTGCTTATTGCCCACTCCAGCACTAGAGTCTGTTTTGCTAATATGGTCAGAAGTCCAGGTAGGCTACTAGCTTTTCACATAAATCACTACCATCACTTTCTGTTGCACTAAAACAAAATATGTGTATCCAAGATGCTAGTTCCTATGCACAACTCAACATTCAATGCATCTGATTCACTCTGAATCCCCTACCAATGCAATGCAGTTATGCCTGGGGATGCATTCACCTGTGAGAGACAGAATCTAAGGTCTGAATAAGTCCCATATTTTAACTAGCATATTTTTTTTAGATGGCTCTAATCCTTGTTTGCATGCTGTAATAAATATACACAGAACTGTCTTAATCAATACCTTGGTGGTTGACAGGAATGAGTCATAATGATAACACCCTAGCTCTTTGACTACAGTCTAGTAGAAATTTCATATGTTCCCTGTAAGAAGACAGGATCTCACTCTTGCTGGTCTAATGGTGTGAGCATTTATATGACACCTATCATCCCATGGGATCAAAAAATTGCTTTGCACTTGCTGCACGCAGAGTTTCTATGTGGATAGGAAAATCTGGGGTGAATGGGAAGGGAAATTTTCCACAAGAACAAACCTCCTTTTGTCTTATAAAAAAGTGACAAGGGATTTTGTCTACACGGAGCAGTCATGATCTGGATTTATGAAATCTCATTTCTTAATCTGTGGTGGCGTGGAGGGGCTGAATTTGTTTGGGTGTCTTTTTACTAGCAAAGTATTTAATAGAGCTCAATCTGCAGAGGAGATGATGAGAGCTGTTAGATTTTCATGGAGAAACCTTGGCATTGTGTTGGCTCTGAATTGGTGGGTGGTTTTACAGCATTTTTGACTGCATGCATCCAGGTTGAGGTAGTAGGTTGTATAGTTTAGAATTACACCACGGGAGATAACTGTACAACCTCCTAGCTTTCCTTGGGTCTTGCACAAAACGGCATGGTGAGAGAGCCTAATTCCTCAACACTGTTTTCTCTGGACAAATGGAACAGGAAGGAACAGGTAAGAGTTTGTTGAAGAAGCTGCTTTATTCATATGGAACTTCAAATTGTTTGTTTTTTCTCACACTATTTCTTTTCACTGTATCAATGGGTATTGAGCAGACTCGGAGAACTGGTAGCCCTTGTTTCCTCTTGTTAGCATTTGATCTGTTGAAAGTGTAAGAGGTGTGAAAAGCACCATGATAACATGTCAATGGCATTGCCTTTGTGGTCAACAATCAGAAGTCTCCAAAGAACATGAAAGGCATCGTGTACTCTGTTAGCCCTTGAGATGGATGAGCGGTTGTTCTTTATGTTAACCTTTGATTACAGGCCAGTTTTGTACAGCACTGAAAGACTAAATTACAACTCACTTTCTGATGGTGAACTACAAGAGAGAAAAGGTACCGCCCAGCATACTTGTACAGGAACTAGTTACAACTTGCACTAAACTCCAGAGAGAAGGAGGAGGGTAGCGAAGGAGTGCTGGTAGCTCCAGATAAGGCATGTTTAGGTAGGACTATGACTGGCACCTGCAACATGGGAGAACAGCCTCATAGAGGAGGTACATCAGCTTTGAACATCATATCTGGGGGTGCCAATTCTTGAACATTTCCAGGCATGGATGGAGGTGTTACTAGGGAGATAATCTGTCCTGATTCTATAGGAGAGTCCTGATATTTGGGGCTGTGTCTTATATAGGCATCTATTAACCCCCACCCCCACCCCTTGTCCTGAATTTTCACACTTGCAGTCTGGTCACCCTATGTGCTACACGTTTCAAGGACACAAAACCTCCAGCCATCTCCCAGGCAGGTCGTGCACTGCCTTCTTTTCTCTGACTCCATATTCTGAAATCCAAAAAGAGAGACTGTATGGAGAAAAGATCCATGCAGAGAATGTCAGTGCCAGTGTAACCTGCACTAAGCAAGTGTTGGTCTTTCCCCCCCTCTGGTGGCTGGGGCCTCAGAGAATGTTTACGAATCTGCAGTTTCTGCAAACGAATAGACTTAGGGCCAGATTTATAAAGATACGTAGGTTCTTAACGTTGCACATAGGCCTTTAGTGGGATTTTCAGAATATCTAAGCATCTGATCCCATTGCCTCAAACTGACCCTTATTCTCTTTGTTCTAGAAGCACAGGCTGACATGTTCAGCTTTCAAGGTCCAGAGTTCAAACCCCCTGGTGGGATTGGTTATATCAATGCTTGCTCCAGGGCTAGAATATGTATTTGCCAAAATGTCAAATGGTGCTTGCAAATGCACTAATGACTGGGAGTCATAGAATCATAGAGCTGGAAAAGACCTCACAAGGTCATCAAATCCAGTCTCCCCCCCCGCACCCAAGTCAGGACAAATCCCAACTAAATCAACCCAGGAAGGGCTTTCTCAAGCCGAGACTTAAAAACCTCTAGGAATGGAAATTCTACCACCTCCCTAGGTAACCCATTCTAGTGCTTCTCCAGCTCCTAGTGAAATAGTTTTTCCTAATATCCAACCTAGACCTCGCCCACTGTAACTTGAGCCCATTGCTCCTTGTTCTGACATCTGTCACTACTGTGAACAGCCTTTCTCTGTCCTCTTTGGAACCTCCCTTCTGGAAGTTAAAGGCTGCTCTCAAATCCCCCCTCACTCTTCGCTTCTGCAGACTAAACAAACCCAAATCTCTCAGCCTCTCCTCATAGGTCATGTGCTCCAGCTCCCTAATCATTTTGGTCACTCTCCGCTGGCCCCCTCCAATGCGTCCACATCCTTTCTATAGTGGGGGACCCAGAACTGGACACAATACTCCAGATGTGGCCTCACCAGAGCTGAATAAAGGGGAATAATCACTTCTCTGGATCTGCTGGCAATGCTCCTCCTAATGCAACCTACTATGCCATTAGCCTTCTTGGCTACAAGGGCACCCTGTTGACTCATATCCAGCTTCTCATCCACTGGAATCCCCAGGTCTTCTTCTGCAGAACTGCTACTTAGCCAGTTGGTCCCCAGCCTGTAACAATGCTTGGGATTCTTCCATCCCAAGTGCAGGACTCTAGACTTTTCCCATTTCTCATGACTGAATTCTAGAAAAGAGAATGTAAGTGAGCAAATGTCCGAAAATAGAGTGACATGCACCTGCTATTACAAGGTAGCGCTCAAGATACAAATAATCAGGGCTCGACAGACAATGTAATCTGCTCACCCATGGCGAGTAGATTACATCCCAGAAGAGCCGGCTCCGAGTGATCTGCGCTTACGCAGAACGCTGAACCGCACGGATGGCGAGCAGGGCGAGCCCTGCAAATAATGGTACTGAAGTATATTTTGTAAAAATAATTGAGTTTTAGTCATGACAGACTCAACTCTGCTATTGAAGGTTTGCAGAATGTGGGGCAAGACTGTCAGTTTTTTAGTTTCAGAGGGGTAGCCGTGTTAGTCTCTCAGGGTATGTCTACACTACCCCGCTAGTTCGAACTAGCGGGGTAATGTATGCATACCGCACTTGCTAATGAAGCCCGGGATTTGAATTTCCCGGGCTTCATTAGCATAAGCGGGGAGCCGCCATTTTTAAATCCCCGCTGCTTCGAACCCCATGTAGCGCGGCTACACGGGGCTCGAACTAGGTAGTTCGGACTAGGGTGCCTATTCCGAACTACCGGTACACCTCGTTTCACCTGGGAAATTCAAATCCTGGGCTTCATTTGCAACTGCGGATGACTACATTACCCCCGCTAGTTCGAACTAGCGGGGTAGTGTAGACATACCCTTAGAGACTAACAAAAATGTAGATGGTACAATGAGCTTTCGTGGGCAAAACCCACTTCTTCAGATGAATCTTTGTTAGTCTCTAAGGGTATGTCTACACTACCACCCTAGTTCGAACTAGGGTGTTTAATGTAGGCAACCGAAGTTGCAAATGAAGCTCAGGATTTGAATTTCCCGGGCTTCATTTGCATCTTGCCGGGCGCCACCATTTTTAAAGCCCTGCTAGTTCGGACTCCATGCCCGCGGCTACATGCGGCACGTATTAGGTAGTTCGGATTAGGCTTCCTATTCCAAACTACCGTTACTCTTTGTGGAACGAGGTGTACTGGTAGTTCGGAATAGGAAGCCTAATCCGAACTACCTAGTCTGTGCTGCGTGTAGCCGTGGGCACGGAGTCCGAACTAGCGGGGCTTTAAAAATGGCGGCACCCGACAAGATGCAAATGAAGCCCGGGAAATTCAAATCCTGGGCTTCATTTGAAACTTCGGTTGCTTACATTAACCACCCTCGTTCGAACTAGGGTGGTAGTGTAGACATACCCATAGATGCTGCAGGACTATTCATTTTCTAAGTTTTTTCGTCAGTTTTTTGAGCAGATTGTAAAGTATGTCATAACAAAGTATGGGTTAGTGTTTTCAGAAGAGAGATGAATAGTACTTTGTCATACCATTCCACAATTCTATAGATCAGGGCTAGAACAACACTGGGTATGTAGACAAATGCAGCCAATTTGGCAAATTGGCAACTTCAAATAGGTTATACAATATTTTTGAAGAGCTGTTCCAATGGTTTTAAAGATTAAAGTCCATATCCTGATCTAGCATCAATTGACATGCTACACTGTTTTGCCCCAGTTGTAAAACTCTTCACTATCTTGCATTTCAGGTCACTGCTTCAATCTGTGCAAATGGATACAAAATGCTACCAAATCAGATTTCCTCAGTGACTTACACCTTGGTTGTAGTGCTTTGCACCCACTAAATCATAGAATCATAGAATAATAGGACTGGAAGGGACCTCAAGAGGTCATCGAGTCCAGCCCCCCGCCCTCAAGGCAGGACCAAGCTCCACCTACACCATCCCTGACAGATGTCTATCTAACCTGTTCTTAAATATCTCCAGAGAGGGAGATTCCACCACCTCCCTTGGCAATTTATTCCAATATTTGACCACCCTGACAGTTAGGAATTTTTTAAATTTTTTAAAGCAGTAGATAAATTAAGCCTATACACATATTTGCTGCTTATATATTTTAATTTTTAGACAATGCTATGGCTATTATTTACCAGCCAGATATCCAAGCCAGAGAACCTAACTTGCCATAAAGAACAAAAGCAAATTAAATGGTCTTTTCTGCAGTGGAATTGACAACTGTCATAATCCAAGATGCTCATTTTGTTATTAAAGAAAATAGCATTCCAGGTCTCCCCTGGTTTAGAGTATTGTATTGTCAACTAATTAGGCTTTTATCGTATGTCCTCATATGCCCTTCTATCATATGTCCTCCATATGTCCTTCTGTCATATGTCTTCCATATGCCCTATATGTAATTAGACTTCCATCATATGGCTTTGATCATATGTCATTTAGATAGACTTCCAGAATATGGCAATGTTACAACTGTGGACCTTTTACAAGTATTGGAACAGCAATTCTGTACCTTTCACTTCTGTGAGCTGCAGATTAAAATGAAGAAGAAACAAGGAAGATGGCTAGTTTTGAGTGGCCTTTTTATTGAGAAGATTAATTTCTCTCCACTTAGTCCATGAACAAAGAAAATTTCACTTCTGCACTTATTCAGTTTTTAGTCACTTCTCTTTGAGTTTGAATGCCATCTCTCAATGTATTGCAGGAGACTATCGATCTGTGTTTGTTTAACAAATGGTTTCATTTGGAATGGCTTTTTATTAAATATCCTTCTACAAAATAATACCACCTAAATTTTAAGTCCATTTTTGTCTCTTTGAAGCTGGAGTCTCAAGCAAAGTGCAGAAATTTGTACTGGTGGCAGGTGAAAATGAGACAGTGGGTTCTGGCTGAATAAGAGAGTCCATGTGTGTCTCTTATGGACTGTGAGTACTGTCACACTGTGCATTTATTGAAAGGTGACTCTTCGTAGGTTATGTTTCAGTGCACAGGAATATGTATCCAAACTTGTGAGTTCCAAACTTGCCGTGGCTTATTATTGATAATAAAGACCACAAATACCCATTGATGCATCTGCCTATAATAGGTGAGGAAAGCTGCAAATGTCCGGTGATGATGGCTTCTGGATCGCTTTTTTAAAACACCATGTGTGAAAAAGGACTTTCACACAGATTTGCAGAATACACCTGTAATGGTTTTGTCCTTTCTTTTCAATCCTTTCCTCTATGTAGTTGGCCCCATTCTCTTTTCAAAACAAATCTCTCCAGGTTCATAGCTCTGGACAATCTAAAACGTATTAAGCTGTATTGCTCCACCATTACAGCTGTGCCTGCAATGGGTCAAAACCTTACATTCTTTAAACGTCATGCTTCTTCAGCCACTCCTGTTGGCTAGTTCTTCAAGTAGTATTGAAAGACAGAGCCAACGTCTTGTGTTCTCTATTAGTGACTGGTTGTCTGCACTTGGCAGCCAATGAGCAGGTTCTTGAGGGAGTCCGTTGCTTATTTTGTCTTTTTCTTCTACGTTTTCCCTGTGAATAGAGTGCTGGGGCCAAGGTGCCTGATTAGCAGCCCTGAAGAATGAAGAGTTCGGTCTATCCTCAGTACAGGCACGCCCCAAACTCCAAGCTTCCTTCAGACAGCTCCTGCAAGGTGCCGCAGATCTGACCTTGGAGGGCCTACCTGTAAGGGTGAGAAGGAATTTCACACTCTGTGCCAGTTAAATCCTTGTTTTCATGCTAGAAAAAGGATGGTTTCTTATGCCACGGACATTTGTCCCCTGGAAAGTGAACCGACACCCACCAAAATCATTTACTCAGATGGGGATATTTTAAAAAATGCTTTTTGTCTATCTACCAGGCCAGTCTAATCTATGCTGAAACACTTCTATTGCTGAGTCAGATGCACCAAGTAGAGCCCCATTTGTACATAAAAGTTTTGTCAGAACTGGGATAAAATAGAATGGAATGCCGAAATGACTCATTGTTTAATGAATAGGGCCCACAGTGTTCTATTGATGCCATTTATAAATCTCTATAAAATGGAAAGAATTCATGTCATAACTGGAAATCCAAGACCAGCAACCTTGTGAGCAAAATTATGGTGCACAATATAATATGAATTCTAACATGCTCCCGCTTGAAAGCTACTCAGGCCGTGTTAAAAATAAGACCATTTTATTGTCTAGATTCAAAACCCAGACTTATTCTTCCCTTTGCAGTCGTAAATTACTGAGGAAGGGAGTGATTTGTGTGTGTATGTGTACCCAAAAAGTAAAACATGCAAGATAGATCTGCCCTCACCAATTAGACACTGTTGTAAACTGAAGGCACTAGAATGACACGCGTGCAAATCAGCTCAGATTCCAAACAGAAAGAGGAGTTAAATGACAGCTTTCCAAAATGAGTGAGCAGCAAGGCTCAGAGCTGAACCTGGCTGGCCTGACTCCTGGTCTGCTGGGTTAACCTGGAGGCCATCTTCTCCCGCCTTCCTGTGTGGCCTGTCAGGGTTTTCATCTGCAAACCAGGAAAAGCCTGGTGGTTTTGACATGAAACCAGGTGACACTCACCCATTTGAGTTTTGTGGTGAGGTTTTTGGTTTCATTCAGGCCTGGGCCAGAAGCAAACCCGTCCACATGTGTGGATGCCACAAAAACTCTCATGTACACCCAGAAACCAAACCCACCACATTTCACACAGCAGAGCTGGCATCTTGCCAGCAGCTCAGGGCTGCCCCCAGATTGTTCAGAAATAGCTTTATCTATTTTAAGTAGAGTATGTATTGCCCAGGGGCAAAATGATTCCCAACAAATGATTAGATGAATGTTGCCTTTTTTTCTTTGCACAGTGATCATCTCTCTGACCCTACTTGAATGTGCATAACTTTTTGAATTGGGGGTCTGGTGCCAATATGGATACAAGCGTGAAATTTGATTCTCTGATGAGCTAAGTGCTTTGCCCTCCTTTCCCCCAGCCCCTGGGGAACACTGGGGTTTCCGCTTTAAAATTAAAAAGCAGGCCAAAGCAGTGTTAGCTGTGTTGCAGGCACGCTACTTCCCTCACCCTGCTATTAGAAAAGGTCCAGAATAGACACTCTCCTAGGGTACGTCTAAACTACATGGCTCCGTCGACGGAGCCATGTAGATTTGTTTTTTTGGCAAAGGCAAATGAAGCCGCAATTTAAATGATCGCGGCTTCATTTACATTTACATGGCTGCCGCGCTGAGCCGACAAACAGCTGATCAGCTGTTTGTCGGCTCACGCGCTAGTCTGGACGCTCCCCTGCCGACATCAAAGCCCTTTCTCGGCAGCCCCGGTAAACCTCATCCCACGAGAAATAACGGGGCTGCCGACAAAGGGCTTTGATGTTGGCAGGGGAGCGTCCAGACTAGCGCGCTGAGCGGACAAACAGCTAATCAGCTGTTTGTCGGCTCAGCGCAGCAGCCATGTAAATGTAAATGAAGTTATGTAAATGTAAATGTAAATGTAAATGATCATTTAAATCGCTGCTTCATTTGCCTTTGCCTATGTGTCTAATCTACATGGCTCCGTCGTCGGAGCCATGTAGTCTAGACACAGCTCTAGACTGAAACAGGAGGGGGAGCACTCTTGCACTAGCTATGGAGAATGCCACCTATTCGTGGGGCTGTGCTGCTTAGCCTCGGGCAGGGGTGGGGAACGTAAGGGTTGGGGGCCGGATGCAGCCTGTGACTTGCCTGGATCTGGCCCCCAAGGCTCAGGACTCCCCCCTCAGCATTGGGGAACCAGCGCTGGTGCTCCACCTGCACCCCTCCCCCACCGCAGAGTTGGATTACACAAAATCGGCTAGCCTGGGTCCCCCTAGGCTCTGGTGTGTGAGGGGAATGTGGCAAGTGTCTTTTTCCTTCTCAGTTGGGGGCCACGGCAGCGAGGGGTTGTTTTTTCCTTTTTTTGCTTCTCACTTGTGTGTGGCCCCCAACTGATTTTTCTATGGATCAATGGCCCCCGACCCATAAAAGGTTCCTCACCCCTGGCCTAGGGAGTGAGAGAACCCTGTCCTCCTCCCCCGCCCTATGCTGCTCTAACTCCCTTCCCCCCATATTTGGGCAGAGGGAGGGGAAGAGACAAGTACAGGGCTGGGGGATAGGCTTGAAACGAGGGCTTCCACCCTGACTCTAGCTTTTGGTGGATGCTTGGGTTCAGAGAGCCAGACGAAGAACCTGTTGCATATGGCATGAATGCCTTCTCCAGACAAAATGAGGTGGTGCAGAATTTCCTGTTCTTTTTGAAGGTTTTTCCCTATAGAGGAATGATCCAGCCTTTCATTACAGTGTCTGACTCACCCTCCTGCCTCTGTCAGTTCTGCCCTTTCCCATGGTCTGTTGACAAGAGAGCGCTTCTCTAAATCCTGTCTTTGTTACAGGTGTGACATCTCCCAGGTATAGGGTTTCATTATTGCTTTCAGAATGTATTAGTGAAATGTCAGGATCCACTCGCTTATCATTAACAGCAACATATAAATGCCATGCCTAACAATAGTAGTAGAAGAGCATTTTTTGTGAATGGGCCACTTTTACACATGTGGCTGATGTGTCCCAAACGTGCACATCTTTCCACAAACAAGATTAAAATATTTGCAGATTTTTTTTAACTGCAGATCACATGGTTGACTCCATGCCTGGTGTAGCAAATGTCATTCAAATTACCTCAAAGGATATTATGAACAACCCATCATCACTCAAGTCTTTCATGCTTTTCAGCCCTGATACTGCAATGAGCACAGAGACAGGGAACCACTGACTTTAAACCTGGAGAGAGCTCCTCTCACTATCGGAGCCATAGACTGAGCTATTTGTGGTAGGAGCTGTACTGAAGAATTCAAGGGTGTGCAGAGAAGGGCAACAAGAAGGATTAGGGCACAGCAAAACTCTGAGACTGAAAAGGTTGGGGTTGTTTAGATTAGACCAGTAAGCCCGGCAAACTTAAGGAAGGGATGGATAACAAGACAGAAAATATCAACATGCTACTATACAAATCCACGTTACACCCACACCTTGAATATTGAGTGGTATTTTGGCTGCCCCATCTCAAGACAGATATATTAGAATTTACAAAGTACAAAGAATGGCAACAAAAATTATCGGGAGATGGAATAACTTCTGTATGATGAGAAATTAAAATCACCGGAACTTGTCAGCTTAGAAGAGATGATTGAGGGGAATATACAGAGGCCTATAAATCATGAATGGTGTGGAGAAAGTGCATAAAGAAGTATTATATACTTGTTCAAATAACACAATAATGGAGAAAAAACCAGCAAGCAAATGGTCTGGTAACACTTTATAGACTAACAAAACATGTAGATGGCATCATGAGCTTTCGTGGGCACAGCCCACTTCTTCAGATGACTGGAGTTATGATTAGAGGATAAGGAAACTCGAAATAAATAGAAGGGAAGGGGGCTGGGGGAGGAAGAAAGATGTTCTGTCGCCCACCCCCCTGTCTCTATGCAAAAAGTATCAGGAGAAAGGGTGTTAAACCTGAGTAGATAAAGATCAAAGTCAGTGGATGGATAAGGCAGGAAGGATACCATTCAGAAAGTAGTTAGCACCTTCATTGATAAAGGTTCCCAATGGAGACTACCCAATGAAATTAATAGGTAGCAAGTTTAAAATACACAGAAGGAAGTACTTCTTCACACACTGCACAGTCAACCTATGGAACTCCGTGTTGGATCTATTGTGACCACCAAAAGTATAACTGGGTTCAAAAAGAATTAGATCAGTACATAGAGGATAGGTCCAGCATTGGCTATTAGCCAAGATCATCAGAGACCCAACCTCGTGCTCTGGGTGTTCCTAACTCTCTGACTACCAGAAGCAGGGACTGGATGATGTGCTGTTCATTCCTTCTGAAGCATCTGAGCTAGAAAGACCACTTGTCTGACCCAATATGGGCATTCTTGTGTTTTATGAGACAAAGAATGGCAGCCATACTAAGGTGTGTGAAATAACAAGGAAGTGTATAGGGATCTTCTGTTCTCCCAGTCTCATAACACAAGAACAAAGGGGCATGCAGTGAGAATTAATGGTACCGCAAATTCAAAACTGATGAAGGAAAATTTTTTGCACATGATACAAAATGCTGTGGAACTCTGCTGCTAGAAGTTGTTTAGGACAAGAATATAAAGATTAAAAGAGGCATTGGGCATTTATATGGATATCAAGACTATCCAGAAATATAGTTATTAATGAGAGCAAAAATTTTGGAAAACAGATCAAGCCCCATGTTTCAGGGCTTTAGCCCATCTCTAACTAATAGGGACTAGGTTGAGACTTACTGTGGAGGGGCAGATTATTGATTATTAATCCGCCTGCTGCAGAGCTCTTAAACTTTCCTCTTAAATGTGTGATCCTGGCTATTTTTGGGGGTGGGCTGTTAAAATGGATGGGCCCGGGCCTACAACCTGGTCTAATCTGGCATTTGCAAAGTTCCTGTGTCTTTTCATCCTCTGAAAGACCAAGCACATAGTTGACCCTTTAGTAAAAATGATGATGAATAAGGAGAGATTAATCAGAAACTCTCTGTAGTTAAAAATTGCATTGAAAAGAGCTTCTCTAATGGAATAACACGATGTATTAGTGGTTGTAAATATTCATATAGTACTTTCCATCCAAAGATGTTGAATTTTTTTATAGCTGTTAATGTGACGTGGGACAATTGACTTATGGTCACCTTAAAAATAATGGGCTAATTCACAGACAGGTGAAGTTACTTACCCACAGCCTTGCAGCATCCCTTTGGAAGGGCCAGGACTAGACGCCAGATAAACTGGCTTGCAGGACTGCAGCATGACCCAATACTAGGACCTTTTAGCACCTCATTAAAAGCATTTCTTGAAACCACAATATTGTGAGGAACTTATGAAACACAGAGAAATGGTGAGAAGGCGTTAGGGACTGATCCTGCCCTCACGCTGGTCTTTTGGGACCTAATCCAGTATGACAGTATCCACTAACTTGCAGGGCTTTCACTCAAGCTTACCCAGAGCATATGACTTCAAAGAACTTGGCTCAGAGCTGATTTTGGCTCTCTCTTTATAACCAGTTATTTTAATTTTTCTTTAAAAAAAAGGTTTGGTTTTCATTCGTTTCGGTTCTTGTTTCCTCTTCTCTGACACAGAATAACATTTGTGGCAGAAGAGGATGGTTTGCAATAGATGGTTATTGTGGTTTGTTTAATGCCACAGTTTCCTTTTGGCATTCCCTGTCCTGCCACAAGAGAAGTTGGTACCATTTAAGAGCAAGATGTATTTGAAAAAAAAAAAAAAGAATGGAAGAAGAGGGAAATATTGGAAGGAAGGAAAGAAACGATTGCTTGCTGTAGTACAGAAAACCAGCATTACAGTTGATTTTGGAGTTGTGTCTCTCTTAGCAATCTCTCTTGCAATACCGAAAACAAGCCCATGTTATTACCTCAGAAGGGCTCAGCGTTATTTGAATCCTGCATTTTTCCTCATTTATAATGTGGCTGTTGGATAAGAAGTCCAACAATGTAGCATGTACTGTATGCTACTGTAATTTAATATATCAATAATGTTATAGCAAGACTGCTAATTCATTATTTATTTAATGGTGTCTCAAAAACATTGAAGACAGTGGATAGTCCTCAGATTGGAATGAATAACCACAATACTGTAACACGTCCCTGGGGACTTTGTGGTTGTCGCTGTGCTGCGTAGCATGGCCTCTCAGAATTTCATGACGGTATCTTGGAGCGCTATGGTTCCTTTTCAGTAACACAGACCCCATTACCTCTTGAGCAAAGGCAATATGTCCTTGAGCTGTTAACACTCCAGGCCCTATGCCACAAAGTTCTCAGAGCAGTTGTACGCACACACACAGGAATACACACATCCCAATTTGTGATAATTCATATGTACATACACATTTGCCAACTTACAACAATGTAATTTCAACTACAGTCTAGACTCTAAAGTTAAGACAACCCAGCTATGCTGTTTGGGGGTGTGAAAAAGCACACCCCAGAGTAATGTAGTTAAGCCAACCTAACCCCAGTTGTAGCCAGTGCTAGGTCAAGAGACAAATTCCATCAACACTTCTCGGGGAGGTGGATTCACTGTAGTAAATGAATGGCTACACTGAATCGCTACAATGGACCAACGGCTCTTATTCTGCAGTCATGTTTTATGCGTGAACCTAGCCTGCTAGAGAGATGGCATGCCATAATATTCATTCTCTCCTGAATTTCAAAGGACCTCCCCTCTCTGATTTTTTTAATTTAATTTAATTTTAAATAAATCCATTTCTTCATCTTGGGACTAGGATCGTGTTGCTGGTGGAGGCACTGATTTAGCAAAACACTTGCGTAACTTGAAGCTAAAGGAACTCAAGCAAGGTGTTGAGATGCTTTGCTGAATTAGTGCATGGCACCTTTAGGAATAGAGGAGAGGGAAAGAACAGTATTTTCATGTATCACATTCCATAATATACCCTCGCTCACGTGCATATTGGAGGCTTAGAACATAGGACTACAAGGACCCTTCCTATTATTTCAGGGAACCCCATAATAGAAAACCTTTGATAAACGTATTTATATCCTTCTTAAAACCAATTAGGTTTCTTGCTTTACATTATGTATTAATACAGATTTGGCCTCCAAACCTTAGTGTGAAGAAGTCAAAATGTTTTATATTTTTAAAACTTTATCGGGGTATTGGATCAATTTGTCAGGGACTTATGTGGACAGGGAGTATGGTGACACGCTAGGCTAGGAGGCCCTAGCATTCTTTGAATAGTCCATGTTTTCCTGGAACAGTTGGGAGAAGGCTGCCAAGACACTCTTGGCAGGTTTTCTAGGTGGCTGGCCAAGTCTGAAGCAAATGTGCATAGTTAATGGGGGTAGGCAGCTCTGATTCCAAGTGCATACATATACCATAAATTAGTGTATATAACCTGCATTCGTGTATAACCCGCGGTTTTTCCTGAATGTGTAAAAAAAGTTTTAGATAACCTATGCACATGTATAGCCTGCGGGTTATATACGCTACTTTAAGGTACCTGGTAATTGCACATACCAGCTGCAGCCTCCGGGAGCGGAGAACGGAGAGCGCAGTGCAGGCGAGCTGGCCGGCCTGCAGGAGGGGAGCCGCACTCGCGCCCAGGTTCTGCGCAGCCACAGCCAGGCACAACCCACCTTCCTCCGGGCGGGGAGAATGGAGAGTGCAGCGCAGGCAAGTAAAAATAAACTTGTATACCCCTTGGACATGTATACCCCACGGGGGGGAGGGGAGGGAGGATTGCATGGTTTGTAAAACTTTGTATAATCCGTGGGTTATATGTGCTAAAACACGGTATATAGCATGCATCTTTATTTAAGACATCCTGCCTCATAGAGGAGCAAATGCAATGTTCATGCATCTTTCTGTTATAAAATAGCAAAGAAAACAAGTCTTCTTACTAAAGAGTCCGTCCCCTTATAATACTCAGAGGCTACGTCTAGACTGGCCCCAAATTCCGGAAAAGGGATGCAAAGCAGGTAAGTCAACATAGGGAAATCCGTGGGGGATTTAAATATCCCCCGCGGATTTAAATAAACACGTCCGCCGCTTTTTTTCCGGCTTGGGGAAAAGCCGGAAAAAAGCATCTAGACTGTCCCGATCCTCTGGAATAAAGCCCTATTCCGGAGGATCTCTTATTCCTATTTCATCCCTTTTCTGGAATTTGGGGCCAGTCTAGACGTAGCCTAAGGGACTTGAATTGGTATCTGAACACAGAGAATATGAGAAATATAATCAATAGGTATGCAGTGGCTTACCCATGAAAGCACCGTGTTAATCCGAGGGAGATGCATAGCAATAGATCAAGCCTGTGAAAAAGGTGGAAATTGCTTGGAGTACAGATTTTCTTGCTAGAATGATTTTCTGTGCTTTCGTTACCAGGCATGAAGGGCAAAATTTTAAATTGCAGATAAGCAGCAATGCAGTCAAATGATAATTGCTTTGGGCCCTGATCCTGCCATTGGTTCCATGAGGGCAGATCTGTCCATAGTCCACTGAAACCTCTGAAACTCTGTGTGGACACAGGAGTCCAATTGAGCAGATCTAGTTGCCCGATTGGAGCTTTGGTTATTAATATTTTCAGCAACAAGGTGTTGAGACAAGATGCTTCTGCGGTTGGGATGATGGGTTATTGCCCTTTTCTTCCAACTCTGGGAGATTTGAGTTCAGATTTCTCCAAGGCCATAGATGAAAGGTGTTTTCAAACTAAACTCCAGTGGCAGGAACAGGGCTGATGAGCATCTTCACTGAGCCCTGGAAAAAGCCAGCTCTGAGCCCCCCAGATGGGATGGGGCCTCAGGCGGAAGTGTAAGGGCTGAGAGCTAGCCTCCCAAGTCAGCTCTTCACCACCACGGGGGCTGCAGGGCACATGCAGCCAGGGGCTCCAGTAGCAATTTGGGGGAGTGGCCAGAGCAGCCCTGGGCCCTTTTAAATCACTGGGCCGCAAGTAAGCTGACCCCTGCCAGCAGTCCTGGGCAGGAACTCTTGTTCATGCCATAGAAGACACACACAAGTCCCAATTTTGTTTTGCCACTGACTTGATTTGGAGCAATATTAGGCCCAACTTCTGTCCTAAATATTTCTGAGACAAGGTGGGTGAGGTAATATATTTTACTGGACTGTGGCTACATCTAGACTGCAAGCCTCTTTTGAAAGAGGTTTTTTCGAAAAAGAGCGTCTAGACTACAACCAGTACTTTCGAAAAAGCGAGGCGCTTTTTTGAAAGTGAACACCCAGGCAGTCTGGATGCTCTCTTTCGAAAAAGCACAGTTTGCATTACATAGCACCTTTTTTCGAAAGAGCACTTTCGAAAAAAGGTGTTCTTCCTTGTAAGGAAGTTTTCCATGGTCAAAAAAACTGCCATGTTCTTTCAATTTACTTTCGCAAGAACACGGCGATAGTGTAGACGCAGGGGAAGTTTTTTCGAAAAAAGGCCACTTTTTTCAAAAAAACCCTGTAGTCTAGATAAACCCTGTCTCTTTTGCCAACAGAAGTTAAACTTTTGAGCTACATAGATTTCTCCTGTGGGTCTGGTCAGTATGATCAAAGCTGGTTTATTGGTTGAAGCAGAAGATTAGGGACTTGTGCAAGTCACTTACATTTTCTCTGCCTCTATTACCCATGTACAAAACAGAAAATATACTTCTCTGCTAAGAGTGTTTTGAGGACAAATGTCTCAATATTTGCAAGATACTCAGGTGAGTGTCATATGAGAATTATATAGTATGAAAATGCAGAAATAAAGATGAACAAACACAAATGGGGCAACATCTATAATTAAAAGTTACTGTTGTATAAAGCAAAATCCAGTTACAAAGGAATTTCCACCAAAAATGACAATTTATTTACTGTTTTTATTTAAATGAATTCAGGTGGTCATAGGGTCAGATTGCTCGATTTGTCTTCCTGATTCAATCCCATAAAAATATACTGTTGTCACTTTGTATTTTAAAATGACTTAATTTAAGCTTTGGGTATAATACAGTCAGTGCTACAATATTACAGTAATGCAGAAATATAGTCTAGCACCAGGAATGGTGAGACTGGCTGTAGTATTCATGTCCCACTTCTATTTCTGACATGGAGAGAATCCTAAAGAAGTGTCTAACAGGCCAAATTTAAGCCCTCAAGCACTACAACATCCTTTTTACATTCTTAGATTTGTAACCTTTATCATGTGCCTCTCTGACATGTTGATTTTCATTTTTTTAAAATAGACTCTCAACTTCAGTGAAATAACTGAAAACAACGCATTGAGCTCTCACATATTAAGACTCAGGGTGCATCTACACTGTACCATTATTTCGAGATAACTAGTGTTATTTCAAAATAACAATGCAAGCATCTACCATTCTGTTATTTCAAAATAATTTCAAAACAACGGACAGCTTATTCCTAAATCTGAGGAACAGCACCTATTCCAAAATAGCTATTTTGAAATAAGGCATGTGTAGATCCTCACTGCTGCTATTTCAAAATAGCCCCTCCCTAGGGCCATTCTAAGTTATTCCTCCCCGGTGCCTCCAGGGGCTCTAAATCAAGATAGTGTGTCCACATTAGGAAGCCGGCCTCTGACTAATTTTGAGGCTTCCTTGCAGTGTAAATGTGCTATTTCAAAATAAGTTATTCCAAAATAGCTTATTTTGGAATAGCTGTGCAGTGTAGACCTACCCTTACTGTCACATCTAGTTTCCTGGACTATAGCATTATTGACGGGGGTGTATGTAATTGGACCTAACTACAAATGTTAATATCCTAATCTGAACTCCCCCAGGTTGAAGGGAGATTTAGTTCAGACCTCAGTCCTATTTTTTATCTTACAATACTGCTTAGAATATTTGATGCTGTACATATATATGATGAAAGACAGTGCCTCAAAGAGCTTGTAAACTGTGTGACAAGGTTAGAGTGAGGGGGGAAATGAGGCACAGAGAGACCAAGTGTCTTGTCCAAGGAATATACATGGCTTCGGAATCCTAATCCAGTGTTTTAGACACTGGGTCCACGATACTTTGTTCCTTTCTGTGACAAACTGTAGATGAGAAGACCCCATAAAAATCAGGGACTAGAGCTAGCAATTAGGAAATCATTTAGACCACTACATTCATTTGTTTCTTCATTTTTATTTAGTTCCTGAACAATATTTGAATTCTTCCTTTGTCAGAAAATATATTTTCCCCATGATATTTATTACTGAAGTTGATTGGAGTACTGAGAACCTGAAAAGTAATATCTGTTTTATAACAGCTATACTTATTTTTAAAGTTAAGTTGTTGCTTATAAAAAGTGCTGGGGAGTCTGAAAAATATATAAAGATAATGCTTTGTGCTTCTCCAGTCTTTATAATCTGAGGATCTCAAATATTAATTAAGCTTTGAAGTCACAGCCTCCTCCCCATATGAGATAGATATTATATCTGTTTTACAAATGGGTAAACTGAGGCACAGACAGATTTAAGTGATTTGCCCAAGGATGCACAGTGAATTAATGGAACAACTAGAAATAGATCCCTGCATTCCAGATAGATCATTTTTTCCTGAAATCATTTGATCCCACTCTGTTTTTTCAGTATGAACCTAGTGCTTCCTTATCTATTGAAATGCAGGACTCTCCAGCGCTACTATTAATCATAGGGACTGCTCATTTTACGGACAACCAGCTTTGATAAAATAGTAATGAAAAAATCATTTCTCTTAAATGTCTTACTTTTCTAGAGCAGAAAAAAAGCAAATTGTGCTAGTCACAGAAATTAACTTGTATGTGTTTGTAATAAAAGAACCATAACGGAAACAATTCTTGTTGCAGTCACAGTATCCATAGATGATGCAGTTTAACTGGGACCTACTGGGTGATCTCCAGTAGTCCAAGCCTCTACAATAAGCAGTAAATATCAAGGACAGATTATGCAGGGTGAGAATCTGGCATACAGGCAGTCCCGGGGTACATACAAGATAGGGACTGTAGGTTTGTTTTTAAGTTGAATCTGTATGTAAGTCGGAACTGGCGTCCAGATTCAGCTGCTGCTGAAACTGACCAGCGGCTGACTACAGGAAGCCCGAGGCAGAGTTGCTCTGCCCCGGGCTTCCTGGAATCAGCCGCTGATCAGTTTCAACAGCGGCTGAATCTGGACGCCAGTTCCGACTTACATACAGATTCAGCTTAAGAATCCCAGGCGTCCCCAAGTCAGCTGCTGCTGAAACTGATCAGCAGCTGATTCCAGGAAGCCTGAGGCAGAGAAACTCTGCCTCAGGCTTCCTGTAGTCAGCAGCTGGTCAGTTTCAGCAGCGGCTGACTTGGGGACGCCTGGGGCAGAGCAGCTGGGATGCTCCAGTAGCGCCGCTCTCGGCGCTACTGGACCAACCCGGCAGCACCCCAGCTGCTCTGCCCCCAGGCATCCTGATTCAGCCGCTGCTGAAACTGATCAGCAGCGGCTGAATCAGGACGCCTGGGGCAGAGCAGCTGGGGTGCTGCCGGGTTGGTCCAGTAGCGCTGAGAGCGGCGCTGCGGGACCAACTGGCAGCGCCCCAGCTGCTGTACCACAGGCGTCCGGAGAAAAGCCTGGTTGCTGGGGGGGGTGCACTAGTTTCGCCTCCCCCTCCCCCAGCAGACCAGGGAGACGCGGGTGGCGGGACCGAAACATGCCGCGGTCCTGCCGCCTGGGTCCTCCGCGGCTTTGCTCCGCATCTCCCTGGTCTGCTGGGGGGGGTTCCTGGGGGCCCCCCCCAGCAGACCAGGGAGACGCGGAGCAGCTTTTCTCGCCCCGGAGGACACGGGCGGCGGGACCGCGGCCCGTCTGGGCTGTCCCACCACCCGCGTCCTCCAGGGCGAGAAAAGCCCCGTTCGTAAGTGCGGATCCGACGTTAGGCAGATCCGCGTAACCCAGGGACTGCCTGTAATTCTAATAGCAGTAGAGCTACACTGGTTTGCACCAACTGAGAATCTGGCTAGATACTTATTCAGTCTGAACACGAATGCCTGTCCTGGCTTTGCCTGAATCTACTACTGCATCTTTTTAGTTAAACTTTTTAATTTTCTGATTGCCTTAATTGTAAGGACAAAAACCTCTTTTTAAATTCCAAGATTAATTTTATTTCTTCTTAATATTTATTTATTTGACATTGATAAGGATCCCAATGACACATCAGGGCCTCATTCTGCTAGGCATGGTGCAGAAAAGTTACCAAAAAGAGTCTCAGGCTAGAGAGTTCATGGTCTCTTTGAATTTGTCCTTGGGTTCTACTCTATGATGTTGATGATCTCTGTAGCAAACACAGCACATTTTTTTAAAAAGCCCTAAAGTTCATGTTTTCTATGTGTGAGTGCTACAGATCCAATCTGGGAATGAATGTTCAGCTGTGTTCTTTCTTCCCCTTCCGCCTCTACAGCTGATAAATATTCTTCCATTTGAAACATACATGAGAATTTTAATGATTCACAAGGCAGAATAGATTCCATCCCACCTGTCCGGAGATGAACTGATGAGTGAAAAGCTAGGAGCAGTGAAAAAACTTTTGTTTGTCAATAAATAAGAAAAAGATGTAAAGCTTTTACATAGTCACTTTGCTAAGTATAATTTCACTTTTAGTCCCTTTCTTCATGCTTTACTACTAGCATCCTATATGTTTAACTCTTGCATTGTTCCTGCCACATCAAGCTCCCAGACCCGGATACATCTGAACTTTGGGGAAGTTTGGACTAGGATCAAACTCTGTTGCTTGGACCATCTCTAGTTTTACAGACTCTGTTTCTCTCTAGACTGTCTGCCTTCAGTAGAAGTAACACTGGTTGAAAAAATGATGATTTTTACGAAAGATTTCCATGGAAATTTCAAAAATATTTTTACCAACTTTAGAAGGGAGTCCTTCCCATTTAATGTAATAGGTTTGGTCTTAAACCCCCAGGTGGTCCTACACCCGTTGTATCTAAGAGATATTTGAAATTTTTGTTATAAAACCTAATCATGACAAAGTCACACAGTTTGGGGTTTAATTATAGATTCCAAACAGGTTAGATTCACCTAACATTTGATTGAGACTGTCAGAATTTGGGGCACCTTTTGAGTAACAAGGCTGATTTGTGCTTTTTGTAGCAGCAAGGTCGAAAATCATGTGAAATGTGAGAGTTTTCTGTTGCTAAAATGAGGCACAGATGGGCAAAACTTTGATGGAACATCATTTCAGATGAAATCTGAAATGAGGCACATTTCACTTTTGAGTTTTAGGGTTCACTTAAGCCTAGAATTGACAGTCACACACAATAAGGACAGATTTCTCACATGAACTCCCTACAGACTGAAGCCAATGAAATTCATATAGCTCTAGCTAGCATATTCCTGAAGTTAACACTCTCTCCTTCAGACAACTTCATTTCCTTAACCTCGCCTCTGTAGTCCCTTTGTTGCAACAGTGGTTCTTCTTTGAACCTTTCCAATCTTCTCAATCACATTTTGAATGAGGGCACCTGAACTGTGGGCAGCATTGCAGAGGTGGGTTAGACTGCTGCAGTGTAAAGTGAGTAACGCCACAGCACCTTGTTTCTTGCTTGTCTTACACCTCCCAGAATAGAATAGTTTCTTTGCTCTTTGGCCATATCACTCAGTACTTCCACTGGGATCCATGATTGATATAGTTAGAGCTAAGAGACCTTGAGCAAAGCGGATTGTTGAGCAAGAATGAAAACAGACACCGTCTAAGCTCTTGAGCTGTCTGGTGGAGCTCAGCTAAAGTGATTTGCTATCATGAATATGTCATGTTGCGTTTGGAGTTGACAGTCAGAGGGTGCGTAAGAAAAACAACTATGTTTTTTAAGAAGAGATTCAGTTGAACTTTCTCCCCTGTAGAGCAGTCTCGGAGTGCAATCTTGATCACTGGTGTCATCAGCGATGTGTTAAAATGTAACATTGGGATGGGTTACAGACATGCTGGGTCCCTGGGCCAGGTGGGGGGTGGCTCTGTGCTTCCAGAAGGGGCGTGGCTTCAGGGCGAAGGGGCGTGGTTGGGGCTGCCAGCCCTCAGAGCTGCCCAGAGAGTGCCGCATAGCACTGTCGGCATAAGGAGCCCCAAACTGTTTTGAATAGCTGGGCCCTGGGGCAACTGTCCTCTTTGCCCCCTATGCAACGTTAATACTCTGTATTGATTTAGTATCTATCTTGGGGAAGATTTCCAAAGTGTATCACCGGACACATACATACAACGGCACTGAACTGCAGCTACCCCTGGGGCTGGAAAGTCGTGACTGACCAATTCACAGCGGTGGATAGAGGGAGAAAATTTACCCCAGGGACACCAGGCTGAATTCTTGCATGAGGAGGACATTAACTGTTCATACATGGCAGATAGGACCAAATGTTCTTCTATTGCATGTGAAGGACCTACATGTATTAAATGGTATGGGAGCCATTTTCTTTCAAGTACCACAGAAAGATGAAGGCCCCAGCCCTGAGTGAGATTAATGATCTGTATTTTGGTGTTTTAAACCCAAACCATCCTTTAGCCCTTCTGGCTGAACATCCCTTCCACTGTCTTCTTGCTGAACCGCTGGTTTTCTCTTTGGCTCTAGCTCAGGTTGGCATTAACCAAACACTGATACCAGCGGCTGCGTTGTTAGGTGGCCCGTAGCTTGCTAAATGAGTGTGGTTGTCTCAATGCTGCTCCTACTAAACAAGAGTCCACATCACAGTTGCTATTAATTAAACCCTCATAGGCAGTGTCAGATGAGACACCAAGAACTATACAGACTCCCCTCGCTCTTTGTTTCAGTACTTGATCTCTCCATTCCAGGTTCGAGGCACACTGGAGAAGCAACATCAAGGAAGCCCATGTTGTCTTCAGAACAGTTAGAAAAAATACAAGATTACGCTCTCCAGCTGTGCTGTAATGGGGCAAGTTGTTCCAGAATGGCATACCGGCCCTTTTGCCACATGGATTACATAATTTGATTCCCAAAATGGCACCTTCTGCACAACATGACCATACGTGCATACAGGAAGGATGCCACTTTGAAAGCAAAAAGGCTTCCTCTGCACAGTGGGAGTGTGGTCACACTGGCGATGCCATTCCTACACTGCTGGGGGCGTTCTGGTCATTGCTCATTCGAGCTATACCCTGGAGTTCCCATGCTGTCTTTCTGGTACTTTTCAGTGCCATTTTAAAATCAGTAAGGAAAATCCAACCCTTCTCTTTTTGAGCTTCGGGTCCTTGCATGCTGGGGGATGTTGTCAGTTGTCTTTCCCCATATTGCACTTAGTTTCAAACAATCCCCCTCTCCCCAATTCAATGCAAAGGAGCAAGCCAATCTAAATGCAAAGTAAACATGCACTGCTTTGCTTTTGTGTCTTTGAACAACAAGCTTGCTGCAAACTTAGTAAATAATATCTCCAGTGTGAGTGAGAGAGGGTGCACACACATACGTGATATAGCAAATAGTGGTCAGTGACACAGTGACCACTATATTTAATGTTCCTGGAAGCATTTCTAATATAACTTATGTTTTCACATAGTCATAACGTTCCACAATGTTCACTTTTCAAGATGAACATTTTCATGTTTGAGCTCTGCCTGAAGGTAATCCCCCACCTCCTAGATTTCAGCAGAATCCCACTAATCATTTTTTACTTAGGGAAGAGTGGTGAAAAAATGCATTATTCCCATTGGAAAATGATGTTGAAGCATGTTTTTTGGGGGGTTAGGGGGTGATGCTGTAACCGAGTTTGATGTTGTCACTCTAGCCATATTACCAAATCACAGCTGAAATGTGGTTCATAAACATGATTTTCAAAGAGTTTGGGCTCATCTGCAACAAGCAATACTAAACCATGTTGGGGGACATCTGTGCTATAAAATGATTCTCCAACGTGGACAATAGGACTAAAGGAGACTCATGCCCTAATGCACAGTGTCAGAAGGGGACAATCAAGCTGTTCCCTATACAGCTTTCTCAGTTCATCACAACCCACATGCTGGTTAATAGTCTCTGTTCTTCCAGTGTTGCTCCATTCTAGAGCAGAGATGTCTAGTCTTGCCAGGTAGCATGGGTGATCTTCATGTCTCCAATCGGATTTCACTTAGGACAGAGGCATATTTTGAAGCCAGGTCTTTAAA
The DNA here is from genome assembly GCF_049634645.1 of Pelodiscus sinensis. Taxonomy (NCBI): domain Eukaryota; kingdom Metazoa; phylum Chordata; order Testudines; family Trionychidae; genus Pelodiscus; species Pelodiscus sinensis. Next base: position 4,271,291 of record NW_027465908.1, read on the forward strand.
GGTGAGTGTGTTAATTCACTTTACCATCCAGCCTGCCCTAGATTAGCTCATGCACATAAGCTAAGAGAAGCACAATAGTTTGCTGATGTATCACAGATCATTATACATAGCAACTGTATTTTTAAAACATCACCAGTATAGATACAATAATTAGAGATGTGCTTTTGTTAACTCCGCCAGCCACTACCCACTTATACAGTACCCTTGGGTACTAAATAATTACCCACTTTGTGTGGTTATCTAGCTCACTAATTACCCACAGAAATTGGGGTCAGGTGTTAACTGCTTGAAATAAGTATCCTCCATAGATTTGGCTAAATTGTATAAAGAAATTATGTGTTTGCAGCAAAACTTAAAAATGTCAAACATTTTTTCTTTCTTTTTTCTTTTTCTTTTTAAAAAAAGCATGGACAAGAAAAGGAGTGTGTTTTCTTTGATGTTAAATTCACGCAGGTGGCTACGGTGCTGCAAAGCATCCAGTGAGTCTCAAAGGATGGGCTTCCAAAACAGCTTCTTTTCTTTCAGTTTGCTCCCCCCCCCCATTTAGATTCTTTAGTCCATAGGGCCTCTTATACACACTAGTGTAAATAAGGAGTCAGGAGTAACTCTACTGCTGGCACTGTTGTAAATGAGAAGAGGTTGTATTTTTAGATCAGCATAATCACCTAGTCTGATTTGCATAACCACAACCATCACTCAATAGTTCCAGTATTGAGCCCAATAATTTAGCTACATACTCTACAGTGGTACACTTACTTTTCCATATGTTTATTTAAGTGTCATGAGCCTAACATGCATGCAGAAGGAGAGTCTATTCCACAGCTGCCTGTGGTGATGATCTAGCTTGCTTTGAGTAATCATTAATTCCTGTGTTCAAGGGAGGCACCCTAGTGAGTCAAAGATTTCTGGACAGCCCCACCCGCACGAACTTCCTGAACACTTATTCTGTAGTCACTCTCTGCCAGACCCACACAAAGCACCCAGCTAGCCAGCGACAGTTCCCTCTTTCACACACTAGCTCAGGCAAACAAAAAGTCCCACAAGCCATAAGGAATCACACAAGCCAAAGTCCTTGAAGTATTGCTTGCTTATAACATCAACATGTTTGCATTCTGGCACAGCTGTTCTCCAATACAAAAAAGAGACTGATTTCAAGAGGACAGAGGTTCCTAGGTGCATTTGAAAATCCCACCAAATACCCATCTTCATCTTTAAAAAGCTGGCCCTAAGTGACTAATCCTCAGTACATAAGGTGGTGGCTTTGTTTAATTTACGGTTAGATTATTTTACCCATAGACCAAATAGCAGCTTGCTCCTCCATTAGATGTAGATGGTGGATGCTATTACCTTTTGTGGGATACAGTGTTAGTCTGAGTAATGGCATCAAAATCTGAACCCTTTGGAATCAGGTGTTACTACTTATTAATACCCACCAGAGCCTGGACAAGTGAAGTGGTCCATGTCTGCAAGGCATTGCTAGCCACGGGCATGACTAACTGTGGGGTCTCCTATAATGGGATGTACCCGCTTTTCTGCATTGTGTTGCACATCTCCGGAAAACGCAATGATCCGCAGCTCAAGAATAATGCTGTTTCAGACATCTTCTCTGGCTTTTTGTTGTTGTTATTGTTAACAGTCTGTATGATTATTGATCATTATCAAGGGACTTAGTTTGATCAATGGCGTGTGTGTGTAACTGATGGGCATGTGAAGAGAAAATGCTTGGAGGATGAGTAGCATGTCTGCAGTAGAGGGTGTGTGTGTCAGTGCTAGAACCACTGACTGACGAGTTCATTTTGAAATCCAAGGGCATATAGCTGGTAAATTAGCACAGATTGCAAATATAGTCTGGTGTGAGCGAGAGCAAGGCTGCCATTGAACAGAGAAGTGTGGGTGTGGAAGGACGGGGCGGGGGGAGAGATTGTCGGCTTTGAAGTCATCACAAGCATGAGACAGAGAGTCTGTCTGCCTGCCTGCCCGCCTGCCTTAATGCAGGCTTTAGAGCGTTGCTATTTCCACTAGATGCTGCTGGCTGCAGTGTGGTGGGGCGGGGGGATGAAAGAAGCCAAGACAGTACTGTTTAATTTGATTCTTTTACCATTCAGATCCAGTGAGAGATGCTAGGTCCCCCCCTCCCCAATGGTTTCTCCACCCCTTAAGATAAACGACCACCCTCTTTGAAAGAAAAGAAGAGGCTGGGATACCTGATCTGTGTGTCTAGCTGTCTGGGAGGGTTTATTATTATTATTTGTCTAATAAGTGTCTAGCCTTTATCCCTGACCCGGCGGTGTATTTTTGGTCTCATTAGTAGTCAGGGAGATGCTTCAGAGTATCCGGCCCTGGGAGTCTGGGCTAACACACTGCCCGCACCGCGGAGGGAGAAGCGAGAGGGAAGGTGTCAGCAGAAGGGGAGCCTTCCTTCCAGCCCTTGTCTCCAAGATATGGAAGGGGAAATGAGAAATGATGGGAATGGCCCCAGCTTTATCAGTGATGGGGGGGGGGGGAGCTTCTCAGCCGAGCTTAAAGGAAGGGGGGCTCCTAGGAGGGGGGATTGATTCCTTATGCTGCTAAAGAGTTTAGTAGGCATGCAAAGAATCTGTAGGATAGTTGTAAGTGGTTGGGGGTGGAGAAGAATCTAAAAGAGTCTGTAACCAGATCCTGGAGCTTTCCAGGAGTGAGTGTGTGCGAGAGACAGACAGCGAGAGGAAGAAAGGGGGCAGTGTGGTCTAGTACATTTCATCTGGTCGTTGATTTGAGCCTGATGCTTGCTGTCTCTCAACAGCCTCCCTTGCCTGGTTTTTTTCCCTTTCCCCTCTCCCTCTCCTTTCCCTTCTGCTTTCCCGAAGCCGAGGGGAGCCAGTAAAGATTAAATGTGCTTTCTAAAAGGCAGCCACTGCATGCAGCTATGTCTATCTTCCCTACCACCACGAACCCTCCTTTGTTAATTACAAAAACGAGAGAAAGACGAAGAGGAGGAATATAGTTTATTGATGCCGGGACTGGCCGATCCAGATTGGGGGGAAAAACGGAGCAAAGATCCGAGATCCCGGACGAGGAAGGACATTGGTGAATGGGCTGAGACGGCAGAGGTGAGAAAAATCGGGGTGAATTACTTATTCTTGTTTATTTCTCCCCTCCCCCCAAGCACACACTTGCAGTTGGCTCTGAAGCTTGCTGGGTCTATTCGGAGCGGAGCTGGTGGAAGGGGCGAGATCTGGGGGCAGACTTCGCTGGGCTGTTCCTACTGCAAGCGGGAGACATTGCAGAGAGGCGGGGAGGGAGAGAAAAATCAACCCAGCGCCCGAGGCTTACAATTTTTTCCCAGCTGCGTGCGGAAATGAAGGGCTAATATTTCGCATTTTAGACTCGGGGCCCCTGGTGCATTTCCGAGCCAACCCACGACGCTACTGGGGCCTAAATGGACTCCAAGGGGGGGGGGGTGGATCATCTCGCTAGGGATGATTCGGGGGAGGGGCCCCATTCGGAGCGGGGTTTACACCAGGCGGAGTAAGGCGGGTGACTTCGGAGGCTGCATTGCACCAGGTGTAAAGACAGCGCCGAATCCGGAGCCGCTCTGGAGCGAGGCGCACTCTAGACACATCCAGTGCGCGCGCGGCGGGGTGGGGAATCCTTGTCGCTGGCAACAGGCGTGTAAGGTGATTATTCTCCAGGTTCTCCCTTGAAATACTGGCATCAGAGTGTGTGTGTGGGGGGGGGACATCAGCTCTCTGCCTCCCCCCCCCCCCCCCCCACACCCACCCAAGTGACAGGCTGGAGGGAGCTTGCTCTTATTTCACTGGCCTTGCCTGCTGTCTGCCCAGCTGATGCATGAGTTAGCAAGAGAGGGCCGCAGTTTGCCAAAGAGGAAAAAACGCAGAATCATAGAAAAAGGGGGAGACTGGAGGACAACAAAGAGAGGGGACTTTTCTGAAGGCAAATGTTTTAAAAAATGCAAGCAGGTCCCCTTCTATTTCTCCTGCACACACCTTTCCTCTGTCAAAACCGCAGAAGTATGGTTGCTTTGTTCTGGGTGATATTCCTTTCCCCATATACTCTGGGATCACTCCCTCAGCCTAGGATCATTGAAATCCATATATTTTCCCCACCCCCTTTGCTTTTTCTCGCTGCTGCTTCTGCTGAAGGCTGGAATCTTCCACTTCCAAATGGTGAGTTTTCCAAAGATTTTCTTATTAACACCGTAATAGTCCTTCACCCCTCCCTAAGATTATATGGGGGGGGGGGAGCTTAGTATATATGCTATTGCATGCTTTGTGCCAGACACTTTGAAAGATATCCTGTGTATTATTATCTAGACATTTTTTTGAAACAATGTAGTAATTCCATCCCCATCCTGACCTTTGTTTTCTTAACCACACACACACACACACACACACACACACACTTACTTCATATATATAATTATATATATACACACTTCATGTATTTTAGTACATTGTTCAAAGCTTTAAGGATCACACTGTGCATAGCTTGAAATTGTGATATAAACAATTTAAACAGAATGTATTCTCTCAACAGAGGGGGTTCCTATAGAATCTCTTTCCTTCCACCTGGGTGTCCTGTTTTATAATCTTGAACCTTGACGTGAATTTGCCTGCCATTCTTTTCCTTTTCTATTTGATCCTTGTTGTGGCAAGAAATAGTTTGTTGCGCCCCTCTCAATCCCTGAGACCCTAACTTGTGATGTTTAGCTTTCAAATCCACGGGTTAGGCTCTTGGGAGCTGTGAGTTGTGCTTTGGCGTCTCTTTTTTTTTTTTTTTTTTAAGTATTTAGTAGACTCTAAAGAAAAGAAACTTTAAGTAAAGTGAATCTCTCATCATTAGTTCTGATCAGATGACTGTTAGATGCTGGTACCATTTGTTGATGGCCATTTACCTTAAAAAGTAATCTCAAATGAAAATGTGTTTGTGAGAGTATATTATATGTGTGATAAATCTGTAAATATAGGTACGTGTATAGATTATATATATTTGTATATAGATAGAGATGAACATGATACAGATGTGTATGTATATATAGATGCTGATATATGTGTGTATAGATAAAGATGTAGATGTTAGATATGAGTGCACAAATATGTTTATCAGTGGACACAAATATCTAGATGTGCAGTGTAGGTGTGCGCATAATATATGTATGTGCCTGTGCGATTTCATATATACATAAAATGAGACAGATTTGCTGCAGGCCAGTGAATATAGCATCTACCTGTATTACTTTCTTGAGAGCAACACACAGTACCCTGAGAGCGTAACTGTAACAGCTCGGTACATTGGTGTTTGACCTCAGACCATCACAGCTGAAATCCCAGCATGCCTCTTGCTTCCAAGTTTAAAACCTGAACAATTAATCTTAGAAGTGTGCTCTGTGGACAAAACAAAAAAACAGGAGATGGGTTGGATTTTTTTAATTGTTAGAGCCAAATAAGAAAATGTATATGTAACATTTATATGTATAATTATTTCAAAATGCTGTTCTTCTAAGCGAATATTGAAGCTTGTTTTAGTCCTTAGAATTTAACCTCTCTGGCTTTTATATCAAACCTACAGGTGAAGAAGAAATCAGAACTGTTAAAATGTTACCAGTTCTGATTTTTCTTTATTACATTTTCAATGTTGTAAAAATAAGTATGATTGTGACTGTATTTATTTCTGTTCTGTAAGGCAATTTATAATGAAGTTACTGTACCTTTTTATGGCACCGATTGCTTGTCTTATGTTGGAATGCAAATGCTTTAACCTAAAATACAGTGCAACAAAGAGATATTAACTGGTATAATATTTCAGTACTTATATCACTTTAAAATATGTCTGACAGTTTTCAACATCTGATATTTATCTGAGCTAAAAAGCTTTTTTCTATTTCTATTATACTACAATTTCAATTATTCTTTTAGCTCCGTTTAAAGAAATCAAACAGAGCATTTTACTTCTGAATTGTTAAACTATTCCAAATGTACTGTAATTTAATTATGAAGGTAACAATTTCCCCTACATTGTATTTATGTTCTGTTACCTGCTTTTATTCCAAATGGAATATGCTAAAGTCTACCAAACCTTTGTGCTGTCCTGCTATTTATTTCACACTTGGATACAAGGGAGAATGTTGCCTTTCCTTCAAAATATGTTACTAATCAATCTGCAGTCATTATTTTCCAAATGGCAGGGAAGAGACCATTTTGTTTGAGAGAGTTGATTATTTGCTGATAACTATTTAATATGTTTGTTGATTTCTTCTAAAGCATATCAGTGTAAACAAAGCCATATAATTTTTGGAAGGATTTTTTTGAAAAAGGAATTATTAATATTTGTATTCTAGATAAGGCAGGTGTTTTCTTTGCACCTATAGCTCTAAAACAGCATTATTATATCACAATTGCAGTTGTGTTAAATGTATATCAAAGTTGCAGTGTGATATAGGGCCTGATCCAAAGCCCACTGAACTCAAGGGAAGTGTTTCTATTGATCTCAATGCATTTGGATCATGCCCTGAGTTCCATAATAAGAAACAATACCACCTACTGCATGTTTCACATGTTCTACAGAAATGATACAGTCTTCCCTCTCACCCCTGTGCTAAAGTTGGTGGACAAGGATTTCTGCTGTATTATTCTGAGGAGAATAGATGAAACAAAACAACGCAAAAGATTGTATATTTCAGAAAGGCTGCTTCTGATGCAAAGGCAGGTTCCTCACCCCTCCCTCTCAGAAGCACATCACTGAAGTTCAGTGAAATGAATAACATAATTGGTAGTTGGTTCAATCACTACCAGTCTAGACTAGCCCAGACACATCAATTAGAGCGGGCTGCTTTTTTAAAGGGACAGTACAACTGAAATAAGTGAGGCCTTATCTCACAGTGAAAATCCAGCTTGGCGCAAATGAAAAAGTGAAAGAAAGAAAGAAAGAAAGAAAGAAAGAAAGAAAGAAAGAAAGAAAGAAAGAAAGAAAGAAAGAAAGAAAGAAAGAAAGAAAGAAAGAAAGAAAGAAAGAAAGAAAGAAAGAAAGAAAGCTAGCTAGCTAGCTTTCTGGGAACATAGAAAGGAAGCTTGAGAAAACAGGAGGGAATAATAACTGAAATATAATGCACTCAATTCCCACCTCTCATTTCCCTCAGCCTACCAGCGCAAACTCATAATTCAGTGCACAAGGGACACAGGTTCAGTAGCATTTCTTAGGTACATTTGTGAGTGTGCAATGTTATTGAAACTTAATTACATTATAAATATTGAATCAGAGTGATATCTATGTAAGCAAACAGAAATCAATGCTAAATGTGCAGCATTTTTCCACCCTGCCAACAAACAAACAAATATCCAGGAAACATTTAAATTGGAAGGTTCTTTCTGTCTTCTCTCTGATAAAATTAAAAACACAGCCTATATACATTACAACAGAACTATATAGAAAAGTAAACTGTGAAAAGCCAGCTTGTGTTAACAGAAAAATGGAGGTGAAAACAGATTACAGAATGTCTTGATTTTATTAATAAACAGAGGCAGTAAATAAAGCAGGCTGTGCTTGAGAGTGCATACAGCACCATGAAAAGAAAAATGCTTGATTAATTTTAATTAAGCATATCAAAATACACTAGAATGACATTAAACATAACATATCTAACTAATCTTTGTCATACCTACTCTATATGAGAAAACAAAAAGGAAACGCACAAGACTCTCATTTAGAATATTGCAAACCCATAATTGTTAATTCAGCAAAATATATTTGGCCACATCTTGCAGCTGGGAGCTTTGTCTGAGTAAGGACTACAAGATTTGGCTCTATAAGTTCAAACTCTAAATAGTCTCAACAGAACTTGATTTCCCAAGCTGAAAGGAATGATGTTTGCTGGTGGTGACAGGAGAAAAGTCCTGTACCATTCCAAAATCTTCCTTGTTGCTTTTTTATTTCAAGAGCTGTAATATACAAAAGGTTGCATAATACTGTATTTAAAAAATGGAGAAGGATTTTACTACCCTACCTATCCAGCATACCTAATTCCTTCTAGGGTACTTAGGAATTTATTGGGCTGGTTACCAAGTGATATGACATACAATTAAATGGCTGGTACTGATTAACTGATTGATTAATTCCTAGTTGATTTCAAATTCTAAACTTTATTCACATTACAAATCCCTGACAGAAACACGCCAGTTTGGTTGAAATCCACTTGGCTTTTTTCATATTATATTGCTTTGCAGCCATTTAACATGAAAAGTGAGTTGAAAATGACATAAAATATTCTTCTGTAGTTTACTCTAAATATTAACCTTTTGATTTCCCTTTTAAAGAATGGCATCTTTGAGCACACTTCAGTTCTGCTGTTAAGATACTAATATATAATGTGTGCATGCACACACAGAAACACACATATACAGAGTAACATTGGAAACTACTGCATTATATAGAGACTAAGTACTGAACTATTCTTTAAGACTTAACTTGGGGTGTTGTCAAATAATGTACTATGCTTTACTTTTTGTGTGTGTGTGCACGCTGCTCACGACTGTTTATATGGGCTTTATTGCAAGTAAGTTGCTATGCAAACATAACTCTGAAAGGTTCAGATGAAGTTTATAAAACAAAACACAAAAGGCAGAAGCTTTTAACCATTATCTCATATCTCTAGAAGAGAAGCGAACTAACTGCCTGGCTGCTGGTGCTGCCCTGCCTTTTGCCAGTGCTCACAGTGAAAGAGCATCCCAGTTCTTCTTCACTCTTGAGAACCCATACATTGTTTCAATAATCCAGGCAATAAATGCTAATTAGTAATGCATAAGGACCCTACCTGTGAGAGGAATTATCATAATTTACCTCTTCCTTGTTAAATGCATTCCTTGCTGATTTACATTTTTTTCAGCCATAATTTGTTGCCTATTCCTTAGAAAAACCTTTCCCATTGCATTAGCAGTGAGGGCGTGTGTGTGTATTATATGTAATTATTGCACAGAGAACAGCAAAAAGAAATGAAAGCGTGGTAAGAATTTCCCACATGTGACATTTTTATTTTCAAACACAGATTATTTTTCTTTCTCCCTTCCCTGTCTGCCCCCCTTCTACCACCACCAAAACCCACTCACTGAGGAGAACAAAGGAAATCACTAACTATAAAGGCATCATTAAGTATGAACAGCAACAGCAAGATAAAGCGTGTGATATGACAACATATTTTATTGCATAAAAGTCAAGATAATTAAATAATTCAGTGGTATTCTTAACTAATTAGCACAAAGATCTTTCAGAAGCCATCAGGAAAATGGATCTAATCAAATCTAATAACATCCTGCATTACTCAAAGATCATATATTTTCCAATGCTGCTAATATTTTTCAATCTGATAAAATAACTGGAAGGTTACAAATATGTGCTCATATAATCAGCCTGTATTTCAATATTCTCCTTTTCTGCAAGAAGTGATTAGATCGTTGTTGGAACTGAATATGTACCGCAGGAGTTTCCAGTGCTAGTCAATGATAAAAGTCACAGATTGAGAAAATCAGTTCGATTGTATTTGATCTCTTAAAAGGATTCATTATTGTGCTGAACATTATAAGGCTGACTCACTTCGATTTACAGTTTGTTCACGTACGCTGGAGTTTGCCTAAGATCTTCTAATGCGGCTCATTGGGAACCTCATTTGCCCATTTTCTGCTTTCCCAACATTTAAAAACATGTCTACCAGTTCTAGGCAAGATTTGAGGCCTATGCATTTTAATTCAGAATCCAGTTATGAGGCTAGATTCTGATCTCATTTTACTGGTGTAAATCTGGAGTCACTCCATTGAGATCAGTGGAACTGATGTAGATTTTCACTGGGATAAATGGCATTGCAATGACCCATACTCAAGGGGAAATGCTGACTTTTCTATCTGGGTGCATGGGTCTTTAAACAAAAGCCAGGCACTACATGTACAAAGCATGAGCACAATAGGCGCAGACTGTTCAGTGGCTACTGTACAGAACAGCAGACTATACACTGAAGCACCTGCCAGGGCACAGAGGCTGCTATTGGAGATTTCTCCTGGTAGGTGTATTCACCAAACTGATATTAAATGCATCAAATATTATTCATCATATGTCATTATGTTGGAGAACCAAAACATGTTCATTGTTTTATGTATTGTATTTGTGACTCACATTTGATCACATATTGCCTATATATTTTAAATAAGTAAAAGTGACTCATTCCTATGCTAAACAAAGGAATATTGGGGAAATCATTTTGTCTGATGGAAAATTAAGTATTCTTGTAAATGTCAGTATACTGTTCATAAATAACAGAAAGGGGTGTACATGTGTGTGTATAAATAATAATGAATGGGGGTTAATGCAATGGTGCCTACATCTCCTACTATGAGCCCAAACCTAAAAGCCTTTACACATATGAGCAGACCTTGCTCTCGCAGACTCCATGGGTTACTGAGACGAGGCACTGTTGTGGGATCACACTCCAGGCTTGGTAATTCTTTGTGTTCCTGGCAGCAAAGCAGTACCTAAAGACACGCACTGAGACTGAGGCTCCATTGTGCCCAGGCATGGTCCATGCATATGGTATGAGACAGCCCTTGCCCTAAAGGGCTGGCTGCCTAAATAGACAAGAGGGGCAAAGGGCGAGTGAGGAAAATGAGGCATCAAGAGGTAAAGTGACATGCTAAAGGGTATATAACAGATCATTGGCAGGACAGCTGCCCTGATTCCCAGACCAGTGCCCTATCCACTGCACCACACCCCACCTCTAGGCATGTACAGTTTATGAACACCATCACCGGTATGCAAGAATGTAAATTCAATGCAGCAAGAAGCCTCTCCAATGCACTTTTGGCTTTAGCCGGGAAAGAAAATATGTTACTTACATGAGCAATTTACACTCCTTTCCTGTATGTTCTGCCTCCCACTGTTGCTGTTCAGGCAATTGTATTTGGTCTGAGATGAGTGGATGGCGGATTTAAATATATATATTTATATTAAAGGCAAAGAATTACTTGCTTAGATTTAAGATATTGAAAACATTGCATTGATCATGGAAGACGGAGACCGTGTATGTCCCATAAATTAAAATTGATTTATTTTACTATAGTTTTTCCAGTACTGCAGCAAATGTATCTGTAATCTACTCTGTCTGGATGGGTTTGACTTCTCAGCCTTAGCGTTTTATTTTGTTGGCTGTTCTGTTCTTGCTATAAAGTACTCTGCTCAGAGAGCTCCAAGATAGCTTTGCAATCTATTGCAGCATCTTCAGAAGAGTGCACCACTTTGTATCTGATGTTAATTCTAAGGCTTTATTTAAAAAAACAAGCCCCAGGCATAGAAAGGGCCAGCACAGTCTGTGCTGGGGAATCAGCATGTCTCATGCTGTCCAGCAGCCAAGGGAGATTCTCAACCAACACCTAACGAACAAGATTGCTTGGACCCATGAGAAACAAGTGGTAGATTGACCTCAGCAGAAACAACTTCCTGCTGCCGCCTCTCAAATAGTGGCTGCTAACGTAAAACAGTAAAAACCAAGTTAGCCAGCCCAACCAACCAATGCCAATGTGTTGTGTTGGCTGCAACTGTTGCTGTTCCATATTCTTAGACCCTGGGACAAATTCCACATGCCAAAGATGAGGAAAATCCAAGTCACCAGCTAAGAGGAGAAGGAAGAGCCCAGCAGCTCCCTCTGGCCACCACAAGCTGACCTGTTTGTCCACATGCCACAGAGCGTGGTGCTCAGATGATCACACGGTGCAGCATGCTGCTTGCTTGACTTCTCCTTGTCCTGTAGCCCCACCCTCAGAGGAAGAGCTATGAAGCAGCAACAATTCTAGAGTTGGCAATCAAGAAGAACAGCCCTCATGAAAACTCTTTTTCTATAAATCTCAAGACTTGCCTAAACTCCAGCTGCTTTTCTGCAAGGGACAAGAGCTTGTTCAGAATATGGGCCTGAAGGGTGGGAGAGGGGGAGGAACCGGGACGTGGCAACCATGTGTGTGCACTAAGTATACTACTATTTCTTCCCAAGGAATCCAGTAAACGGTGAATCTGCAAACCAATTTAGCTATTTGTGTTTGTCTTATTTGGTCATCTTCACAGCAGCTAGTCCCCCACAGGACAATAGGTTGTTACCGTGTTGGGATCTGTGGGAACGTTAAAATAAAGGAGGGTTGGGAGAGAGAGGCTACTATTTGAGGAATCTCACATAAGCACATCAGAAAAAAAAAGGGTGGATCAAAATTTGCCTTCAGTTGCACCTATCCTACTCTATTTTCACTTCACTGAAGTTGCATGGGCATAACTGAGAGAGACTGTGAAAAGTTATTTCTCTCTCAATAGCTGTTTGCCTGTAGAGTATCTTGTTTAGTCTATTTGAATCTGTATTAGCTGCCAGGTCTAGATAACGTACTACTGTAGATCAGTGTTTCTGAAAGTGTTCCGCCGAATCACTCTCAGAAACACATTAACTGGCTTGTTTGTTTACTGTGGTCGCAACCATGGAGCCTTGCGGCTTCCATTGGCTCCATTTTGTCTTTTGCAGCCAAGGGGAGCTGCGGGAAGCGATATGGGCTGGGCCACTGCTTCCTGCGGCTCCCCTTGGCTGCAAAGGACAAAACGGAGCCAATGGGAGCTGCAAGACCAGTAAATAAACAAACCAGGGAGGCCAGTTAATGTGTTTCTGAGAGTGATTCCGCGGAACACTTTCAGAAACACTGCTGTGGATCATTCCAGGAACGACCCTACACTTTGGGCACAATTCTCAGAAAATCCACTGTCCATTTGCTCATGTGTAGAGGTGTCTGTGCACATCTATTTGGTATAGTGGCACCAGTACCTGCAGATAGAATTTTTGTGCCCAAAACACATTTGAACAAAGGGAGGTATAACAGGGTTGACTCACCTCTTGCAACTTCCCCACCCTAGCCAAGTGCATGTGCTTGCACTCTCAGCCAGCCAGTCACCCAGTCTGCGCACCTTGAGCTCCAAAGGGGAACTATCCGGCTTTGGCTCAGCAGTTTTCTTTACACTGGATTGACTGCTTCTCCTATAGCACTCTCACCTGCTTAGAGGACCATTCTACTGTCTTTTCTGGGGGGTAGTGTAGCAGGACTGCAAGGCCTCCAGCAGGGGCCTTCAGGGCCTAGTCCAGCCCATCACAAGAGGCCAACTTGAAGACACACTTGAAACTTTAGCTCTTTATTTGCTTGGCATCTTTATGTCAAAGTGTTCCATTTCTGTTCTAAACATGCAAACAGATCTGTTAAAAACAAAGCAAGATAAAAACTAATAAAGAGATGCAAATATGCCATTGTTCTGTTCCATGAGCAGTTGGTGGGTGCATAATGCCCCTTTTGAAAGCACCTGAATCCATGGTGGGTTCTAAAGTCATGGGACACAGCTTGAGTCTGCAGGGAAAGGTATTAACTGCCCCAGTTTTTTCCCCTGTTCCAAAGATGAATTTTGCCCATTTACCAGTTGCCAAATAAGGCACTGACCCTGCTGTTAAGTCCATGTAAATTGCTCTTTTTTGTGCTTTCATGGTGCTCCCTCAGAATCATGGTGTGTGAAGTCAATAATGCTCCGTGCAAGAGAAAAGGGATGTCATGTCAAGCCACCTACTCTATCTGGCTTAGCTAATAGTTATCCAGGAATTGTGTGGGGCGTTGACACTTAACTAGTTGTCACCACAGGCTACTTGGGGTGTGTCTACACAGCCAAGTTATTTCGCAATAACGGTCATTATTCCAAAATAACTGTGCAAGCATCTACACAGCAGTTCTGTTATTTTGAAATAATGGATGGCTTATTCCAACTTCTGTAAACCTCATTCTATGAAGAATAACGCTTCTTCCGAAATAGCTATTTTGAAATAAGGCATGTGTAGACGTTCCACTGCTGCTATTTCAAAGAAACCTCTCATCAAGGCCATTCTAAGTTATTCCTCCTGGGGCTCTAAACTGAGGCAGGGAAACCTGCCTCGGACTAATTTTGAGGCTTCCCTGCAGTGTAGATGTGCTATTTCGAAATAATCTATTTTGGAATAACTATTCCAGAATAGTTTATTCTGAAATAACTGTGCAGTATAGAAATAGCCTTAAGGAGAAGACTTTGCTATATTCTCTTTCAGTTGAGCTATTAAATCTAAGGTCCTTTCTGCTGCTCAGGAGCAGACGTTCAACAAGAAGTTTAGTTCCTTTGGCACAATTTGGCTGTCTGCACTGTGGAGCAATTTCGGGATACCAGAAGTATCCCAAAATAGCTATTCAATGTCTGAGTGCACCCTCTTCCGAAATATAATGTGCACACTATTCCAACGTCTCTGTAAATGTCATTCCAGAGGGATCAGGGACATTTTGGAATAGCGCTTTATTTCAAAATTACCTTGAAATAAACTACTCAGCTCAAATTGTGTAGCTTATTTTGAGGTAAGGGTGCAGTGTAGACTCATCCTTTGTGTAAAGCCTTTGTTATTTCTCTTTAGATTCAATGCACAAACTGAGGGAATCAATTCATTACTCGAGCTATCTGAGGGCAAAATATTATGGAACATATTCTACTCTTACTTGCAGCCTGCTAGCAAGAGTAGAAGTTGGCTTTGTACATCCATCAGACAACACATGGCATAATGTTATAATCAGCCAGTGTTAATACATGAAAGACCATACATCATACACCATAACTGAACAAGAACCCTTTACACTACCATGGCACGTTCCATCTGGGGATCTCAAAGCATTTTGCAAACTTGGCTGAATTTAGCCTCACAAATCCATTGAAGGGCCACAAAATAACTGTTCTTCTCTCCTATTTTACAAATGAGGCACAGAGACGTTAAGTCCACATTCCAAGATTCTGATCCCCTTAGTGGCCTAAAGCCCTTACTACCCAAGAAGCCACTGGGGCTTACAAACAGTGAGATACAACTTGTAATGAGCCAGATTGGCAGGATTTAGGAGTACATGTCCCCTGTCCTTGGGTGCTTTTACTGCTGGGCTCCCAACACCTAGGGTTTGCTTATCAGAAGGGCTGAGCATCTGTCCTTTTCAAATAAACCAAGTCAATGGGACCTATGGTTGCTCAGTGTGTCTCATCACCAGACCCTCAGAGTCTCAAGCTGGGCACCTAAACATGATTGATACTTCTGAAGAGTTTAGAATAAGTGACTTGCTCAGCAGAGCTGACACTGGATCCCTGCAATCTCTTCAAACCTGCTATTTTACTTAAGCCACTAGATCATGCTGTGTCTCTTCATTTGCTTCTAGATCAGTTGTGGGCAACCTATGGCCCAACGGCCACGTATGGCCCTTTTGGGTTCTATGTGTGGCCCATGCACAGGGTTGCCAGATTCCTGCTGGTATTACTGAAGTGACACACATGTAAAGCAAAGGCACCTGCAGTGAGGTGCATGCCAACTGCACACGGCATTGTGAGGTCCGTGCGCTCCCTCTGCATCCAATCACAGTGCTGCTACAGTTCTACAGCACACCCCGCCCATTCCAGATACACAAACACAGTTAGCAAAAATTACCCTATCCCAGGATACCATCTTGGTCAGGGGTGGGCAATAATTTTTGATAGGGGAGCACTCCAAAATTTTGGAAAGTGGTCGTGGGCCACATTCGTTCATGATATTAATGGAAGAGGTGCGGGGTCTGGGATGGAGGTTAGCTGCAGAAGGGAACTTGGGGTAAGGGATTGGGGTGCAGGAGGGAGACTGGAGTCTGGGAGGGAGTTTGAGTGAAGGAGGCAGTGAACCTAGGGCAGGGACTAGAGTTCAGGGGTGTGAGATGTCACCTAGGGTAGGAGGAGATTGTGATCTGGAGCAGAAGATTGGGGTGCCACATCTGGGAGGGGTACAAGAGGGGGCAGAGGATTTGGTTATGTTGATTGGGGGGCACAGGGTTGGGGAACGAAGGGGCCTGGGTGCCAGAGGCAGGCTCTGGCCAGGAGACTTAACAGTCAGCAACCAAACCAGCTTGCAGAGCTTAAAACATTAATACCAAGGTTGCAGGGCTTAAAACGCTTCCCAGCCAGCCTGCCAGGCCATGTGCTTGTGTGAATAACTGAGTCAAGGAGAGGGGGCATGGTTCTTCTTGGCTGCCTATTATTCAAACAGGCAGCTCCCATTGACCAGTGCGATAGTGCTGGGGGTGTGGGTAGCTCCCGAAGCTTTCCCCCTCCCCTCCAGTTATGAAACAGAAATGGAGCCCGGCAGCTGGGTTTCTGAGTGGCGTGCGGAGCAAGCAGGGGAGCCCACCTGGGGCTTCCTACTGCCTCCCCAGGCCAGATCCATTGGCTTGGCGGGACAGATCTGGCTTGTGGGCCGTATTTTGCCCAGGCCTGATCTTGGTTATGACAGTCTTGTGGCCCACTGAGATGAAGGAGGGCCACTCATGCAGCCCACTCACTAGTCTAGGTTGCCCCCTCACTGCTCTAGACGCAACAAAAGCTACAATCACTTACCTAATGAATCGTTGTTTCTAATATGTTGCTTTGCAGTCATTTCCCTACACATCTCTGAAGGGCATATTAAGGTATGGCAGAAACAACTATTGAGAAATAAGCAGCCCCCCAAACAACCCCAGTGGCACTTAGTGGGTGTGTCTAGACTACATGCCTCCGTCGACACAGAGGGAAATGAAGCCGCGATTTAAATAATCGCGGCTTCATTTCAATTTAAATGGCTGCCCCGCTCTGCCGATCAGCTGTTTGTCGGCAGATCAGGGCAGTCTGGACACGCCGCTGTCGACAAGGAAGCCTTTGTCAATTGGCGCAGGTATGCCTCGTGAAACCAGGTTTACCTGCACCAATCGACAAAGGCTTCCTTGTTGAAAGCGGCGCGTCCAGACTGCCCCGATCAGCCGACAAACAGCTGATTGGCAGAGCGGGGCAGCCATTTAAATTGAAATGAAGCTGTGATTATTTAAATCGCGGCTTCATTTCCCTCTGCCGATCTGTCTAATCTACATGCCTCTGTCGACGGAGGCATGTAGTCTAGACACACACAGTGAGACAACAACAGGGAATCACTCCAATCTCCTACTCAGCATCACTTCTCTCTAGCACCATCTAATTCTAAAAGCTGGGTGAGCTACATCTAGGAGCCTGAATTGCATTTACAGTTACTCAGGGCCAGTTTGCACTAGCCAAGGGGACTAGCTGTGACCTAGCCCAGGCCCCCAGACTTCAACCGAAGTTGCAGTGGAGATTATTCTTTAAAGAAGTTATAGCTGAGGTCCTGACCCTGCCAAGATTTATGCTTCTGGTTAACATGACTAGTTCCATTGAATTCAATGGGAGATCTCCCATGTGAAAAGTTAAAACACTTTTGAAAGTCTTTGCAGAATCAAGGCCCAGCTCACAAGAGATCTCTATAACTTTCCAGATCTGAGTATGAAAAGTGCTTTTTGCACACTGAGTGAACACTAGGCTCTGTTCAATGGTGAAACTCAGCAGGGCCAAATTCTCTTAATTCATCTTTTTTAATATGCCTACACCCAAGCCTTTTTTGGTTTGCTCTCTCTGTCCTAGGAGGTGCAGTGCCAAAGGGCGGGGAACAAGATGACTAAATAGAAGGAGAATAGAAGCTTTGGCATCTGAGGTCTGCACCAAGAGCCACATCCTGGTCTCACACTGCTTTAAAGTTGGGTTTACTCTACTGTGGAAAGTGAAGTTATTCCACATTATAATCCGGCTTCCTCTTTGTTAGCAGAGTACGATCTGAGGGTGCTGTTGCTAAAATTGTATTTAATTCCTCCTCCATTTTTTATTCTGTTGGTTACTTGTCCTTTAGGGTATGTCTACACTAGCCCCCTAGTTCGAACTAGGGAGGCTAATGTAGGCATTCGAGGTTGAAAATGAAGCCAGGGATTTAAATATCCCGGGCTTCATTTGCATCTTCCCGGGCGCCGCCATTTTTAAATGTCCCTTAGTCTGAACTCTGTGCCCGTGGCTACACGCGGCACAGAGTGGGTAGTTCAAATTAGGATCTCTACATGAATTAGGATCTCTAATTCGAACTACCTACTCCATGCCGCGTGTAGCCGCAGGCATGGAGTTCGGACTAAGGGACATTTAAAAATGGCGGCGCCTTGGAAAATGCAAATGAAGCCCGGGATATTTAAATCCTGGGCTTCATTTGCAACTTCGAATGCCTACATTAGTCTCCCTAGTTCGAACTAGGGGGCTAGTGTAGACGTACCCTTATTTTCATAGTGTAGGGGTCTGCCTCTATTTTTAACAGATCCGATGTCTTCCCCCAGTCTCTCGCTCTCTCTTCTGTTAAAACAGAAGGAAAACAAAGTGAAAAACTCAGTGATTAAAAACACTCATCAGGCCATTTATTTTTGAAGGCTTGGGTTTTGCTTGTGTGGCTATGATGGGAGCAAATGGGTTTTCCATTGGTAAAGTAATAGCAAAATAGCATATGGCTAGAAAATAGACTGATAACTGAAATATACTCATTGATTTTTTTTCTTGATGCATTCCTCATTTCTTGAGGTTTTTCTTATATTCCTTTCATCAGATAAAATGTCACCATATTCATAGCCTCGTATTTTTCTGTGGTAAATGGACAATGATGGAAATGGAAAGCCATACATATGATGGGCCAAATTCTTCTCTGGTGTAAACAACTGTATTCAGTAGAATTGCATTAGGGTCTGATTTTGACCCAGTGATAGTAAAACCAGATGTTAAGACACTAAAACAAGAACTGATCTGCTGGCAGCTTTGATCTTGCTTACTTTAATCCCGTTCCAGTGGACTTTTTTTCATGAAAAGAGGAAGTTTGAAGCTAGGTTTAATCCACTCCCCAGAAAACACTGAGGCCATGGTATAAGTCAGAAGCTTGCTGGTCAAGACAAGAACAAATGGCTGGATCTTCAGTAAGCCTTCCTTTGCCTGGAGCAGCTGAGAAACTGATGCAATATATGATGAACACTCATCTTTGTTTCTGTAATTTTTCCCCAATATAAAATTTCTTTTCTCATTTATGTTCCATGCCACATGAGTGGAAGTCACCCCTTAGCAGAGCACAAGGCCTGTACACCTCAAAATGGGATTTAGTGCTGCAAAGATCTCGTGCTGGCCCTTGGCAGAAGGGTGAATTTTAACTCCCGTCCATAGCAATTATACAGCCTATGGGTTCCAGAACCATTTTTAGCCCTCGCTATAAATGAGTCATTCTTTAATTACCAGGATCAGAAGTTCACCAGGGTAGGAACTGTGGCGGGTTCAGGTGCACCCATGGTGTGGTAAAAATAAAAATAAAGTCAAGCATCTCATTATCAGAGCCATGATTAGAACTCAAAAGCTGCTGGCTTCCGATCCTTTGTCCCATATCAGGAGTAGCCTGGACATTATAACTGACTTTGAAACGCAGTGCTCAGTGAAGGTTTTGAAGCCACAGGAATAGTTTATTACAGTTCACCATTACTTCATTTCACACAATGGCTTAAAAAGATCTCAGGCCAATCTATTAACGAGTAAGATCAAAAAGCCACTGACATGCTTCAGCCCAAAACCTTCAGCCCAGCATCAGATCTTCAGCTGTCACAATTGTGTTGCTTTCTATAGTGTTAGGCTGATTTACGCTGGCTGACGATTGGCCTGCAATGCAAAGTTTGGCCATTTCAGAGTGTGTGGCTTCAGCCCTCGCTTTGATCACTGGGACTTTGGATTAAGTTCTGTGCATGTCTCTACATGATTAAGAGGTTGAACAATTTTGAAAGTAATTCTTGAAACTGCTAAGTATGAAATGAAAAGGTTATTTTTGTACCCACTGTATGTTACTTCCATTTGCTTTAACTGCTTTGAAAGTGTAATGATAAATGTTCATGCCAGCTAATACATTTTATGACATTCTCCTCTCAGGAACAGTTTTGAGGTTTTCCAGGAAGGTTCACATTGGGACAGTCGCTGGCAACACCCTGGATTCCTCTTGTCATTAGATCTGTTTCTGCAGATTTTAAGTTTCTATTTATTTAATGATGTTTTTAGTTGTTATGGTTGCAAAGATGAGTTTTAAAATCTGGAACTGATGCACGTTTTTTTCTGGAGATAAACTGACAAACAATAGACCCAACAGGTGTCATATCTCCTCAGTCGCCTGAGGGAATAAGCCTAAAACCTAATGACACCAATTTAAATGTCAATGTTAAATATTTCACTCTCAATAATTTTGACCAAAAAAATCTAGTTCTTCTAGGATAGTGGCAAAAATGTGGGATTGGGGCTGGAGAACAGAATAGTGATGGTTCTTAAGTAGAGTCTCCTTTTTTAATGGTATACTCTGATTCATGTTGTCTAGGACAGAAATACTATTTGAAAACTAAGCTAACATAACCTAATATAATGCTTAAGTACCATAATGATAATCACCTTAGGTGGATATGGGGAAATATATTTTGTTTTTATTTTCCACAAAAAATGTTAAAGATAAAAGTTTTCATATTTTATCACTCTTTCCCTGGTGTTCTTTGTAAAACCAACCCCCTCAAAATTTCTTTTTGGGAAACCTGAAACATTTTGGGAATGAGAGGTTATGAAATCCTGAATTTTCTCAACATAAACAACATTTTTCTCATAGAAAATCAGTTTATTTAAAATGTCATTTTAATCCGCATTTTTTTAGTGAAAAAATGTTTGAGAGTCTCTAGTGAACAACTGACTGTGCTTTGTGGGTCCACACCTGTATCAATGCCTACATTACAGAGAATGTGGTAAAACATCCATGGGCACTCAACCTGTGGAACTCTCTGTCAGAGGATGCTGTGAAAATGAAAATTATAACGGCGTTAAAAAAAGAATTGGCTAAGTTCATAGAGGGAAAATCCGTCAATAGCTATAAGGGAAAATGATCAGAGATGTAACCCCAAACTTTGGGCATGGCTAAACCTTTCATTGCCAGAAGCTAGGGCTGGATGATCGGATGAATCACTCAATAATTATTCTATTAATTCCCTCTGAATTATCTGGAACAGACCACCATTGGAACACCTGATACTGGGGTAGATGATTAATTGGTGTGACCCAGGATGGTTGCTCTTGTGTTCTTATGCCATTGTATATGTTCATATTCTCAGCTTCTCCTGAGTTCTAGATGAGTTCAAAGGCCATGGTTAACTCTGAAATTGGAAATCATCTGAGAGCAAAGAGGTAGATGATATTGACAGTAAAACCTCATTATATTATGTAGGGAGTTGTGTGAAAAAAGTAATGTTTGAGCTACATGATGTTATATTTCCACATTTTAAAGCAAACAGGCTGAAGGTTTCATTGCTTTCTCTGACTGTATTTGACAGCGTGTGGCTGGTAAAGGTGCAGCTGGGCTCCCTCCCACTGCATACCACATTACAGATGCCAAGCGATGCCTGACATGGGGTAGCAGAGAAAAGAAAACAGTGAGTCTGTATCCACCACGTGACATCACAATCAGAGATACATTCTAGAGTTTTCCCATTGACTGCAATAGGAGCAGGCTTTTTCAAGAGTCAAACTGACTATTCTAAATTACTACAGGGCATAAAGGGCTTCCTGAAAAGAAGCCTCTACCCTTTGTGCAGAATTGGTGTAAGAACTCCTTGCATTTCCTGCTCTCAGCATCTAGTGCAGGGGTGTACTGACTGCTCTTCACCATGGTTATTCTAGAAGGTCTTGGGAAATGGTGTGAAAGATGGTTCTGGGCTGTTCTAACTTCAGCAAGGACAAACAAGCACCAGCTTCACTTCAGAATACAGGGAAGCCAAAGGTGATTTAAAGCTACCTTTGCTCCCATGCTCAGGAACAGAATAACTGAGACTCAAGGCAATAATGGTTTATACAGAGATACAGTTCCATCCATCACAGATATTGGAATTAGCTTTTCATCTCCCATTGTCCAATTGGCCAGGATCACAGGGTATGTCTACACTACCATCCTAGTTCGAACTAGGGTGGTAATGTAGTCAACTGGAGTTGCAAATGAAGCCCAGGATTTGAATTTCCTGGGCTTCATTTGCATGTTGCCAGGCGCCGCCATTTTTAAATGTCCGCTAGTGTGGACTCCGTCCTGCGCGGCTACACGCGGTACGAACTAGGTAGTTCGGACTAGGAACTACCACGAGGAGTAATGGTAGTTCAGAATAGGAAGCCTAGTCCGAACTACCTAGTTCGTGCCGCGTGTAGCTGCGGGGCACAGAGTCCGAACTAGCGGACATTTAAAAATGGCGGCACCCAGCAACATGCAAATGAAGCCCGGGAAATTCAAATCCCGGGCTTCATTTGCAACTCTGGTTGACTACATTACCACCCTAGTTCGAACTAGGGTGGTAGTGTAGACATACCCTTAGAGCTTTTCCTTCTTGGCATATACTACAGTAAGGAACCCAGTATAATGATGCCCAAAGCTTTGACAGTGGCACATTAATTGTTTCAGTGTTTCATGGTTATTTTTGTTTTGTGGCTCTTTAAAGTAATTCTAATCCAACAACAAGAGGAAGAAGAAAAGTTTCCACTTCCTGTTTGTCTTATCTTTCCAGAACACCAGATCCAAATCCCTTCCAATGTTGGGGATCTAAATTTCAATTTATGGGCCCACAAGACCATGTCTAGAAGATGGATGTAACTCAGAATGTAGACTCCCAGCACTTATTGAGGACTGGGCAAGTTTTGGTTTTAATTTAGACATACACTTTTCTTTGCTGGCCCATCTCTGTAAATGGCATCTAAAAACAGAATATAGGCTCCAACTCCCTTTAAACTTTAGGAGGAGATCTAGATCTGGATTTCTGAAGTCAGCCCTATAGACCAGTTTCTCTTACAGTCATAGACCACAGTCTGGCCTGGTCAGAGTGAGATCCAATCTATAATGGGTCAAATCTGAGACTGACTTTTACTACATGTATTCCATAAAACACAAATGTTGCCCCACAGACCTACTGGTTCTTCACTCACAGATACTGGTGATTACTGGGAGAAGTAAGGTAAGCATAAGACAATGTCACCATCTTTCTAACTCCTTGTTTGCTGGGTGTCCAGTGGGAAGTTAATCTGCTTCCCAGCACTAAATCAAGTGGCTTGTGTCTGACTACCATTGGCAGAATTAGTATGAAGAGTCTGAATGCAGCAAGTAACCATCTGTGGGGCTTGTGGAAAGATAATCACACCTTCAGTGGTTGATTTTGGATGGGATGCGGCATCCTTCAAAGACTAAACAGGAAAACAATGTTCAGTACTTCACAGTGGTACTTAAATATATTAACACTTGTGGATGGCTATGCATGTCTAAGGATAGGTACTGGATCATTAATAGGGGAGCTGTAATGCCGAGAGAAAGTCTGGTGTTGCTGGGACAGTGACTGTGCTAATGCTTGTATTAAATATTTGAGAATTCTAAGGGCAACTTCCAGGGTCCTGAGCAAACTCAGTCTGAGTTGCATGCTGTAGTATTTGTTAAAAGCTCCATGCCTTCTCCTGACCAACCTGACTCTTGATTACTTACTAAACATTATAAGGTGGGTGGGCCGTGAGTCAGTCAAAATTCCTACAAATCTAATACACAATCTATGTACATCTAAACTTACCACTAAATCACTGGGGAAGAAATTGCTTGGAGCGATCTCCTGCTTGAGATTCAGGATTTTACTGGATTTCACTGGAACAGGATTTTGTACCATGTCCAGCTCAGCACATAGCACAAAAGTATAAACACAGGAAGTAACATTAAGCAGCCTCATGGAATGAGGACCATTCCCCTTCCAGTTCCAATGGATCAAACCATCAAGTATTCCATTGCACAAGCTGATATGTCTCCTAAAAATAGACCTCTGCGCATTCAGTCAATGGACTAATCCAGTTGACAGAACATTCTTGGGTGCTTTATCATTTAAATTGCAATAAATCATGGTACGCCACATGCTGTATGGAGTTGCATCAAGTTACACTGCAGCAAATAACATGTGGTAGCCAGATGCAATCTGTGTGACATGATGTCATTGGACTGAAAATTCAATGCATGTACTGTTTTGTCTAAAAGTTGAAATAAAATGGTCCTTTTAAAAAAATAGAGAGGTTTTATTAAAATCCCTGCTGGTGTCACATTTTGACTTAATTGATATTTGTCCTTTCTTATGCTTCAATTAGTGATCCCACAGGACCTGTTTCACAGCCCACTGATGTCCCTTTGACTTTGGTGGACTTTGGATCAGACCCCTAAAGAGATTTGCAGTAAGATACAAAAGTATATCTACAGAGCTGTTTTTAGGAGAGCTGGACTCTCTTAGGACAGACAATCGGGCTCTCACCACTTCCTTGGGGAGACTGTTCTGCAATTTAACAACTTTCTCGCCCTTAGGAAAATTCTCCTAAAATTTAGCTTAAATTTCCCTTTTCTTAACTAAGAGTAATGGAATGATATTATCATATGCCTCTTAGGTGCCTCCTATTACTCATAATTACATCCCTTTGGATTACCCTAAATATTTTTCTTCCTCCCTAGTTTTGCATAAACATAAGATATTTGTACATAATGGAGGAGCATAATCATACTGATTCCAACACTGTTTCTTCTTAAACAGGAGAAAAACTCTAAACATAATTGGATCTGATCCTTAGTAGATATAAGTCATTGTAGCCCTCCTGAAGCCAATGCTGAAATCTACCTTTTCCCTTAGCTGAAGACTGGTTTCTCTGGAAAGAGGCTCAGAGAAGAGAGCCTCTTATGAAGATGTACAACCTTTGATCTCAATGGAATTGTGCTGATTTACACCAGGCTGTGAATCTGGCTTGGTGCATAAGTTTACTGGTGTAAACCCAATGTTGCTCCTTTGAGATCAGTGTGGTGGCAAGTTTCAGAGGTAGCTATATGAGTCTGTTTCAGCAAAAACAACAAGGAGTCTGGTGGCTTAGTCTTTAAGGGCATGCCTACACAAGGAAATCATTTCAAAAATAACTTATTTCAAAGTAATAACTTGTGAAATAACTATTTTGAAATAGCGTGTCCCCATTACAGGGAAACCTTGAAATTAGTCCAAGGCAGGCTCCCTGAATGTGGACACTCTACTTTGACTTAGAGCCCCAAGAAGCACCGAGAGTAATTACTTTCAGTGACTCTGGGGAGTAGTTATTTCAAAATAGCAGCAGCGGAGCATCCATACCGCCACTATTTCGAAATAATGATTTCAAAATAAGCGTTATGCCTCATGGAAAGCAGGAGTTATTATTTTGAAGTAATGAGCCCTTTACTTTGAAATAACAGGTTTGATAGTGTGGACGCTCTGCTTGTTATTTTGAGTTATTTCAAAATAACTCCCTAGTGCAGTCCAAGGCTTCGGTGCATCAGACTCCAGGTTGCTTTTTTCAGTGTGCTGGTTAGAATGACAGTTGTCTGATTCAAACTAGCAAGTGCATCCTTCGTGGAACTGTAAGTTGACCTACTATAGGGGGTCAAGAAACCATGAGAAGGAGGGGAATGACATCTTGGCTCCTTGCTCATTATAAGATCTTTTAAAGGAGGCACTTTAGATGGGGGGAATCAGGAAATAAAAGATGAAAGAAAACAAAGAAGTCCCCCCCCCCCTCAATCTCTTCTACTAAAAACTGAAATCAGCAGCGAAAGGGAAGACGTTGGCCAGAAATCATTGTATATAACTCACCTTAAAAACAGCTGCATCTGTGAAGAGGTGTTTTTTATGACCCCCTCCTAGGGGAAAAGATGACTAACTTGCACAAATGCAGTGCAGGGCAGGATTTGGCTACACAAAGGACTATGGCTGTCAAGAATGTCAACAATAAAAGAGTTGCTCAAAATAAGCCCGTTCACCCTTCTACGGCCTCTTTCTCCAAGTGCTGGAGAAATGTTAATCAACAAAGTCTGGGGTCTTAAAGGGGTTTAAGAGTGGAAGTCACCCAACTCCTATTGAATTTCAAGTGGGAGCTGGTAACTGAGACAGCTTTAGAAAGCTCAGACTAAATCACATAGCATCCCTGGCAGGTAAATAACTAGTATTAGCTCCATTTTACAATTTTTCCTGTAATTTTTTCCATCCTTGGATGGAATACATTTTGTTATGTGCACCAAGGCATGTTCAGATGAGCACCACCAATAAAAACACATGTTGCTGATTGTGGGTGCTCTGGCCACTCTGCTAGGTGGCATTTGAATCTCTCCTGAGTGGTCGCCCACATGCTCACCTTACAGGGAGAACTGCTGGAGACACTGCTTGGCAGTTAAATTGCATTACTTTGATGGCCTTCAGGGCAAGGGATAGGACATGGCAAAACTCCTATTGACTTGAGGTCAGTGCAGAGTTTGTTCCAGATCTCCAGCTTTCCCCTTTTGTGCTCAAACCACTGTTCTCATAATGAAAACACTGGAATAATCCTAAAATGAACCACAGCACAGTGCATCCCGCTTTGCCATGGCTATGCTGAGCACAGAGATGCCCTTGCATTGTTGAAGACGTGTTCCCTCATCTTTACAGCTTGCAAAATCCCAGACAGTTGTAATGGTCCACGCCACAGAGGCAAACTCTTTTAAAATTGAGAGACAGAAAAAAAAAGCATCTAATTTTATTGGGGCAGAAGGCTTTCCGATGAGTGGCACTTTAAATGCCTCCAAACAGAAGGAAACTCTGTAGGACTTACTGTGTCTTGCGCTTTTCATATTTTTAGGGCTAATATGCCAAGAGACAAATGTTAAAACTGTAGCTTCTCTTAGCTGATTAGCATAGTAGCCCAGCATGCTAAACTGATTCTGCTATTGCACAGAAGGGACAGCTCCTTATCTTTCACTTTGTTTTCAGTGGTGACATTCTAAGCCACGACAGAGGCCTCGACACCCAACATGCTGAATTCTCAACCTCTGGCTTCAAGGTTGAAAACGATCAGGTGCCTTCGGTGCTTAATATCCTGGTACAAACTTGATTTTTAAAACTTTACAATGTTCTCCACGGCAACAAAAAAATGCTGCACTGGGGCTTTGTCTACATGTAAAAGTTTAAAGTGCAGTGTGGTCACAGCATGAGTGCTGGGCGGAATGTGTCTTTTTTCTCACCTGTTGTAAAGTGCCAGTGTAGACTTAACCGACGTCTCAGAGCCCAGAACAATTGATTCGCACTTACAGGTCTCAGGATGCAGGGCTAAAATCTGCCATGTCAACTTTCAGGCTCAAGCTGGAGTCTGGGTTCCAAGACATGCACCCCTCAGAGGGTGTCAGAGCCCAGGCTCCACTCCGAACCCCAACATCTGTATCACAATTGTTAGCCCCACAGGTTGAGTCAAAGTCGGCTCACCCGAGCAAGCTGTGGCCATGCTATGTGTCTTGCACTGCCGTGTACAGGTACCCTTCCTGCCCTACTTATCAAAGTGTGATAATGATCTTTCAAAACACCAACTCAGATGCAGGAGCATCGCCTGCTGGCGTGACAGCACATCATGCTAACTCAGCAGACTGTTCCTTACAGTCTTATTCCAAAGTCCATGTTTTCCACGATTAATAGGCATCCTCAGTTCTCTTCAATATCCCACCCTCCTCCATGGTATCTTAAGTGCCTCCCATGTACGTGTGTCTTTCATTTCAACTTAGGCTGGCCAGATATTCTTGGGACAGTCCCAAAATCTCAGGATTTGTCTTGTATAAGTGCCTATTACCCCACCATAGAACCATAGAGCTGGAAGAGACCTCAGGAGGTCATCAAGTCCAGCCCCCTACCCAAGGAAGGACCAATCCCAACTAAATCAACCCAGCCAGGGCTTTGTCAAGAAGAGACTTAAAAACCTCTGGGGATGGAGATTCTACCACCTCCCTAGGTAACCCATCCCAGTGCTTCACCACCCTCCTAGTGAAATAGTTTTTCCTAATTTCCAACCTAGACCTTGCCCATTGTAACTTGAGATGATTGCTCCTTGTTTTGCCATCCACCATTACTATGAACAGCCTTTCTCCATCCTCTTTGGAACCTCCCTTCAGGAAGTTGAATGCTGCTATCAAATCCCCCCTCACTCTTCACTTCCAGCAGACTAAACAAACCCAAATCCCTCAGCCACTCCTCACAGGTCATATGCTCCAGCCCCCCATCATTTTGGTCACCCTCCACTGGACCCTCTCCAATGCATCCACATCCTTTCTATAGTGGGGGGCCCAGAACTGGACACAATACTCCAGATGTGGCCTCACCAGAGCCGAATAAAGGGGAATAATCACTTCTCTAGATCTGCTGGCAATGCTCTTCCTAAAGCACCCTAATATGCCATTAGCCTTCCTGGCTACAAGGGCGCCCTGTTGACTCATCTCCAGCTTCTCATCCATTGTAATCCCCAGGTCCTTTTCTGCAGAACTGCTGCTTAGCCACTCGGTCCCCAGCCTGTAACAATGCACCACCACCACCCTTCATTCAGATTTTTCACCTTTGGTATCTGGTCACCCTATTTCAACTCTTTGCCCCTCTCTTTGGGAGGGAGGTACTATCATTGAGGGATGGAGTAACAATTACTGTGCGCTAACATATGTATGGATTAAGATGAGATATTTGCTATGGGGAAAAAAATGGGAAAAGTCACATGAACTAAATACCAAAAGTCACATTATTCACTGCACTGAAGTGTGGAAATGATTTACAACCCATTTCTTTTTGTATAAAAGCAGGGCATCTCCCACTGCGCCCCACTGGACAGTTATAGCACAGCCTTGCATGGGCAGGCGGCTCACGCCACACAATGGTAGCGCTCTGAAAGATCTAATATCTTTAGATAGCGTTTCTCTAGCCCAAAGCTCACAATGATCCTTTTGTGCCTTTTGATTTGTAAACCTGACAATTTGCCTGATGGCTAGTAAAGCCAGGCCACTGGATCCAGCCCGCAGACAGTGGGGAACCCCAGGTAAACTCCCTGCTTGCCTCACCCCACCCACACACTGCCCAGAAAAGCGGCTGCCAGGCCATTTGCCTTTCTCAAATGTGAACCCGGAGGGAAGGGGGAAAGGCTTCGAGGAGCTGCCCCCACCCTCAACACAATCCCATTGGTGGTTTCTGGCCAATAGGAGCTGCCTGTTGGAAGAACAGGCAGCACACAAAGCGCCACGCCCCCTCCCCTCAGACTTGTCATTATTCACACATGCACATGGCCCCCAGCACGCTATGCAGGCATGGGGAAGGGAGGGAGGCTGCCTCAGAAAGGTGCTGGGCTGCTGGCTGGGAGTCATGCAGGTAAGTATCCCAGCCAGAGCCTGTCTCTGGCACTCTAGTCCCTCCCTCCCCTGACTCCTTCCCCATGATCCCCATAACTCAAACCCTCTTCCCCCCCCTCCAGCACCCACACACCCTCCCAGAACCTGCAGCCCAATTCTCTGCCCCAGGTCACAACCCAAACCCCCTTGTACTCTCTCCTGCACCCCATTCTCTTGCTCCAGGTTACACACACACACCCTGTTCTAGGTCACTACCCAAACCCCTGCACCTTAGTCTAGTGCCCCAAGTCACAACTGCCTCCTTCACCCAAACTCCCTTCCAGACTACACACTCCCTCCTACACTCTAATCCAGGTGTGGCCAGCCAGTTAGGGTATGTCTAAACTACAGCGCTAATTCGAACTAACTTAGTTCGAATTAGCTTAGTTCGAATTAGCTTAGTTCGAATTAACGGATCCAGACTAAAAAACTAGTTCGAATTAGCATTTTGCTAATTCAAACTAGCATGTCCACATTAAGTGGACCCTGAACCGGGGTTAAGGATGGCCGGAAGCAGTGCCGGCAGGGCATCAGATGAGGACTTAGAGCGTGGAGCTGCTGCCTCAGGCTAGCCGAGGGCTGTGCTTAAAGGGACCCGACCCCCACCCCGGACAGACAGTTCTCAGGGGTGCCCCACTTGCAAAGCAGTCCTGTCTTGGAGTGCCCTGAGTGCCCACACTGGGCACATCACAGCACTCGGCCATCAGACCGGCTGCACTTGCCGCAGGCTGCCATCTGGGGAGAAGGGGCAATTGGGGGGCTGCAGGAGAGCTTCCACCCCCAGAAGCCCGCAGAGCCAGCCCAGTCCTCCCCATTGGGGGCTCGTACCCCATTCCTCCCTCACCTCCTTCCACTTACCCTTCCCTAGCCCCCCTTCCTGATGTACAAAATAAAGAAAACGTGTGGTCAAAAATAGAATCTCTCTGTATTGAACAAAACTCGGGAAGACTGGGAAAAGGAGGTGGGAGAGGGGAAGACAGAGCGTGGGAGAAGGGAGGGCAACTAAAATGATCAGAGGTTTGGAACAGGTCCCATATGAAGAGAAGCTAAAGAGACTGGGACTTTTCAGTTTAGAAAAGAGGAGACTGAGGGGGGATAGGATAGAGGTCTCTAAAAGCATGAGTGGGGTGGAGAGGGTGCATCAAGAAAAGTTCTTCATTAGTTCCCATAATAGAAGGACTAGAGGACACCAAAGGAAAGGAATGGGTAGCAGGCTTCAAACTAGTAACAGAAAGTTCTTCTTCACAAAGCAAAGAGTCAACCTGTGGAACTCCTTGCTGCAGGAGGTTGTGAAGGCTAGAACTAGAACAGAGTTTAAAGAGAAGTGAGATAAAGTGATGGAGGTTGGGTCCATGGAGTGCTATTAGCCAGGGGGTAGGAGTGGTGTCCCTGCCCAAAGTTTGTGGAAGGCTGGAGAGGGATGGCACGAGACAAATGGCTTGGTTACTGTCTTCGGTCCATCCCCTCCAGGGTCCCTAGGGTTGGCCGCTGTCGGCAGACAGGGTACTGGGCTAGATGGACCTTTGGTCTGACCCAGGCCGGCCATTGTAAGCTCAGGGCTCAGGGTCGGGGGTTTCAGTGGACCCCCTTGATTCTCTTGCACACCTGCTCCTGGGTGGCCAGGCTGGCAGCTCTCCTGCCCTAGACGGCCACTTTCCTGTGCCTAGTGCGGAGGTCGTGGACGAGGTCCACGATGTCAGCACTAGACCAGGCGTGTGCCCGCCTCTTGCGGTCCCGGGCAAGCTGGTCCCGGGAAGAGGGGGAGGGCTGAGGGGCATCGGGTGGCTGGCTCGAGCCGTGCCAGGTGCAGGGTCTGCTAGCTGGGTGCTGGCAGGCTTGCACCTGGCACGGGCACCATAGCCAGACCATGCCCCTTTAAGGGGTCCAGGGGCTGGGAGGGGGGCAATAGAGTTTCCCTGGTGGTGCCCACAGTGGCCACCAGGGAAAGCTGGGGAGGGCTAGCCTCCCACTAGTTCGAATTAAGGGGCTACACAGCCCTTAATTCAAACTAGTAAGTTTGAACTAGGCTTAGTCCTCGTGGAATGAGGTTTACCTAGTTCGAACTAAGCGCTCCGCTAGTTCGAATTAAGTTCGAACTAGCAGAGCGCTAGTGTAGCGCCTATCAAAGTTAATTCGAACTAACATCCGTTAGTTCGAATTAACTTGGTAGTGTAGACATATGCTTAGAGACTAAGAGCCAAAATAGCTGTGGATAGAGTGCAAAGAGCCATCTATCTATCTATCTAGATGGATAGTTATAGTACACAAAATATAGTGATACAAATAATATTACAGGACATTTTGGACAAAAAAAATAATAAAGTCTCTAGTCACTTAAAAAATTCATAGCCAGTCCATAGATCTTCAGAGAACTTGGCAAGGAACAAACATCAAATTTAAAAAAAAAACCCTTTGAAAATACAGTAATATTCTCACACTAAAAATAAGCATCCCCACCATGTATTTTAAATTAAACACTACTGCCCTATTATGTCCTGTGAGTTTTTTAAAATTAAACTGATTTGAGAAATAAATTAGCACAAGCTGAAGTGCCTGTTTCACTCCAGCTTGTTGATCTCTGGTTTGGTTTCCTCATTTTTTTTACTTATGAAGATTATGGCTTTTTTATAGTTCTAAACATTCAGGTTGGTCCCAGACTACAAATACGACAGGGTCGAAAACAATAAGGGAGAGACTCAGATCTCAGAATTATTGCTTCAGCCTGGCAAACAATGGCCTTTGAATTTTCTTTAAAAAACACAGTGTAAACCAGGTACATGCTGATTCTTTTTTTGCCTTGGAATTTAATTATGACATCTGTGGTGGCTGCCTTATTCTGTATCCATGAAGACTTTGAGTTTAAGGTGCTTCAGCACCTCCCCCGCCCAACCCAGCGCCCCATTCCTCTTCCAGAGCCAGGCACTCTCCCCCCCGCCCCACACTCTAACCCAATGCCTGGGTCTCACTGAAGCCACCGCCGCTGCAGCCACACACTTCTCCCTCCAGGCGCTGGGGCGTGTGCACAGAGCAACCGTGAGCAGTCCAGGCATGCGGCTCTGAACTAGCAAGAGCCACATTTCTTTGAGCAAAGAGCTGCAGGTTGGCCACCCGTGCCCTAATCCTTTACCCCAAGCTCCCTTCTGCACCCAACCTCCATTGCAGAGCCCACATCTCCTCTATTAACATCATGGAAGAATGCAACCTTTGACCACCTTCCAAAATCTAGGTGTGGCACCCATCTGAATTGGGTTGGGTGGTGATATAATTTGCTGCTTGTATAGACTACCTCTGACCCTCCCTTTCCCTCTCCCAAAAGAAGGTGGAAGAAGAGAAGGCATTGAGAGTCAGAGGGACATGAAAGTTAAAGCGTCTTTTCAGGGTTGCACCATTGCTCAGTACTGTGCCTGAAGCTATAAGCTAACCCTTAAAACCCACATTTAACTAACACACTGGAACAAGCAGACTGATGCATTAAATGCTATGGCTTTGTGATGTTTCTGTGCTATCCTTCAATGAAAAGGGTTCCTGTAGGTACGAGAGGTGATGGTGAATGAAAACTAGCAGGAAAGGAAACCATATATAGATGGAGCATAAGGAAAGAATGGTTGTTTCCATTCTACTGATCTGCAAGTTGAGACAGAATGCTGGGAACCAACAGCTGAGCTGCAAACACAAATTAATTCTGCCCAGGGTTGACCTGACAATGCCTAATTAGTGGATTAAAATGGGGGTAGGGATGAACTAATGAGTAAATTGCCTCATTAACGCAGGAAGTTTAAAAGGCACAGGAAGTGCAGGGGGAAAGGAAGCCTAGAAAAGCCAAAAGCAGGAATAATCTGTGAGACATTCCTTCCCTCTTTTGGAAGAGCACTGAGGAGAAACAGTAAATAATATGCCATATATATCAGAAAGGTGGTATGAGGTAAGTAGACTGCTTAATGACTGAAGGCCTCAGATTCTGTGTATAGGGCCCTGCGTAGACACGGAATCTGCATCTGCAAAAGTGATCTGCAGATGTGGATACCCACAGATATAAAGTGGGTTTCTGCAAATTTGCAGGGTTCTAAATACAAAATTTGTAACCACATCCATATCTGTAAAAAATGAGCTGTGGATACCCATGGGTATAAATTGAATGTCCATGGATTTGCAGGGTTCTGTCTGTGTAGACAGGGCAGAAGTCAGGAGCAAGTAGTCACAGAAGCCAATGGTCAAATGATTTCAGTAGAAAAGAGCACGACTGGGCCCTTAATCAGCCATGTTTGAATTATTTGTTACATTTCCCCAGATATCTCAGCACTTTGTTGAATTTTCAAAATGTGAGTGCATGGCATCAGGGCAGCGAAAGGAGCTGTTATCCCTACCACTTTCTAGAGAAACTAACCATTAGCCACAAGTGCATGTGGATTTTGACACTGGGGGCAGCAATATTTTCTTTGTATGATTTCTTAGTTATACAGAGAGATGGGCAAAAACCACAAAATTCAACTTTCAAGTGTGGATCATCTAAATTTGAGGTGTTGAGAGCTGGGCTTTTGAAGCTATTGCCTGATAAAGGCTTGCAATGTTATGGTTATTATCCGACTGTAAGGGACTTCATATGCACTAAGTGTATATGGGAAAAGGAACGTGTTTTCTGGATGTTTTTAGCTAACATGAAGTGCTACTATGCTATTTTGTGCCATTGCTGTTGGGACTACCATACCATCTCATGAAGCAGCCTTTGGGTAGAATAATAATAGTAAATACTTTGTATTTCTGTAGCATTCTTCAGCTGAGAGTCACAAAACTCTTTACAATCGGTTCTCAGTTACATCTCCCAAAATCTCCTCTATGGCAAGAAGTAGAAAATGACCCTTCTTTTGCACACCAGACAAGTGATATATACAAGGGTTAAGTGATTTGCCAGAGATGACACAGCAGATTGGTGGCAAATGACGCTTTTAGGTTGTCTGACATTTTATCAAATGCTTTAACTCATGGGAAGAGAAAATGCCTGTATGGTTATGTCATAAACCAAAAAATTAACTATTTGTGCCAAAACAATTAGACAAAAAGGTGGATTTGGTGGAGTTCATTTTGCCTGAATCTATTGGTCCATTGTTGAATAGGTAGATTTTTTTTTTTTCCTCTGCAGCTTGTATCACTGGCAAACCATTAAAAGTTATCTCCTAATTTATCATGACCTCCAATGGTTAGTGAATGATCACATGGTAGTGAACTCTCTTTTATGGTATTCCCATAATGATAATGTGGTTCTTTTAAGAATCCTATGGCTTGCCAAAACTCTATTACATAAGTCTGCAGCCCTTTCCAAAATAATTTATAGGACAACTATGTTAAGAGTGACTAAAAATCACTAGAAAGACTCTCATTTAATACCAGCTGCCAAATCCACTGTAACCATCTATGCATTTTTAATATCCCCATCACCATAGTATCCAGATGCCATATATGGAAGAACAGCATTTATTTTCTTCTAAAGAATCCTGTTCTCCACCCCTCCTATTTTCAATACTACTTTCTTCCATGGGCTGGTTCTTATGTGCTTGTCTCCAGCACACATTCTCCAGAGCAGCCTGCAGCTGCCAGCTTGTACAAGGCAGATTTGTCTAACCTTGCTCTTTGACAATGGTGAGCATCATGCATCTGTTATACTCAGCCTGAACCCTGTGGAGAGGAACGCCACACCCAAGAACCTGGTACCAAGAATGACTCGTTCCCTTAACTTTGTGTGTGACACTTTGGACTCTCTCAGTCCTCAGGTGATGAGCTGTGTTAGGCCTTGTCTGCATGTGAATTCCACCAGACATTATCTATATGACTACAATGCATCTCTCCAAGTAAACACTCTCATTACTTGAGAAGGAATTTAGGCTAAACCAAAAAAAGCCTCATTGTTTTCATTATTAATATAGATGAACTTCCTATACAAGTATTAACAAACCTTATTTGTTACTTTTGACAGGTCTGTTTACATTTGGTTTACCTCTTCTCATTGTCAGCCTATCCATTTTTATTCCATTTCCCCAATGGATGTAGATTATAAAAATCTACATTCTCCCATTCCCATCCTTTATTTTTACATCTCACTAATGTTGGAGGAATCTGTCCTTTTCCAAAACAAAATTATTACAAATCTGGCTATTAATAGTGTTATTAATGAGCTCTTCCAGACCTTCCTCAGATCTATCACCTTCTTTGGATTGTAAACTAATAGAACTCCTACAGGTCGCACGTGTAGCCTAAGTTTAAGTAACCCGAAATTTCTATCCGTTTCCCACCAAATTATTATCTTCTACCAGTGGTTTTCAAACTTTTTTCTTATGACCCAGCTGAAGAAAATTATTGATGCCCATGACCCAACGTAATTTAACTAACATGTGTGCTCCATGGTGGGGCTGAGGAGAAGAGCTTCAGCTTTGCGAATGGGTCAGGGCAGGAGGGACTTACTTTGTTTGGTTCCCAATCGGAGGTGCAGCAGGGATGCTAAGGCAACTTCCTGACTCTCTGGGCACTACAAACTATGCAAAAGCAGCCAGCAGCAGGTTCCCAGCCAATGAGAGTGCAGAGCTAGTGCTTGGGGCAAGGGCAGCCCATGAGTATAGGCCAACTCGGTGGTTGTCTAGGGCGCTGCCTTCAACGGGGCGCCCGATGATCACGTCACGGGGCACCCAGGGCGCCCGATGATTATGTCACTCCATTGATGGCTGTGCTGGCGAGGGTGCCAATCGTGCGTTCCATCTGGGGCGCCAGCTGCCACAGCCGGCCTCAAGCTGCTCCTGGGCAGGGGTCCCACCCTCACCTAAGAGCTGGGCCATCTGCTGGCCACTTCTGGGGCACAGCACAGTCTGCAGTGCCAGGAAAGGCAGGCAGCCTGCCTTAGCATCCCCACTGGCCACCCTGCAGCAACAAGACCCAGTGCCTGACAGTCCACAGCCCAGTGCTGAGTCACAACCTGTAGTTTGAAAATAACTGTCTTAAGGCATCCTCACCTTATAGGTAGAAACAGCCCTATTCCTCCACATCCTCTGCCTTTTTGTATGTTTTTCTTAGCTTGAATGGAACAAAGTAAGAGTGATACAGTATTGTACTTTTATACCAGAGCAAGTGTGTCTACATGGGGATTTTCCAGTATAACTACTTTTATCAGCAAGGCTTTAGTAGATTAGATTAACAATCCTTAATACAAGGGACAATGGTGCCTAGTGGTTAGAGTGGGTGGCCAGTGTAGTAAAGTAGTCATGACAGAGTTAGCTGGGTTACTCAAAGTATTCTGAGATGAAAATATGCTCCACCCTTCCCTACCTCCTGTTTAATCATGGGAGATTTCCCTCACACATGGTTGTGATCCAGATAAAGCAGCTTTTTCCCCGAGATTTGTTATTTTTGTTGCACTGAACTACCTGCAGATTGCCTCTCAGGGATGCTGGATACACACATCCTCCTGTATCTTTAATTTGTTTCGAAGAGCAGGTCCACAGATTCCTATATGGGACACCCAATAATGGAGGGTCTCAACATTTGAGGTCATTTTTAAAATATTTCCCTATTCTTAATTTTGAAAAGATGTTAACACTTAAACCACACAATGGTGTTTGTAACACTTAAACATCACAGTGGTGTTTGTCAAGGCTGAAATATTTACTGCCAGCCAGTTGTAAGGGGCAGCATGTAAAACTGACCACGGAATGAATTGTGACTCCAAAGCTCCACTTCGGTCTGCGATTCCTCCTGAGCTTCAGGGGAAGAGTGAGCTGCATCCCTGTACAGTACTTCTCGGTACCCACTCAGCTGTTCTGACCAGTATGTAGGAAGAGGGAGTCCACTGTCCATCTACCAGCATGGCAGAGGGTGACCAAGGCTGGTCTTCCCCAGCCATATCTCCCCACCCCCACTATGCTGGGCATCAAGGTGTGTATTATACCCCATCTACTTTGCTGTGAGTGCAAAATCTTGCCCTGAGTAATTCTACAACTCTTTGAGGGTATGTCTACACTACCACCCTAGTTCGAACTAGGGTGGTAATGTAGGCAACCGGAGTTGCAAATGAAGCCCGGGATTTGAATTTCCCGGGCTTCATTTGCATCTTGCCGGGTGCCGCCATTTTTAAATGTCCGCTAGTGCGGACTCCCTGCCGCGCAGCTACACGTGGCATGGACTAGGTAGTTCGGAAACGAGGAGTAACGGTAGTTCAGACTGGGCTTCCTAGTCCGAACTACCTAGTCTGTGCCACGTGTAGCCGCGGGCACGGAGTCCGCACTAGCGGACATTTAAAAATGGCGGCGCCCGGCAAGATGCAAATGAAGCCCGGGAAATTCAAATCCCGGGCTTCATTTGCAACTCCGGTTGCCTACATTACCACCCTAGTTCGAACTAGGGTGGTAGTGTAGACATACCCTGAGATCCTTGCATGGAAGGCTCTCTACCAATGGTGAATACAGGTTGAATCTCTCAAGTCTGGCAGTCTCTGGTCTGGCAACATCAGCACGATCACTTATCATGGGTGTGGCCAAGTTTCCCACAGTCCCATAAAGTTTGTTTACAGTCACCAGTCCTGGCTCTCAGCTTTCTTTGCTGTTATTTAGTGATACATTACCCTAAAATGTTTTCTAAGAGCCCAGTGAGCAGTGGATGTGTTGGTGATGCTGCTAGACTATATTAACCTCTCATGGTTCAGTAAATTCTCTGGTTTGACACCAGTCAGGTCCTGAGAGTGCCCGACTAGAGACATTCAACCTGTTTCAGATCTCATACCGCATGCTAATTGTTCCCTACTCTGAACTCTGCTTCAAGCTTAATGCCTTAAAGCAGGGGTTCTCAAACTTTGCGATAATGCAACCCCCCTCTAAGTTGCTCATGACCCCCCAGGGGGTCAGCACCCACAGTTTGAGAAACACGGCCTTAAAGCATATGCTTATTGGATCGTTGAGTAGTGATTTGACTAGTCGCTTCCCCCCTCGCTTGCTGCCTATATCAGAGGCAACAAGGCTGGGAGCAGAAGCCAGTGCTGGGGGGAGCTGGCTTCAAAGCTGGTCTCTGTAGGGGGCAGGAGAGGCAGAGGCATAGTGGGGAAACGGGAATCAGCTAATTCCTGGCTTGCGCCCAGTTCCAGACACTGCGCTTCTGCTATTTAAACGTAGTAAGAGCTGCTAGGCCAGCTGATTCCCGGCAAGGGGCTGGGAGCTGCAGCTCTGCAGTTTCCCTCTTTATTGACTAATCGATGGAAATTAGTTGATTACATGCCATTTAGCATCCCCATCCGGAACTAATTTTTTTGAAGTGGTCTGTATTCTACCTCTTTACATCAGAGTTTCCCATCTGCGAAAGACAGCTTCAAGTCAAAGTTTGGGTCCTCTTGGCATTGTATCCAAATACGGTCTCCCCCATCTTCAAAGGTGGAGTGTCAGGGCCTATGTGCTGTTAGCAGCTCTTCCTGTGGCCCGTCCTGGGAAATTGCTCTGCCCAGCATTGTGCTCCCTCTACTCAGGGATTGGCTGCAGACTATTTCCCTGCTTTAGGAAAAGCACCATTAGCCTCTGGTCTGTAGCCAGCCTCCTGGGTTTATAAGCCCCTCTTCCTGCACAAATAAGCCTGCATGCAATCACTGAATTCCCTGGCTCCTCCTTTTGGTGTACTCTGGGGAATTAATTGGCCCACCTGGCCATCACCCCTTCCAATCCTGTATAGGGTGGACACAGCATCCCAGATGGTCACATGAAGGGCCAAATTCTCTGCAGGAATGAGCAATCAAAACTCTGAAGTGAATGGGTTCTGTGTTCATTTACACCAGCAAAGAGCTTGGCTTGCTGTATTCCGGACTGGGATGACCCCTTCTGGGGAAGCAAGAACACATCTGAATATCTGCATGCAGACCAAACCTGAATTTCATACGAGTTCAGATACGCTGTTTGGATTTCAACCAATTTCTGATAGCAAACCAAGTATATATTTCCATGTCTTTTTCTCTTCCCCCCCCGCCCACCTCCCCCCCCCCCCCCCCCCCCGACCCGGATCAACACCACTGATTTGAACAAAGGCCCAATTATGAATATTTCCACTTTCATAACAGAACAGATCCAATATTTGCTAAAAATTAAAAACCCACCTACCAGAATCACTTTCTCTCTTTAGCTCCTTACAGTAAGCCCGAGTAGTCTAAATAAACATTGCATGAGTTTTGCAGCTCATCAAGACTGGAGGTGGCATTCTTTGTTTTGGTTTCTGGGAGCCCAGTGTCAAATCTGTCGTCTTTGTTGGAAGATTAATAGAAGCTTGGGTTTGGCAAGGAATCATGATATGAGAAAGGACATCACTTAACAGATACTTAAAGTGCGGTCAGGCTCTGAAAAGTGACTCTTAGAAATGACATTGTGGTTTTCCATATTTATTTTCTCTCCACGACTTCCAGAAACAATCTGCTGAGTTAACAAATCTAAAAGTGATCTGTCAAACAGCCACCCCTAGAAACTTGATCTGGGGTCTGAATCCCCAACTTTCTTTTTTTTTTATGCCCCTTCTATTATCACCATCTGAACTGAGTTGATAATTTTGTTGATAGATTCATGAGGGAGAGTAAATTCGAGCGCACTCTCCCATAGCTGCATTTTGACTCTTCAGGGTTACCAAGAGTAATAACTGGTTTGGGCCATTAACAGAGGTAACTCAAAGACACAGGGAGAAAACTGTAATGTAGAATAAAGATAGAACACCAGTTAAAAGAGAGGCCTGCTACATGGGTCAAGTCTCTGCTCTCTCAGGATTTCAATATGACCTTCCAAAGCCATTACATCTCCCTGCTTGCATTCCGTAACCCTAAAATGGAATAATACTTCCATTTGTCTTGCCTTACTAAGGCTACGTCTAGACTGGCCACAAATTCCGGAAAAGGGATGCAAATCAGGTAAGTCAGCATAGGGAAATCTGCGGGAGATTTAAATATCCCCCGCAGATTTAAATAAACATGTCCGCCGCTTTTTTCCGGCTTGGGGAAAAGCCGGAAAAAAAGCGTCTAGACTGGCACGATCCTCTGGAATAAAGCCCTTTTCCGGAGGATCTCTTATTCCTACTTGAAAA
Organism: Pelodiscus sinensis; assembly: GCF_049634645.1. NCBI lineage: Eukaryota > Metazoa > Chordata > Testudines > Trionychidae > Pelodiscus > Pelodiscus sinensis. The sequence continues at coordinate 4,311,561 of NW_027465908.1, forward strand.
GGGCTTTATTCCGGAGGATCGCGCCAGTCTAGATGCTTTTTTTTCCGGCTTTTCCCCAAGCCGGAAAAAAGCAGCAGACATGTTTATTTAAATCCGCGGGGGATATTTAAATCCCCTGCGGATTTCCCTATGCTGACTTACCTGATTTGCATCCCTTTTCCGGAATTTGTGGCCAGTCTAGACGTAGCCTAAATGTATGTAGAGCACGTAGCACAACTGGGGCTTCAATCCCAGCAGATATTATAATTACCTCCCTACCAAATTCAGAGCTTTTTTGTCAATTTCACAGCAGTAGAGTTTTAAAAATCATCTGTTTCATGGTTGCAGCTACTTTAAATCTGAAATTTCGTAGTGTAACAATTGTAGGGGTCCAAAACCAAAAGGAGCTGGTGCAGGACAGGAGAGTGTCACAAGGTTATTGTAGGGGTGTGGGATTCTGACCCTTACTTCTGTGCTGCAGCTGGTGATGACGCTACCTTCAGAGCTGGGTATCTGGAGTGTGCTGGCTGCTGGCCTGGAACTCAGCTCTGAATGCAAAGCCATGGCCAGCAGCAGCGCAGCAGTAAGGTTGACATGGTACGGTGTTGCCACCCTTACTTAGGTATTGCTGTCTTCAGAGATGGGTCCTCAGTTAGGATCTGCCACTACCTAGCTGCCCTGTCCTGAAGGCAGTGCAGAAGTAAGGGAGGCAATATTGTGACTGACTTAAAATAACCATATGACCCCTCTGCAACTCTCTTTTGGGTCAAGACCCCCAGTTTGAGAAATGCTGGTTTCCCCCATGAAATCTGTCTAGTAAAGGGTAAAAGCACACAACACCAGCTTTCATAGGGGGAGAGCTGTGATGTTTCCCATGGCCTTGAATTTGGTAGGGCCCTAATTATAATACAAATAATAGTAATGATAATTCTTCTGTAATAAGAAGCTCACTTAGAGTGCATTTACATAGCAGGGCTTAACTCAAAATAAGCTACAGAAATTAAGCTATGTCAATTGCGTAGCTTATTTTGAAAATGAAATTGGGATCATCTACACAGCACTAATTTCGAAACAGAGCACTTTTCTTCCAGCTTCCCTTACTCCTCATACAATGAGTGTTACAGGAGTTGGAGTAAGAAGTCCTCCAGCTTGACAGTATTTTGACATTATTTCGAAATAACTTAGTCCGTATTTACACAGTAGGCATTGTTTTTAAATAATGCTAGTTATTTTGAAATAATGTTGCTGTTTAGATGTACCCTTAGCAAGTTTCTGTAAAGGATCTTTTAATGTGCCCTTGTTTCAGCTGACATACAATATTTAACAGTACTGAGAAAGTAGATTGGGCACTTAGTAAGTCCTTTTTCATAGTGCAAGTACAAGAGGGATGTAAAAGGAAATTAAAAGGCAGAAAATTTAAAACCAATATAATACTTTTTACACAGCACAAAATTGGTCTGTGAAACTACTGGCTACAAGATATAATTGTTGATGCCAAGAACTTCACACATCTATTACAATGATTAGCAATTCATTATATAGATAATGAAAACACTCACAAAGAAATATGCAAAGAATAAGGACATAAAAAATACCACCCCTGACAAAGGCAAAAACTAGGCTTAGGGCCAAGTTATTCCAAAATTTTCATATTCAAGGCTTCTGGTGCCTTCCTCTGACCCATCTGCCACTGGACACAAAACTGGAGGGCACTTGAATAGTGAACTAGACTGACTACTGCCCTGATTTGCAATTAAATAGCAATTGCCATGTTCCTAGCATGTCTAGTCCATAGTTATCATAGGGTGACTGGCCCCTTTAAGAGGAAGTGGAATCCAGTGTACCTCTGACTGTTACCAGCTGCCTAGTTGCATTATAAAAAGGATTGACCCCGCCAAACCCAAAGAGGTAGAGTTGCTGCAAGAGGAAGTTTTGGCAGAGGATGAAAGAAATCCTGATTAACCAAGGGAGCAGCAAAAAAAGGGGGGTGCCTATTGACTTCTCTGAACTAAAAAGAGGCGGAAAATGCAGACATGCACTAGGAAGGGCTGAGAATGGCTGCTTGGTGAAGAGCTGACTCCAGGACTGGCTGAAGACGCCAGAGTTAAGTGTGAACTTTTGTGGGATGAACTTCAGTTTGGAACTTTGAGGATTGCTTAGAACTGTTTATATTAAACCCACCCTGGCCAGGTGGTGAAAAGAGAGCATGATACTCACAAGAGAGTGCAGGGGACATTTGTTAAGGAACCTGAGGAATAGGGAGAATCAAAATAAGGTTCTGCAGAGCTGCCCCAGACACAAAGGGACTCTCAGAAATCAGTGCGGGCGTCATGCTCAGGCAGAGAATTTGTCTTGGTGTGTAGTACACCTCCAAGAAGAACAGGCATGACTTTGTTGTATGCAAAAAGTCACACAACTGACTATATTCAGCAAAATAAAGTCATTCTCTCATACTAAGCTCAACATACAGGGCATGTCTCCAATATAGAGAAGATTGACACTCCAGAGGTCAATCTTCTAGCTTTCAATTTAGTGGGTCTAGTGTAGATCCCTAAATCAAACGTCGAGGGCAGCCCCTGTTGGCATCTGGTATTCCTCATCCTGTGAGGAGTAAGGGAAGCTGGCAGGAGCATGTGCTTCCATCAACCTCCCGCAGTGTGGACTCCCGGGCGACTTGGTTTAAGGTATGCCAAACCTAGCTATGCATTTTGCATAGCTGGATAGCGTACCTTAGGCTGACCTGCTGGATCTAGGACAGACCAGGCCCTAGAGAGCAACATAAGGACTATGACTGTCTCCAGAACCTTGAAAAATCAGTCCACACTAGCAAATGGAAAGTGGGTCAGGAGTTCTACTTTCAGGAGGTCACCTCTGCCAGTGATTCAGTTTGAGTCCGATTCTCCCATGCTAAGGTGGATTGACTTGGCTGAGCAACAGTTATTACACTAGTTCAATTTGCAATGCCCTTATTATCTGTGTACAAGGAAGCTCACAGGAAGGATGGCCTTGGTGTTAAGGCACAAAGTTGAGAGTGGTTCCGCTGTGGACTTCCTTTGTAAACCATGGCAAACCATTTAAGGCCCGATCCAAAACCCTCTGAAGTCACTTGAAAGATTCTCACTGATCCACTGGGCTTTCAATCAGACTGTTAATTTCTCTGTGCTTCATTTTCCCCATCTGTGGTGGAACAATGATGTGTATAGTCCTTGTGACCTACTGATTCTTGTAAAATGGCTAAAGTATTTAATAGAACTCAAGTAAAATTCAAAGCATAATGTAACTTTGAATTGAAAATTTGAAGCATTTAAATTTGAATATTTCAGAACATCAGGATCAGAGAATTTTTGGGAGTGTCTTTTTATCATAAACAATGTGGGTGATTTTTGACACAAACATGCAAAATGCTGCACTTGGCCCAAAGAAATGTGAAGATGGAGGACATGGATGTCCATGAGGTTCTAAGCCCTATTGCTATGGTACTAATATTTTTAGTCAGAGAAAGTTTTGTTCAGAATTTTGCCTCTCTAGTCAGACTTTATATGCCAAGAGTTTAGCAAGTCAAGAAGTTTGCAAAATCCTAGATAGACAGACATATAGAGAAGGTAAAGTTGAAATGGTGATATCTGCGGTTTCTGCTTGGGCACAGAGATACTTGATGCATGCTGCACCACTGAGTCTTCTGGCATAGGTCTCCACCTCTGTTGCTGGTACAGATTTTCAGAAGAGCATTGGAGAGGCATGTTAGAAGTTTTGAACTGGAAATGGAGACATGGATGTCCATGAGGTTCTAAGCCCAGTTGGCATGGTACCAATATTTACAGCAATTGGAGTTTTGCAAGGCCTTTTAAGTCAGGGTTTAACTTTGCAAAATTGAAGAGTCTTTTTTGGATGTAGATCAGATAGGGGCAACCTAGTGAGTGGGCCATTTGAGTGACCCTCCCTCTTAGTAGGCCACAAAACTGTCCTAACCAAGACAGTCTCTCGAGATAGGGTAGTCTTGCTAACTGCACTTGCAGACCTACGACTTGTAGCATGAGCAGATTAAAGCGTTGTATTGATTTGATTGGATGCAGAGGGAAGGCATGGCTCTTTTGGTCAACATTGTGTGCACTGAACACACACCTCACTTCACGTGCCCTTGCTTTATGTGCATGTCACTTTAATAACACTGGTGGGGAGGGGGAAACTACATGGAGAGAAACCAACGGAGTCTGGCAACCCTGAGGGGTCTGAATCTTGCAGATGGCTTTTCTCTATATAATGTGTAGAAACAAAAAAATCTGTCTGCTGAATGCTTGTTAACTTTTGGTATTTAAACCCCAAAGCAACACCACAGCTTGATCCCAATGCTAGTGTGACCCAAATTCTCTTCCTAGCACTAATCTTGAGGAGCCAGAGCAGACACAGGTAACTTCCATGGAGGCTAAACTGAAGGAAACTCCAGCCCCAGGCACTGGCATTGGAGGAATGTGACACCAGCAGTTGCCTCCTTTGCTTCTTTGGCTGTGACTAGTGGATCTGTGCAGCAGTGGCTCCCACAACCTCTTCCTTCCCCCAGATTATGCTTTGCCAATCAACCTTGTCCAAGTGCAATTCACAACACAAGGCTGTTCCACATGGATTCCACAAAATCCACAGATCCATACGGGTTCTCCAGCTCTCCAGAGTCTATAGATATAGGCAGAGAGGGAAAGAGGAGGGAAGAATTTCACCACCCATTTTATATCTTGGTAGATTCTTCAGTTATGTATATTACATGTATTTCTGAAACAAAGAGCGGAGCAGCGAAACAAGGATAAACCTCTCAGCAAATGGTATCTGGAATTGCCAGACAGACAGACACATACAACAAACACTACTGTAATTTTAATTGCCTGTAATCTACCCCCCTTTCCCTCTGTTTCCCTCCCTTACACACACACACACACACACACACACACACACACACACACACACACACACACACACACACACACACACACACACCACTTCTCTCTTCCCCCCCGCCCACCCCCCCGCCCGCGAGTTAATCTGTTGGCTACATTCTCAGCTTTTCTTTTGCTTCTGGTTTCATTTTCAGATGACAAAATTCAAGGCACACAGCTCTGCTGTCTGGTTGCCATGGAAACAGCAGCCTATTATCGTACCTTGTCATTCATCAAGAAAGAATTGCACTTGACAGAGATAGACCAAAATGCTTGCAGTCTGCAGCATTAAAAAAAAAAAGAGAGAAAGGAAAAAAACTGTTTTCTTTTCTTCCAAGTATGTAAAAGGCCTTTAATGCCTGTTTAGTTACATGTTATATTTAACAGTGCTTATTGCACACAGTGGCAATTGTCAATACTTCTAGAAATAGATCTTTCCTCGTCAAAAATATATTTAAGTAAATTTCATAGATCTGGTTTACTTCATTCTTTCAAATCTCCCCCACAGCCCTGATGCAGGATATAATGGGCAATGATTAAATGATACCTGTTTTGCATGTTCAATTCTCTGAATGACCACACAAATGCTGCTTTTCTGCTTAATTATGCCTTGTGTTGGTTAGACTTCTTTCTCTCCTTAGAGTACTTCAAAAATAATTAGCAGGATATATAATACATAATTGAATTTTATCTTTAATTGCTTTAATTCTTCAAGTGTGTGATGCCTGTGGAATACAGCTTAGAAAGAAAAAGGGCGTGTGTATGTGTTTAGATATAATATATGTAAAGGTGGAGATTGCTCTGAGCATAAAATCTGTAATCACCCTTTCTAAAGTTGGACCAGTCCCAAATTCATTGTTCTTCAAAGGCAGGAAAAGGTAATTACGTGTTGTTTTGCCTACCTCATCTTTGCCATTTAAATTAACCCAAATTAATTCCTGAAATATGTAGCCTAATACCTTTTTTGTTACAGAATGCATTTATATGTCAAACCCCCTAAAATTATTATTTTTAAGTCTGACTATTTTCCTGGTAATTGTATGGTGACTTAAATATCTGTAATGGGTTTTGCTATTTTTTAAAAAGGATTTTGAACCAGAGTGTTCCCTTGCATTGATCCATTTGCTTGTTAAAGGTGGGAGATGTTGTAAAATACTTTTATTGGCCATGTGGTATTTTAAGTACATATCCTCTTTGCTTGAGTTTTGAATCTGATTGTTTAATCTTTTGTCCCAGAGATTAGAAGAGAGGAGAGAGACAGATAGTGAAAGAGGAAGCTAGACTGCACTCTTTAAAATATATATCTTTGCACAGATTCTACTGTGAGCTCTATTTATTTTCATTAAGTGTTACAATCAGCTATCAGTCTTGAGGTATCATGAGCTTGTGAAGATCACTTTCTGCTCCCCATTAAACAAGAAATCTGCACGCTGCTCTCTCTTGATATTAAAGCCTTTTCCCTCTGCCAGCTCCCACATGGGCAAGGGATACAAAGGAAAAGTATATGGTTGCGATTGCACAAAATCAAATGCAGATTTTTTCATTAGAGAGGTGCTCAATGCATTCTAGCTGGGAAATTCTCCAGAGGTCACATACTTACCATTTCAAATTTACAAACCTAGGACACTTCTTGACATGGATCTCAAATTTATTTGCAGCCCCAAAACAAAAAACAAACCAAAGAGGAAAAAAATTAAAAGCAGAGAAAAAGATTCACTTAAATGGTTAGTAAGATGTTAGCTCCTAGAGCCACTTCTGAACTTTTTACTTTAATATTGCCACAACACCAGTCTTCATTTCCTGTTCAACTTCAGCCCTACCTTTTGATTTTTAAATCTCCCTTAGGCTAGTGGTTTCAGCAGACAAAGAAATGAACAGGCAGAAACAATTAAGCTAGCAGATACAGTGAAAACCAACACCACAGCACTTTCACAGAAATTGCAGCATATGAACAAATTCTGTCATGGATTTGATGTTCTAGCAGTCAGTCTTATCCTTACAGTTTTTTCCAGCCTTCCTTTTGGCTAGAGGAATTCTGTTTTCCCTTAGGACCTCATAAATACATACAGGCATGGAAAATATTTTCTCTGTGTATTAATATTACATGATGAACTGAGGGGGGGGGGGGAAGGGGGAGAAGAGAAAAATCCTAAATCTAGATCTCCTTAATTGCAAAATGGCTCCTTAACCCCCTTTCCAATGTCCACATATGTCATTAAGAAAAATTGGAATTTGGAATGTTTATACAAGCCCTGCATGGCGCAAGTTAGTTATCCTTAAATTAGTGATTGAGGCTGGTTTACAGCCTGAAAATTCTGTAACAAGACATAAATGTTATCTGTTAGGAGAGAAATAGGTTGTTTTTTATTGTCCATCTGCACTGTTAAACAGACTGGCAGCCAAAATGCCATCTATGAAACCACTTTCAGGAAGCGGGGGGAAGCTATTGGACCTTAACAAAGAAATAATTAACTCACTCAAAAATTAGCATTTATCCATCACTGCTTTAGACAATTTATTTTGGCCAGCTATGTATCTGATCACCTCTAACAACACTTGGAGGAAAATTCAACTTAAGTCAATATCTATTTCTTATCTCCAAGAGCTCTGCAAAGAAGGTCTGTGCCATTATCCCCATTTTGCAGATGGAGAAACTGAGGCTTGGCCAAGATTACACAGTGGATTGGTGATAGAACTGGTAACGAAACCCCATTTTTCTCTTTCCTGTGGTCTTATCTGTTGGTTGGTATTTTAACACTACATTTTGATATGTCTACAGAAAAGTTGTGCAAACTGTGCAGCTGGTAATCTTCATAGGTTCGCAGATGTTTTTAAGGACAGAAGGGACAACTATGATTATCCAGTCTGATCTCCTCCATGACCTAGGCTAGGGAACCTCACCTAACATCCAAAGCTGTGGCAGCCACTTAGTTTCGTTTGAACTCTGGTATACTGGAGATAGTTGATTCTCCGAAGCCGAGCTTTGAGAGTACATTTGGCACTTTGTCTGGCTTTGAAGTCATCTTCACCTATGAAAATGGTTCCAGTTGGAGCTATGCTTCATTAGTCCTGCTCTGGCAGTAAGGTGGTCCCGGGCAAGCCCTCGCAAGCCTCCAAAAATTGTCTTTGGATGTGAGCAAAGCCAGACTGAGGACTGAGCTGAGGTTGTACTGCAACAATGGGCGATCTAGACTAGTGAATGGGCATCATGTGTGACCCTTCATCTCAATGGGCTGTAAAAGTGTTGTGTTGCTAACTGCATGCTGATTGAACTGTAGCAGCACTTTGACTGGATGCAGAGGGAGTACATGGCTCTCTCAGCCACTGTTGTGTTCAGCCAGCATGCACCTCACTTCCTGTGACCTTGCTTTATGTGCATGGTCACCTAAGTAATACGGATAGGGGAAAAACGACGTGGATGGAAATCAATGGAATCTGGCAACCCTGCACATGAGCAATGGAAAACAATGTCATGTGGACCACACACAGAACCCTGATGAGCTGTATGTGGACCATCAGCCACAGGTTGCCCACCACTATTGTACTGGGTGAAAGCCAGATGGGGTTTTACTAAATCCAGCTGCCGGTGTTGGCACAACAAAACTCTTGTAAACAGACAACTGTTCTTGTTGTTTCTACAGAATAGTTCAGATTGGTTTATTTCCTCCTTTTCTCCTTGCTGTAGTGAAAATTTGAAGATCACTGTTAGTAAACAACACTATCTAAAACCACAGTAGGATGTGAGCTTATCTGAAGTTCAAAGGAGATGGAGGTGATGGTAATAACCTGGAACGTATCTGAAATTAAACTGTCATAGCCCAGATTCTGACCTTTACTCATGATGAGTAGTATCTTACCCCTTGAGTAATCTCTTTGAAATTCACAAGGCTATTCTGAGTAAGGTGCTACTATAGGATTATTCACAGAGGAATCCTACCATGCTGATCCCCTTACTCATTTTATACAGAACGTTTTTCTGCACATAGGCCCATTAGTTTCAGAGGTACCACTTGTAAACTACTGTACAGTGGGAGGTAGGCATGTCAGAATTTGGATGGGAGTATTGCTTGATTCATCTCAATTACGTGTTCCACAATCAAGGCTTTAAGAATTGATCCATTGACATTTAGGGGCAATTTGGCCCAATAATCATATTTTCACATTTATGTAGCACTTCAAATCTGACAGGACGTCCAAGCCCTTGAATAAAACGAAATACTTGTTGAAATGAGCACAAGCTAGGTGGGGGAAAGGCAGAGGTGAGGCTGGCAGACTGCGTAGGGCATCCACGGAAAGGGCAAATCCGCACTTCATTTGCAAGTGAGCTCAGCTGCATTTGCATTCCCCTCTCGAAAGAGGAATTCCGGGCAGACATACCCTCAGTGACTACAAGTTGCAGCTCCTCGGTCTGGCCCCCTTGGCACCTGGCCAGTCCCAGAGGAGGGATTTTTTGCCAGACCAGGAGAGGTCATTTCTGGACTCCATTGGGCAGCCATCACTGTCATGGCTCTGGGTCCTGCAGGGCAGCCACACGTGCTACGCTGGGGCTCTGAGACCCACCAGGCTCCATCGAGCTGCCACCAGGCAGCCTCTTGCTGGGTCTTCCAACCCCGCTGGGCAACCCCACTGCCATACGCTGGGCAGCTCCGCCATCAGCTCACTGCGAGCAGCCCACTTTCCTGCTAGCCCTGCAGGGATCTGTGCCGCTGGCTGTCCACCGGGACTCTCTGGGCCTGCAACATCCATGCCGGGTCATGGGCGTTGCTGGTCTGGAGAACCCCGGTTAAGAGTTTCAATCTGTAGAATGATCTTTCCATTGTACGGGGAAATGTGACCATGTCCGATGTGTTCACCCTGCCTTGGTGACCTGAATGCTTGATTGCAGCAATGATTCTACCTGCCGTTAACCTTGAAGACCACTGAGAAGTTACAGCTCATGCCAAATGCGGCTGCCACTTACTTGTTGGTGGTTGAGCCTGAGGGAAAATCTCATTCCAGTTCCTTAAAGACTGTAGAGGCTCCCTAGCTACTGCAAATCAAAGTATAGTCCCCTCTTCTACAGATACCTACTTAGCTGGATCCTGGGTGCTTGAGGAAGCCTATACCCTCCATTGAGGCTGAGGTCAGCTGGGATACTTTTGCTGACAGTTTCTGGATTAGAATGTCTGGGGGACTGTAGACAAGGCAATTGTGTCAAATCTGGTCCTCCAGAGCTTGCGTTCATTGAACTTCAGGCTTGAAATATTGCCCTTTTTTTAGGGGTGGGACTCATACTTCTGCTTGAGGAGAATGTGTGGGATTACTGTATATTTTGCTGGTCCATGGACTCAGTTAAAATCTAGGAGAGGCTTTTTCACACCGTTCATAATTAGACTGTGGAACTCATTGCCCCAAGACTTCTCTGGAGACATAAGATCAACGGTGTTCCAGAAGGGTTATGCCTTACATGAATAATAAGAACATCCACAGCTACCTAATAGTTTAAAGCTTTGGTTTTGACCAACACAATCTAAATGACATAGGACCAGCCTACATGAGAGACCAGCTCGTCCCCCCCCCCCCCACATGCAATGCTGCACAACTGAGGTCCGCACAGGTCCTTTGTTCCACGAAGAGGAAACAGCTAGTGGTGCATTCTTTGCAAAGTCCTTTGAGTTGGGAGCTGTTTGGTCCGAAGTGGGGCTAATTCCTGGGCATTTACGGATGCAAAACTCGATCCTCCTGCCTCAAGACAAGGAGAAAATAGGAGAGAGCTGAGATAGCAAGGAGTGGCTGTGCTGCTTTTTTTTTTTCCTATTTAGTCACTGTTGGTTGGGTTTGAGATGAGGTTAAATTGATGGATTTGTGTTATATAATTTTTGGCAAGGGAAGGTGGCTAGGGCCTGGAATGAATGTTCTTAGTGTGTGTTTCTGTACTAAAGAAAATGGGCTAGATATTTATTTTATAATCCCTCAAAGATGAGTCACTAATTCAAGGGTGGGGAGCCTGAGGCCCAGGGGCCAGGTGCAGCCCCCAGCTTGCCTGGATCCAGCCCCTGAGGCTCAGGGCCCCCCACCATTGGGGAGTCCATGCTGGTGCTCCAGCCTCCTTCCTGCCCCACTTTGGGGCTTGGAGTACACAAAATCTACTAGCCTGCCTCCCCCACCCCCACCCCAGGCTCTGGTGTGGGATGGAAATGTGAGGAGTGTCTTTCTTAGTCAGGGGCCACGTCAGTGAATTTTTTTTGTTTTTGCTTCTCACTTGTGTTGTGTGGAGCCCCCAACTGACTGTTTTTTATGTGGGTCAGCGGCCCCTAACCCAAAAAAGATTCCTCATCCTTGCATTAAATCAATCCCTGCAAGCTTGGGGTTCGGAAAACACATCCCCTAAAGGAAGGATATTTCATTATTGTTCATTATGGTAGTCTCTTCTATCCCCCTCTGACGTAAATGGTGCTGACTAGCACCAAAGACAGACTTGGTTTCTTTGGGTATGGCAAGTCTTATGGGTTAATTTCATTGTTGAGCATCAGAAAAGGGCCCTTGTTTAAAAGAATTGTTCGCATGTGTAACCTTGGGTGAACTAGACTTCACTGACCTTCTCCAAGGTCTAAACCCCCCCCCCCCCCCCACTCCTCATAGAAAGTAGCTGGAGACCCACAATTCAGTCTCTAAAGGTACATGTACACAGCAGGGCTAAAGTTGGAATAAGCTACACAACTTTAGCTATATCAATTGCATAGCTTAAGTTAAAATAGCTTAACTCCACTTTTGGTGCTGTCTCAACATCAGGAAGTTGACGGAAGAACACTACTCCTTTGCCTTCCCTTACTCCTCATGAAATGAGGGTTACTATGAGCTGACGTAAGAAGTTCTCCAGCTTGACATTATTTCGAAATAAAGGCTTGCAATGTAGATGCGCACGGTGTTAATTTGGAATAACATCAGTTATTCCAAAATAACGTTGCTGTGTAGATGTACCCTAAGGATTTCCGCAAGGATTGTATAGTGTCAACCTCCCTACAGTCAAGTTGCTAAAGAAATTAATTTAATTAACTTTATAAAATCTTAGGATGAAAAAACAACCTCATTTTACAACATAACTATTTTATAACCCACAGGCGTTGTCTTCACAATTACAACAAACCAAAAGTAAAATCCAAAGAGTTCAGTCCATGCAAAACACAGTAAGAAGAAACAGAGCCCAAAAGCTTAGATTTAGTTCACCAAAGTCTCAGTTTTGTCTCCAATCATCAAATCTGCACCATATGCTGAGTCTGAATCATCTCTCCACTTGCTTGTAGGGAGCCTCAGTTGGAGTCCAGGCAGCCACTTCCCCTGCTGTGGATCACGGCTAGGCAGCCAGCTCACTGATTAACCAGGCAGTTAAGTCACAAGTGAACTGACTTAAAACCTTATTACAAGAAAATACAAAAACCAGAGAACATCAAAACAGAAATGACTCTTTCCACATGGCCACCTTTTAAGAGGAGCTGAAGGATCCCACTGACTGAGAGAACTGAAACAGCTTGGCCAAAATCAAAACACATTCAATATATACAGTTAACACAGCCGACGTTGTTTCCCCCTCCCAGGTTCCCCTTGCTATAACTAGCACTGCCCATGTGCCCTGGCAGAGGGTTAACACCATCACTACCTGCTGCAGAGTGAGGGCCAGCAGCCTGATCTCTGTCCTGGCTCAGCCTCTCCCAGCTCACCCAGGGCACAAGACCTTAGCAAAGCAGCTCCCCTGCCTGCTGGCTCATGGAGTGTGACCCCAGCAACAGACAGAACCTATTGGAGCAGACCCCAAACTCACACCAAGTTCCAGAAGCTTCTGGGTGTGAGGTGCTAAATCTGCCTTGCAACTGTGATCCAGACATTACTCACTCCAACTTCCCCCCAGGGCTCTCTTAAAGAGATATCTCCCTATTGGGTACATGGGTTACACATGTATTTATCACTTCATCAAACACTGAGAAATACAATGGGATACATGTTCTAGTTTGTCAGTAACTCATTGTGTGACCTTGGTGTCACATCCCTTAGGTCAGCTTTAAATTTAAAAAATATGTCTCATAGTGACCAAGTCTGGTACTCACATTTAATGGACAGTGTGAAATTTTTGACCTGAGCATAAAATGGGTCTTTTCCTCCTTTACCATTTGTCACAAGGCTCAGTTGAATTCATGCTCTTAAGCATTTACAATTAACAGGATTCTTATTTTACGTTGGGTCAGACCGACTCACCACATTCAAACACCCTCAGACTTCTTGAAAGTTTGCAGCGCTGTTTAAAGCCAGATCCAAATGTCATGGATAACAAATCAGTTTAACAAGTAGATGCAAAATGATATCCAGACAAATATCTGCAAAGTTTAAATGATGCACCAGAGTGAAGTGTTGTTGGGTTTCAGTGAAACCTGTTAAAGAGTAAGTATCTTTTTGTTTCATCCTCATTATCGTCAAAGCATGTTGACAGCTATTCCAACCGGATTTCAGAGCTTTTCCATCTTTTCCTCATTCCTGTTCTCACTTTATTGTTGTTGTGTTTAAAACCCTGTATCTGATCCTTCCTAGAGGGACTCCATTAGCTCCCAAGGAGAAGATGTCTTATCAGAAGAGGCAGGTGTTTAGAACTGCTAGTGGCTACTGGATTACCACTCTCTATGCACTCACTTTAAAAAGATCCTACTTAAAAAGTGACACAGGAGACAGAACTTGAAGGCTTCACAAGTGAGCAGCCAAGAGACTGAAAAGATCTTGGTGTCCTCTGTACTTTTAAAATTATATTCTTGACTAGGAGTGACATTCTTCAGAATAGCCTTTGGGAATTAGGTGCCAGTGAGCAGGCCCAGTGCTGGAAGGGTGGGGGTGGAGGAGGCAAAGGTGGAAATTTCCCCAGGACCTGGTGATTCAAAGGAGCCCAGGACTCCTACCTGCCTCTGCTGCTACTTTAAATTGCCGCCAGAGCCCCATGCTGCACACTCCGCAGAGCTCTGAGGGCTGGGGGGCAGCACCATGCTCTAGGCAGCACTGACAGATGACTGCCCGGCCCCTCTCCTTCTACCCAAGGCCCTGTCCCTTTGAGGGACACAGTGCCCCCCCCTCCTCCGCCACACACACGCACACACACACATATCTTGACGGGGCCCCGCAGAACCTGTCAGCCCCCTTGCTAATGGGAGTTGAGTGTCTAATTCTTTAGGGATAGAAATGTAGCCGTGTTAGTCTGGTGTAGCTGAAACAAAATACAGGACTATGTAGCATGGGTCTGGCCCACGAAAGCTCATCATCTAATAAACCATCTTGTTAGTCTTTAAAGTGCTGCATTGTCCTGTCCTTCGTAATTCTTTAGGGTTCTTTTAAAATCCCAGACTTGAACTGCCATACATTTTCTGAGTTTTTTTATTTTTGTTTCAATTTTGAATTTGAATGAAAAATGGGGGAGGGGGAAAGTCAACTAACATGCTGTGTGGCTTTTAACCAGTTCTCTTAGTGATAAAAGTTTCTCTATGCAACTCAAAGAAAGAGTAGGCGTAACTGCTGGATAAATGCCCTTGTTTGATCCCGTCTGAAGTTTTAATTTTGAGGACATAGTGGCTACGTCTACACTGGCCCCTTTTCCGGAAGGGGCATGTAAATTTCACTAGTCGTCGTAGGGAAATCCGCGGGGGATTTAAATATCCCCCGCGGCATTTAAATAAAAATGTCCGCCGCTTTTTTCCGGCTTTTAAAGCCGGAAAAGAGCGTCTAGACTGGCCCCGATCCTCCGGAAAAAGTGCCCTTTTCCGGAGGCTCTTATTCTTACTTTGAAGTAAGAATAAGAGCCTCCGGAAAAGGGCACTTTTTCCGGAGGATCGGGGCCAGTCTAGACGCTCTTTTCCGGCTTTTTTAAAAGCCGGAAAAAAGCAGCGGACATTTTTATTTAAATGCCGCGGGGGATTTTAAATCCCCCGCGGATTTCCCTACGACGACTAGTGAAATTTACATGCCCCTTCCGGAAAAGGGGCCAGTGTAGACGTAGCCAGTGAGATGCTGATCTTGCTGCTATATTTTTTTTCCCTCACAGATACCTGCAGCTGCACATCATACAACATATATGTATATGCATTATTGCCAACTTCAGGCCTTCAGAAATCATGAGATTGTCTTAGAACTCATGGGATTTTTTTTTAAATGTATGTTTTAGATTTCCTTCTATTTGCCTTATGGTTTTCTAATATTTAGATTATATGAGGATCACATTTTCAATCTTTTCTCTGCAACCATAAGGGCTAAGCACTTTTATTTTAAAAAAGTTTGATTGTGATACAATTCCATGATTCCAGGAACTGAATTTCAAGAAACACCAAACATTGCCAGACTCATGATAAAATGATGAGAGTTGGCAACACTGTCTACGGTATCAGATACATTTTATATCCCTAGATATCCAATTATCTACAGATTTGCATCCCAGGAATCGAGTCCATAATTCTTTGTGCTTGCTCTGATGGTGATGCTAAATTGAAGGCCAACTTGAGACTCGTCTGATGATCAGGGTATTGGATATTCTTGCTATGCAGACATATGTTTTTGTAACACCAGAAGTCAATTATTTGGCAAGTTGTTTGGTACTATTGTTGAAACAGAAAACAATAAAACTATATTTTGTTTACTTTCACAAATCTTGCTCTTTTGGGGGGGGGGTTGGCCATTTAAATTCTTTTATTTATAGCAAGGTAGCATCTACAGATTAGAGCCCCCTTACAATATGCATAATATAGATGTATAGTAAAAGACAGTTCCTGCCTTAAAGCACTTACAGTCTGATTCTGTGATCTGCAAGGAAGGGGGATGGGATGCATGAGGACTACATAAGCCTCATTGATCTCAAGTACATGGCTCCATGTGGAGTGTACTCCAGGCTCAAGGGTGTAAAAAGATAGGGTGAAATACCAAAATCTTTATCTACAATTTACTTAAGCAAATGCCCATTGATTTCAGTGGGAATTTAGCCTGAGTAAGGACATCAGTTCAACATGGGCTTAATAATTTTTGCCTTTAAAAAATACCTGTTAATAAAGTGTCCTATTAAAAGCACTTGTGATTTATTCAGAATTTATCCTGAAGGGCTGAACAATCCTGATTGTTCATTACAAGTCAAATCCCAAGGAGTTCTGCACACCCACAGTTCAGTGTTCACTTAGTGAACAAGGTTCTTGCAAGAAATTGGCTTTATTCTCTGGTCTTGACTATACAGTCACAGGCCGTCGACGTAACATACACAACTTCAGCTACATGAACAATAGAATGGGGCTGTCAAACGATAAAAAACATTAATCATGCAATTAAAAAATTTAATCGCACAATTAATCACCCGTGCTGCCCCTTTGAAATGCTGCTGCAGCATTTCAAAGGGGCAGCGCTGCGGGAGCCTGGGATCAACTGGAGTCCCCAGCTGATCTCAGGCTCCATGTTGGGCTGCCCCTTTGAAACGCCAGCATAGTGCTTCAAAGGGGCAGCAGTGCACAGCTGACCCAAGGCGCTGCCCCCTTTGAAATGCAGCCGTGTTTCAAAGGGGCACCGCTGCCCAGAGTCTGGTCTCAACTGAGGACTCCAGCTGATCCCAGGCTCCTACTGTGCAGCCCCTTTGAAATGCCGCTGCGTTTCAAAGGGGCAGCACCTGGGGTCAGCTGTGCGCAGGCGTTAGTGCATGTTAATTGGCAGCCCTACAATGTAACTGAAGTCGACATATTTAGGTTTGCTTACCACAGAATCTTCACAGGGTTAAGTTGACAGCTGATACTCTCCCATTGACTCCACCTACTCTTCTCATTTTGGTGGGGTACCAGAGTCAATGGGAGAGTGCTCAGTGGTCAATTTATTGTGTCTATACTAGACATGATAAATCTATCCCCTTTGGATTGATCACTGTCTCTCCATCTAGTTGGTAGTGAAGTTATGCCCTCCTCCTGGTTCCAGCTGGCTAAGCATAATAAAAACAGGTTTACAGTACCCAACCCCAGACTATGCATAGAAGCTGAGCTCCTAAAGACACTATTTCTATTGGCACTGGCTCCACACACAGTGTCATCAGAAATCTCACGACTTATTTGCATAAATATGGTCTACTCACATGACTAACAAGGTTAGACAGGTACCCAGTTTGTTAGGCAGGTAAAATATCCAATGAAATCAGTTAACATTTTATCTAAGGGAGAAGTAAGGACCCATTGTCAATCTCTAATTGGTCTGATGTCGGAGGGTATGTCTACACTACCAGCCTAGTTCAAACTAGGGTGGTAATGTAGGCAACCGGAGATGCAAATGAAGCCCAGGATTTGAATTTCCCGGGCTTCATTTGCATATAGCCGGGCGCCGCCATTTTTAAATGTCCGCTAGTGCGGACTCCGTGCCCCGCAGCTACACGCGGCATGGACTAGGTAGTTCGGAATAGGAAGCCTAATCCAAACTATCTAGTCAATGCCACGTGTAGCCGCGGGGCACGGAGTCTGCACTAGTGGACATTTAAAAATGGCGGCGCCCAGCTATATGCAAATGAAGCCTGGGAAATTCAAATCCTGGGCTTCATTTGCATCTCCGGTTGCCTACCTTACCACCCTAGTTTGAACTAGGCTGGTAGTGTAGACATACCCACAGTGTTTCATCTAAGATCAGTGTTACTAAGCTGTTCTGAAAATCAACCCCTACAACTGTATTGGTGGCAGGGAGAATTAGCCACTTGCTACAAAACTAAAAAGGGGGCTGGTCCTGATCTTAGTCAGCCCATTGTCAAGCCTTTGCCTATATTAATGTAACACTGGTTTAATAAACATCAAGAAGGTTACGTGAAATCTTCATCTGCCCACTATTGGTTAATCTAGTGAATAGTGCCCGAAGTGTCCTAATTAGTGCAATTAATTTTTGGTAGTTTCACAAGACTGTTTGAACTTTCCCTGCCTTAGCAGTCTTGTAGGTCATCATTTCTGCTAAGGCTACTGTGCTTATTGTGCTATTAAACCCACAGCTCTGCTGCCGCATTGAATGAAAGCCATTTTTCTCCTATGTACATCCCAACTTTTTTCTTCTTACCATTTTTAACCCAAAATAGCCATTTTCCCCCTATATAGGCTATGTAAATCATCGCAGGAGGGGCAGTAGTAAGGAAATGCTCTTAATCAGCATATGAGATAATGAAACCGGCTACTAGGTTAAGCATATTTATTGGGGTTGTTATGTATCAAATATAACAAGTAAAGTGTCTGAACAACTCCATGTGTGGCTCTTTCACACTCTTTGATCACACAATTCCTCCTTTAATTCACGTGCAGTAGAGCTTAAGTGGCTTCATTGATGTGTTAAGTGTGGAAAGATTTTTGTATAAAATTTTTAAAAAGCTCCCCCCATTATATGGGCAGAAAAGCCTTGTGTGCATTTGTTTATTGAGACAGGAAGTCGGTTTCCCACACGGAACAGTGCTGAGATGCTGAAAGATTGTGTAGGGAAGAAAAGTAAAGGAAACTTAATTTTCTACCTGGCAGAAATCAGCCTCTGGAGGAAGAAGTAAACAATGAGATTGGGCTTAAACCAAATAATAGAGCCTGATTGATTTTTAAGAAAATGCTCCACACCATTTATATGGAGGTTTCATGTGCTCCTTTTGTTAGTGAAATACAGGGCTTTGGAATAAATGGCTTTGTAGTCTGCCTGGCCTTTAAGAGCACCTTACACCCCACCAAAGAGAAAGCACCAGGAAGAAAGGCTGTCAGGTGAAAAACACACTCTCTCTCTCTCTCTCTATCTGTGTGTGTGTGTGTGTGTGTGTGTGTGTGTGTGTGTATATATATGATACCAGACACCTTTTAGCTTGTTTTTAACCCAATTTTAGTTCATCATAGCGGAAATCAGTGGGAGGCGCTTTCAAACAAAGCCCTAGATTCTTAGCGGGTGCAAATCAGTATAGCTCCATTTATTAAAATCAAAGGAGCTATGCTGCTTTGTACCACCCATGGCTTTGCCCCACTGAATACAAGCAGTAACAAATGTATCAACTTTATTTTTATGGGCCTGAGGCTCCTATGTAAAAGGATATAAAGGATTGGGAATAAAATACAGATTTTTCAGCATGCTACTTTAGGATTAGTGGTAACAGTTATATATTGTCAACATTATGACTGTATTATATTTATTTATTAGCATGAAAATATAGTGAAGTATAAATTGATCTCCAGTATTGGTTTTATCTCCAAAAGTATAAAGATGACAATAATTATCACTATTTATTTCAGTTGCACCTAGGAGAGCCATTGTACTAGGCACTGTACACACACACAGTAAGGGATAATTGCTGACCCAAAGTGCTTACAGTCTAAACAGAGAATACAGACAAAGGGTGAAAGGGGAAACAGAGCACAGAAAATGATGTGACTCACTCAGGTTCATACAACATATTGGTAGCAGAGCCAGGAATAAGCCTTAAATATGAGGGTTCCACGTTTTGTACCTGTTTCCAGTGTTTGCCCAGCAGTTATGGCTTCCCCCTAAAAGAATTCTGCCATTGTGTGAAAACTAGAAAATTTCATGTGGGTTAATTTCACTTGGTTTTTCACAAGAAGGCAGATGAAGATGCGCAATTTCCAAACCTCCCTTTCAAAACCTGCCATTCCTCAAACAAAGCCTCCAAAATACAAATTGGGCAGATGCCTAATTAGCCCCCAAAGGAAATTTGTGATTAAAACTTATGGAACAAAATGTTCTTGGTCTCTCAGCCATCAAGGGGTTAACTGATATACCCAGAGTATTATAGGTTGAAATCAAGCTCCAATCCTTCCTTATTTCCTGTTCAGTGAATGAGTATTTTTTCTCCACTTTCTGTTGCACAGCACACAGCATGTTCCCAGCCTGCAGAACTGTAAGTATTGTGTGTGTGTGTCTTGTGTTCTGAATGTTCCCTTTACAAAACCTACAGTGATGACAAAAGGCTCATACATATCACCATTGCATGATCCCTTTCTGGGACATCAGGCATAATTGTGAGGAAATAACTTTCACAAACTTTTTTTTGTTTATTTTGCCCAAATATCATGTTCCTTATAAGTTTTAAGAGGTAGGGGGTGAGTATATGTAGATAGAAACTGGCGGGAGCCCTTTGGTCCTTTTTGTTATGTTTGTGGTATACACGACAAAATTAGAGACAAACATAAAATACACCCGATGGAAGATTGCAGTGTACACTATTTCTGAGAACTCACAATGCTAACACAACCCTTCCCCCCAAAAACAGACAGAAAAGGTGGCTGCTTCCTAAAAGAGAGCTGCAACGCACCCCACGTTGTTGATAGCTTTGTGCAGACTGATCTCTGCTCAGGCTTCTCTGTAGAGTCCCTAGCCTGCAAGTAAGACCAGGAAATCCCTTAGGATTTAAGGGAAGTTTGCAATTTTAATATAATACACCACATTTTTTTGGCCAACATGATCCTAGACAGGATGAAAAGGAGGCTATAAAGCAAAATTGTACATCTTCCTAATTCACATTCCCTCCTCCAGCCCCCTGCTTTTTACCTGCTCTTGGCCTCTCCGACACACAGCCTTTCCTTCCATTGCCCAGTTCTTCCCTCAGCATTTTCCAAGCCCTATTACACTCAAGTCTCTTTCAGCACCATCTCCACATACATTGCACTTATTCCTTTGGTGTGCATTGCACAACAGCCAATTGCATGCCCTCTTGTTATGAAATAGATGGCATGTTGCTTGCTGCATGGGAAAAGCTGCAGCCAGGCAGAAGTCACATGGGACTGTTGTTATTCTAGGGCCCATTTAATCTTTCTGGGTAAGGGACAGTTTTCTCCTAGGCTAGGGGTGGGAACATAAGGCCCGAGGGCTGGATATGGTCCCCCAGCTTGCCTGGATGCGGCCCCGAAATTCGGGGCTCCTCCCCAGCACTGGGGAACCTGTGCTGATATTCTAGCCTCCCTCCCATTCCCCCATGGGGCTGGAGCACACACTCTACTAGCTTGGGCCCCCTAGGCTCCGGTGTGCGAGGGGAATCTTTCTCCTTCTCAGTCAGGGGCCACCTCAGTGAAGGTTTGGTTTGGTTTGGTTTCTTTTTGCTTCTCACTTGTGTGCAGTCCCCAACGGATTTTTCCGTCAGTCAGTGGCCCCTGACCCAAAAAAGGTTCCCCACCCCGTCCTACTTCCACATGAGCAGGAACTGGGGTTCTTTCCTCTACACATTGGCCTATTTTGTCTTCCTTGGGCTGGGGGGCGGGGCAGAGGAGAAGGAGGGTTCAAATTGCCAGTAAAAGCACAAGCTGTCACCTACTACTCTCCTCACACACCCATAATAAGGACAATGCTATGTAAACAGGAATAGAAGGACTAATTGCCCTCCGCTCCCACTGTCTGCAATGGAATCTAAAGCAACTCAATAGGAGTGGAAGGCAATAAGCACTTTAAAGGGTCAGGTCCCTGAATGGGGAAGAGGGGGTTTGCCCTGAGCTTAGCGTTCCAGCACTGTATATGTATCAAGTCTGAAATGTCCCTCTCGTCATCTTTCACTACCCAGAGACAGCACCATTGGCAGGCTTACGTGGAAAACAAGGTGTCGGTGTTCTGCGTCCTGAGTCAGTCAGGCCTTACTTTCAGCCTCTGCTCTTCGCTTTCAGGTCTGTAAAACAGGGACAATAATATTTAGCTCCCTCTCAGTAACTGGAATGAACAGGAGGTGCAAGCACCCAGCACCTGGCAGGATCAGGTCCTTAAAGTGCAAGTGTCAGACATTTTGCGGGGAGCGGCATTTTCAAAAGAACTGAGCAGTGCTTTAAGATCCACTGAAATCGGCTTGGGTGGGAGCAAAGGTAACCTAATACAAGAATGCTTTTGAAACTAGCACCCCTTAAATGCAGTTCCCCAGAGAGTTTATTCTAGATTTTGGAGAAACGGCCTGAAAAATTATTTAAAAGAGCGAGTTATTTTAGCCTAAGCTTTAGCTCGGAAATGTACCAACCCCCATCAGTATTTGTTTCCTTCCTTTGTTGTTTCCTTTTCCTCTCCCACCCTCTGCCACTCCTTAGCTAAAGAAAATTTGGCTTTTTCTGATTGAAATCAAGAGTCAGCCTGATGTAATTTGAAATGGCTGAGTGCTAAACTGCATGAATGATGGGATTTTATCTACTAGAAATGCCAAGACAGTTTCTCCCACATTTAAAGATTAAATGTGTGTCTCTTTCTCAAAGCAGCAGCATCCTGCAGTCATCACCTGGCCTTTTGAAGGTGAGATGAGAAAAAATATATTTGCAAAAATTATTAAACATGGATTGCCAGAGCATAATAACATAGTATATAATGGCATATCTATTTCAGACACTCCGGGTGCATCTAGACTGGCAACTGCTTTTGCGCAAAACCTTGCCAGCTGTCTACACTATCCGCTTGAATTTGCGCAAGAGCACTGACTTTGTACTGTACAAAATCAGTGCTTCTTGTGCAAATACTTTCACGCTCACACTCGGGAAAAAGCCCTCTTGCGCAAGAATACTTGTGCAAGAGGACCAGTGTAGACAGGGAAGAACTGCTTTGCGCAAAAAAGCCCTGATGGATAAAATGGCGATCGGGGCTTTCTTGTGCAAAATCGCGTCTAGACTGGCCATGGATGCTTTTGCGCAAAAGCATTTTTTTTCATCTAATCTTTTCCACTCGTGCAGATATTTTTCATGCATGTGTGGAATAAATTTGTATGTGCACCAAAGCATGTGTAAATGTGCACCAACAGTACAAGGAGCAATGGTCTCAAGTTGTGGTGGGAGAGGTCCAGGTTGGATATTAGGAAAAACTATTTCACTAGGAGGGTGGTGAAGCACTGGAATGAGTTACCTAGGGAAGTAGTGGAGTCTCCGTCCCTAGAGGTGTTTAAGTCTCAGCTTGACAAAGCCCTGGCCGGGTTGATTTAGTTGGGGTTGGTCCTGCCTAGCGCAGGGGGCTGGACTTGACCTTCTGAGGTCTCTTCCAGCTCTATGGTTCTATGACCAGTAGAAACATAAAACCTAGCTGTGGGTGCCCTGCTAATCAGCGGGGCAGCATCTGAATCTTTCCTGAGTGTCCACACAAGCACCCAGAGAACAATGGTGGTGACTGGCCCTAATGCAATTGTAGTGAGGAGGAAAGATTCCTCTTTCCACCTTTGCCTTTGTCAAGGTTGCCTCAGTGCAACAGAAGACCTCTTTCTCCAATAAGCAAGTGGGCAGGCAGGACTGCAAGTATGCAGAACTATGGCTCCACCCGGGTGGTACTAGAAAACAAGTATGCCAAAGCGCTGCTAACATGGCTTACAAAAGGGTTGCTAGTAATAGAGAGGTAGCCATGTTAGTCTATTTTGCTAAAATAAAAGGAAAAACTATGTAGCACTTTAAAGACTAACAAGATGGTTTAATATGTGATGAGCTTTCGTGGGCCAGACCCACTTCCTCAGATCATATTCTGGAAGAGAATTGGCATGACCATATATACCAAAGGAATCAGAGGGATGCCTGCGAGGCAGAATCCCTTTTGAGACTCCGTCCTGTGGTGATGGTGCTGCAAATGCTCCATGTCTTGCCCAGGGCTCTGCCTGAAAGCAAAATCTCAACCTAAGAATCTTGCTTCCCCTCTCTCCTTATTTTTAAAGGGCACAGTGGTATTTACATTGCAGTTGTCTAAGAAATGAAGGCTTCCCACAGTAAAGCATGTTTGTTTCAAACAGAGAAGGCAGGTGCAGGTTAATAACAGCTTTTAATGGAATTGTTGTGTCTTATACTGAACAGTATCAGTTATCAACTATGAACAAGGTCAAGAAGACTATAAAATAAGAAGAATTTCTCTGAAGAAATTCCGAAAAGGGTTTCCCAGTTTGTTGCTCTGACCCCTTCTGGATCTTCAGCCTCATTGCTGATGATTATACAACAGTGAATTACCAGAGATTTACCACTACAAACAGGGGTTGGATTCTCCTCTCACATATATCACCTTCACACTAGTGTAACTCCATAGACAACAGAGATTTACCTGCTGTGAGAGGAGAACCAGGGTGACTGAGACATACAATGGTCATTGTAACTTGGTAAAACATAGATATAGAAATCAGGATGGACAGTGATCTGCCAATCTTTCCATCAGCTGCAAGGAAACTGTTTGAGAGGAATGCATCCACCAGGAGATGATGGCAGGCAGAGGTGGGTAAAAGTTTCTTCCTTTTGCATTTGATTAAGAATGTCAGTGAGTACAGCATTTTTGTGTTGTTTATACAATATGGCTGCATCTACACTGGCATGATTTTGCGCAAATACGTTTAACAGAAGAGTTTTTCCGTTAAAAGTATTTGCGCAAGAAAGCGTCTATTGTGGCATGTGCCTTTGTGCAAAAGATTTGCTTTTGCGCAAAAGCATCCGTGCCAGTGTAGACGCTCTCTTGCACAAGAAAGCTCCAATGGCCATTTTAGCCATCGGGCTTTCTTGCACAAGAAATTGATGTTTCCTGTCTACACTGGCCTCTTGCACAAGAACACTTGCGCAAGAGGACTTATCCCTGAGTGGGAGCGTCAGAGTATTTGTGCAAGAAGCACTGATTTTGTACATTACAACGTCAGTGTTCTTGCGCAAATACTTGCGGCCAGTGTAGACACAGCCTATGATACCATTAATCTAAATAACTGCTCTTTATTTTGCTTCTTGAATTCTAATTAAAGTTGGTTTTACAGAATGAATTTGGGGTATTCTTTATTCACATGTCTTGCCGTTTAAGTCTCTTGTATACCCTGGTGATAACTTCTGCCCCATCCCTATGGAGTCATAAAAGGCCATAGAAGGAGAGTTGGTTCTAATTTTCGAAATTTCAAATTCTCTGTGACATTTTTTCATTGAATTTTCAAAAACTGGTGAAGGAGAGGATGCATTTTTCATAATTTTCTTTTACAAACAATTTTTGTGTTCAGCTTCCTTCAAAACCAGTTGATATTATCCAAATTTTGATTTTCCATGGATACCACCACTACCACAAATGCTGTTTGTGAAAACGTTCATGTTGTGTAAATGGGAATAGTTCTACTGAATTCAGTGAAACGATGGCATCTTAGGATCTGGACCATGAGTTGTATGAAGAAGTCTGTGAATTTTTGACAAATGTCCCAGTAACAAACACCCCTTGTTATAGAAACAGCATGCGTCAGCTAAATATCCTTTTGTGCCAGCGGAAAGTACAATGTCTTCTGGGTAGAATCCTGACTCCTGGGACTTTGGGCATTCACTAAAGTGGGAGTCAGGATTTCACCCACTGTTGGATGCCAACACTGCTGTATTGATCTGAACTTCATCTGCCTTATGTGGTATTGTGCTTGACTCTGAGCTCACTTGGATTGTAAGTCAGGAATAGATGCAGTGAAGCCAGTAAAGTTACCATGGAGTAAGGGAAATTAGTGGCAGGCCCTTGATTTGCATTAAAAATGGCAAGTTAGCTCTGTAGCTAGCGTGGTTTTCCCTGGCATTTCAGAAGGGTGCCACTTTCTTTCACAGCCGGGGGAAGTGCAGCTTAGAAACAAAGTAGCATCAGCAAAATGAGACAGCTTTGTTGAATAGTGCAAACACAGCTCTGCAAAGCCAAGCACTGATCTCAGAGCGCAGGTGGAGGCCATCAGCTGCAATGGCACCATTTAGTTCTCTCATGGGCATCTTAAAAACTACCCAGTGTTGTTATTGCATCTTAGAAATTCTCCTAAAACATTTGTAAATGTGGCCAGATTGGTAAATCAGGCTTTTGTACCCCTGTCTCACTCTGGCAAAAAATGGGAGTGAACTAGAGGTAGGTTCAGCAGAACTAGTCAATGTGCTTTAAAGTAGTTTGAGGTTATGACTTCAAGTTAAAAGAAAACTTCCAAACAATCCGATGGAATTGGAGCAAGTGAAATTTGGTTGAGTGCAAAGTGTTTTCAGTTTACTTTAAGACCATGAAAAATCCCAAACTGTTTCTGGTATTGGCAAGTTGTGCATCCACGACTAATGCAGTATTGAAAGCAGCAAGTGTTGCCCTAAAGCAGTGTTTCCCAATTTTATTTGGCTGAGGAACCCTTTTCAGCTTTTCAGAATTTCAAGGAACACCTAGGTTTGTCAAACAAAAAAAAGGGGGGGGGGGAGAGAGACCCAGCAATTCATGAAAATCCCCTCCAATGCATGAAAATCACATTCCTTCCCCAAAACCCCCCACTCCTCTTCCTTGAGGCCTCATCCGCTCTGTTCCCCTCCTCTCCATCACTTGCCATCCCCAGCCCTTATACACTCTCACTAGGTTGAGACAGGAGGTGTGGGGTGGGAATGAGGGATTGGGGTGTGGGAAGGGGTGAGAAATACAAGCTCTGGGAGAGAATTTGGATGCAGGAGAAGGGGATGTTGGCTCGGGTAGGGGGCTCCAGGCTCGGGAGTGTTGGGCTTCGGTGGAGGGTTGGGGTGCTGAGCAAGCCATGGGCTTGTGGCTGTGAGGGTGCAGGAGTTTGGGCTGCATATGTGAGGGATTCAGGGCAAGGAGGCTGTGAGTATGACAGGCTCAGGACACAGATCTGTGATGTGTGGATGGTGCAGGAGTGTTGTGGCAGAAGACTGAGGATGTGGGGGTGCAGGAGTTTGGGGATGTAAGAGGCTCAGGACAGGGGGTTCCAGTGCATGATAGGAGGAAAGGTCTGTGTGGTAGGTAGGGTGCAGGAGCAGGCTGGATGTAGGGTGTCTGGCCAGGGGGAGGGAGCAGGAGCAGATTGGGGGAAGGGTGTATGGCTACGAGGGAGGGTGCAAGGAGGGGACTTGGGTAGGAGTTGGACCTCCCTGATCTGGCACCCGTTGGACCTGACAGGTCCCAGATGAGGGATTTTTAGACCAGGGAAGGTCATTTCAGGGCTCCTGGTCCCCCCCCCCCCCCCCCCCCACACACACACACTAGGCTTCTTTGCACCTCTATCCCCTGCAACTCAACTGAGCTGCCCACCCCTGCTGGTTCCCTGCACCTCCCCCAAAACCATCCCCCACAATCCAAGGGAGTGCAGCACCAGTTCCCTGCAGCCCCTCTCAGCCCAGTTGAGCTGCCCATCTGTTCTGTATGCCCTCCCCCATCCACCTCAGCCCAGCTGAGCCCTGCACTGGTCCCCTGCATGCCTCCCCCACAGCACAGCTGAGCCCCGTTTCCCTGCACCTCCCCCAAGCCCCGCAAAACTGTTGAGCCAAGCGCCTATTCCCTGCCCCTCCCTCCCCTTGAGTCTAGCCCCGGTTCCCAGCACCTCCCTCCTCCTGCAGCCAAACTGAGCTCTGAGCTCCACACACACACACTCCCCAGCCCAGCCCAGCCCAGCCCAGCCCCCCAGACCTCCCCACTCTGCAACCCAGCTGAGTTCAATTTCCCATTCAGACATGCTGAGCCAGCGCTGATTCCCTGCCCCACCTCCTTCCCTCCCTCCCCTGGGCTGTGTCTACACTGGCAACGCAGCGCCCAGCAGCAGCTCTTGCACAAATACTTGCTTCCTGTCTACACTGGCAACGCAGCGCCCAGCAGTTTTAAAATCCCGGGCCGTGATGCTATGTCACACCCGGGCGTCTCCCTGCCTACTGGCTGAGCACGCCGTGCAGGGCAGCAGCAACCAGCAAGGGGGAGTTCAGTGAAGATTGAGCATGGCAGGGACGGGACGGGGACGGGGATGGGACCGGGGGAGAGTCACTCTGGGACCGGGGTGGGAGGACGCGCGGGGGGGCCAGGGCCTGCTCCAGTTCCAAATATTGGTAGAGCATGGGCACCACGAGCCCATACAACTCGCTGCCCATGCCTCTGCTGGCCAGCCAGCTCTCTCTTTCAGAGGGGGCGGGGGAGCACCCATTGGGAAACTCTGCCCTAGAGATTCAGTCATACAAGGCTCAGAACATCTCCTGCTGCCCACCAGTTCACTGGAAGCTGAGGGTGCAGAATACCATGCAATATCAATCTCTGGCTACGGAGCATGATGCAAATCTTCTCAGTTCAACTGAATTCAATGGAGATATGGAAGTTTACACCAGCTGAGGGTTTGGCCCTGTGCATCTGAAAGCAACTGTAAGATTTGGCTGATCTTACCACAAAATCCATATCGATTATCCTATTACCAAGATTTAGACTGAAACATAGCTAATTTGCTATTGCAATTAGCTCTCTACTGTTCCTTGGGTTAAATGGCGGGGGGAGGGGGAGGGGAGACAGCTCCATGCCCCCTGAGGGGCAGGGCCAGGGTCAGCCAGCCTTCAAAACCTCATAGACTGGCACTGGGTCTCTCCGCCCAGCTATTTAAACGGCCCTGGGCTCTTACGACCATTGCCATAGTAGTAGCAGTTGGGAGCCCTGGGCCCCTTTGAATCACTGGGCCCCAGGGCAATTGCTCTGTTCTTTCCCCTCCCTCCGGTCAGCGGGCTGACCCTTAGTGCAGTTTGGACCAGGTTATACTCCTAGAAAGAAAAGCAGAGTGTAAATGTTTCTGGATACCTTTCAGGATGTGTCCAATTCTGGGTGTGCTCTGTGCATGGAATTTCTGCTGACTTTATTCCAAAATAGGTGCAGGGCTGGTCCAGCTAGATTATTTCCACTTCTGCAACCTTGTAGGAGAGTTGTGCTTGGGTAGCAGCTACATAGTTGGACCCTTGAAATTATTCCACAGGAAACATCTCAATTCAAGTACAGCTATCACATTGCTCTTTTGCAGCACCAGATATATATAAAGTTCAGCCATTTCAGACTAGAGGTTAATTTTCTGTGGCTCGCTTTGGGATCTTTTGAGTGTTTCACTTCATGGTTCAGATTTAAGTTTGAAATAACCTGAACTTCACAGCTAAATTCACCAACTTGTGTCAGATTTGGAGTCAAATGGTGACAACCATCTCATTTCTG
Organism: Pelodiscus sinensis; assembly: GCF_049634645.1. Classification (NCBI taxonomy): domain Eukaryota; kingdom Metazoa; phylum Chordata; order Testudines; family Trionychidae; genus Pelodiscus; species Pelodiscus sinensis. The sequence continues at coordinate 4,340,342 of NW_027465908.1, forward strand.
GTGGCACGGGGTTCGCACTAGCCGGCTTTTAAAAATGGCGGCGCCGGCTTTATGCTAATGAAGCCCGGGAAATTCAAATCCCGGGCTTCATTAGCAAGTTCGGTATGCATACATTACCCCGCTAGTTCGAACTAGCGGGGTAGTGTAGACATACCCAGAGAGATTATCTGCAAAGTTCCCTCGAATTGTTTTCATCTATGTGCAGAATCAATTTTATGTGCATAGACTGAGATATTGGGCCTCTCTTCTGCCCAGCTATTTAAATGGCCCTGGGCTCTTGAGACTGTCTTCGCCTTAGTAGTAGCATCTTCCCTCAAATTGTTTTTGAATTGCAGAATTAATTTTCTTATGTGCATCAAGGCATGTGCAGATGTTCACTACCTATAGAAACACACACTGCCAATTGTGGGAGAATGTGGGTGCTCTGCTAATCATCTGGGCAGCGTTTGAATGTCTCCTGGGCGGCCACCCAGGTGCTTAGCTTCCAGGGAACGTGGGTTACCTCGCTTATCAAAAGCAGTCTGTGGCTAGGCCATGGACCAAATTTCATCTAGACATTGGCAGACGAGCACATTTATTTACTTTCTTGCTCTGCAATTTGAATATTTAAATCCTCATGTTCTCACATTTCTGTATCACTAGCAAAAGCTGCTATGTGGAATGGATGCCGCCCACTTAGCAAAAGTCCTGCAAAAAGCACTTTTGTTCACAAATCTTTTCAGCCACAGCAATTCTCCAGAAAGAGCAGCAGCTGAACACTTGTTGGACAGCCCAAGAGGCTATCATCTGACTTTAAACAAGCACAACTTATGTTAGCAGGACTGGACCCAAGTCCTGCAGGTTTCTGAATAGAATTCTCCTTCTGTTTTACCAGACAAATAATCTGGTGCGACTCTTAGTGCTTCTTATCTTTTGCAGCTTGGATTCGTTCCCATGCACCATTTTGTTCTCAGAGATGCTGAAGCTGATTCCTCTGTGCTAGCCAAAACAAATGAGAATCTTGGCTGGCTGTTTGGTAGCAGCAGCTGGTTTGACTATGGCTCCCCACACCTAACACTGGGGCAGATTTCATTTTGACAGATGAAGATTCCACTCCCCCACCCCAATCTTTTATGAGACAAGGCAGCACTAGAAAGTGGATAAAAAATATTCTAATTAGCTTTTTTCATCTTTTTGTGGAACTTTATGTGTATTTATTAATAGAATTTGTTTATTGCTTGTAGATCTAAGTCATTCATTACCATAGTATACTGAAAAGTGCAATCTAGTGGGTAGAGCATTGGAGTGGGCCTCAGAAGACTTGGGACCTATTTTCAGCTCTGCAGTATTATTTTGGGAAAGTTACTTCATCTGTGTTCACCTTGCACCTTTTGCCTTCTCCATTTAGAGTATCAGAATTTTGCAGGGGTTGTCTTGTGCTTTGTGAATATACTTGCTGATACAAAGTGCTCCTGATCTCAGGTGGACCATATATATATACTGGCCAACACCAGGGAAACTCTACTGCCCCCCTCCCGGCCCCGGACCCCATAAAGGGGCACGGGCTGGCTACGGTGCCCATGCCAGGTGCAAGCCTGCCAGCACCCAGCCAGCAGAACCTGCACCTGGCATGGATCGAGCCACCCACCCGATGCCCCCCAGCCCTCTTCCCGGGACCAGGCTGGCGGCTCCTGGGAGCTTGCCCGGGACCGCAAGAGGCGGGCACCCACCTGGGCTAGTGCGGACATCGTGGACCTCGTCCACAACCTCGGCACAAGGCACAGGAAAGTGGCCACCCAGGAGCAGGTGTGCATGAAAATCAAGGTGGTCCACTGAGACCCCCGACCCTGAGCCCTGAGCTTACAATGGCCGTACTGGGTCAGACCAAAGATCCATCTAGCCCAGTAGCCTGTCTGCCGACCGCGGCCAACCCTAGGGACCCTGGAGGGGATGGACCGAAGACAGTGACCAAGCCATTTGTCTTGTGCCATCCATCTCCAGCGTTCCACAAACCTTGGGCAGGGACACCACTCCTACCCCCTGGCTAATACCACTCCATGGACCCAACCTCCATGACTTGATCTCACGTCCCTTTAAACTCTGTTCTAGTTGTAGCCTTCACAGCCTCCTGCAGCAAGGAGTTCCACAGGTTGACTCTTTGCTTTGTGAAGAACAATTTTCTGTTATTAGTTTGAAGCCTGCTACCCATTCCTTTCCTTTGGTGTCTTCTAGTCCTTCTTTATGGGAACTAATGAAGAACTTTTCTGTATGCACCCTCTCCACCCAACTCCTGCTTTTAGAGACCTCTATCCTGTCCCCCCTCCGTCTCCTCTTTTCTAAGCTGAACAGTCCCAGTCTCTTTAGCCTCTCTTCATATGGGACCTGTTCCCAACCCCTGATCATTTTAGTTGCCCTCCCCTCTCCCAGCCTCTCTCTTCCCCTCTCCCACCTCCTTTTCCCAGTCTCCCCCAGTTTTGTTCAAAAAAGACAGATTCAGTTTTTGAACACAATTGTCCTTTATTTTGTACATCAAGAAGAGGGGCTAGGGAAGGGTAAGTGGAAGGAGGTGAGGGAGGAATGGGGTACGCGCCCCTGATGGGGAGGACTGGGCTGGCTCTGCGGGCTTTTGGGTTGGAAGCTCTCCTGCAGCCCCCCAATTGCCCCCTCTCCTCAGATGGCAGCCTGCGGCAAGTGCAGCCGGGCTGATGGCCGAGTGCTGTGATGTGCCCAGTGTGGGTACTCCGGGCACTCCAAGCCAGGACTGCTTTGCTAGCAGGGCACCCCTGAGAACTGTCTGTCCGGGGTGGGGGTTGGGACCCTTTAAGCACAGCCCTCGGCTAGCCTGAGACAGCATCTCAACGCTCTAAGTCCTCCTCTGATGCCCTGCCGGCACTGCTTCCGGCCATCCTTAAGTGGTTCAGGGTCCACTTAATGTGGACATGCTAGTTCGAATTAGCAAAACGCTAATTCGAACTAGTTTTTTAGTCTGGATCCGTTAGTTCGAATTAGCTTAATTCGAATTAACATTGTAGTGTAGACGTACCCAGAGAGAGGAGTTGAAGCAAAACACAAGATTCAAAAATTCTAAACTTTTGAAAAGTTCAGATCCATATTCAGTCCTGACTTTGAACTTTCTAGCTCAGTCCTATCTCTATAAACAAAATGACTTTTGACTGCAGTTTTGGTGTTGTCAGGAGACCTAGGATAATGTCAGTGCTATAAAGGTGAAATAGTGTTTACATGGCGCTTAGATGGCTGTCTAAGCATGTGGGGTGAATGTCATGCAGATAGCGAGAACATGACCAAAAAAGAAACCAGAAGTTAGCAGAAAAAATATCTTGGGGTATGTCTACAATGGGGAGTTATTTCAAAATAACTCCCCTTATTTTGAAAAAAAGGTGAGCGTCCACACTGCCACGCCTGTTATTTTGAAATAATGGGCTTCTTATTTCAAAAAAACTCCTGCTTGTGAAGAGGAGTAATCTTATTTCAAAATAATTATTTTGGGAGTTATTTTGAATTAACTTATTCTGAAATAACCTAGTAGTGTAGACATAGCCTCAGAGGCAAATGGTGAAGACATAGCATATGTGAACTCAGCTTTCACTGAGAGTTGGAAAATGTAAAGCTCCACATAGAATTAATAAAACAGTCCCTAAAACAGACCACCCGTGTTGACATATCCTATTCATAAGTTAATTGACAGCAGTGGAGATTAACAAAAAGAGAAAAAAAAAAGTCTGAGGCAAGGTGCACCCTGGAAAGGCTCGCTGGAGATAGGGCACTAGAGTGGGACTCCAGAGAATTGAGCAGTTTTCCTGTTTGTTTCATTGGCTTGCTGGACAACCTTACCTAAGTCATTTCCCTGATATGTGCATCAGTTTCCACATCTGTAAAAAATGGTGAAAATGATACTGACCTTCCGTGGTAATGTGCTTTGAGATTTATAGAGTGAAAAACCTAGTTCTTATTTCAAAAAAACCCTCCTGCTTGTGAAGAGGAATAAGCTTATTTCAAAATAATTACACTATTACAACACTGGCTCCACAAGCAAAATAAGCTGTCTCAGCAAAAGCATTTTCATGTATTTATAACCATTCTAAATTAGGGCTTTAGTCTGCATAGAAATGCCAGCAAAATTTTTTAAAAAATCACACCCTTAATGACAATGTTATTTTGGCAAAAGTTTCTAATGTAGTTTGGGCCTAAATATCTATTACTGCTACAGTACTGCTTCATCAGAGGTTCTCAAAACACTTGCTAAATTTAAAGGGTCAATCCCACAACTGTCTGCATACAGATCTTGTTTCAGGGACTTCTGTGTATCCAAGGTTTGCAGGACCGGGCCCATATTGAAGGGTCCTCACACTCATTTGAGGTAAGAGTGATCCTGTGACATGGGAAAGGTCATACAGCTAGCCAGTGGCAAAATTGTGGTTAGTGTTATGGAGTCTTTATCTATCACAAGGGCTCTCATCTTTTCTTCCAGACTGAGACTCTCTTTTTCATATGAGCATCACCTTCTCCTCTAACAGAGATGAATATGTACAAAAGGAAGAATGGCCCAGTTGCCAGGGAGTTGCAAACCAAAGAAGTCTTCTGCTGCACCACAGCCTTCTGATGTGACTTTGGGCGTCTCTGTGCCACATCTCTACAATAAACATTATTAATACATCTGTACTTCACAGGGAGGGCCGGGAGGATAAATACAGTAAAGATTTTGAGGTGCTCAGTTACTTCAGTAACAGGGGCCACAGAATAAATGGATAGCTGGCATTCCATTCCTGTTTAGTGAGGTGAGAAAGACAAGGTGATTGAGAACCCCTTAAACACGCTTTCCTGGCCTGAGTCAAGAGAATGTTATGTCACTGTGAAATGCCACGTATTTCATTTTAAAAGGACATTATGACAAGGCTATAATCAGGTCTCTTAGTGTCTCAGACAGCATCAGAACTTGATTCAATAAAAACATGGCTGGACTCCAGCAATATGAAGAGAAACAGGCTATCAATATAGGCTTATCTCCACAGTTATAGCCTCTTTGAGAACATAGTTTGAGTCATTTGGATCTGGGTTTCTCCTGTTTGTTCTTTATTGAACAGAGGGGATGCAAGGAGATGGAAAAATATAGCAATCTTATATTGTGTTTGGGTGGGGAAAGCTAATTGATTTGACAGTTAATCAAAAACTACTAAGAGAAAATCAATATAGAGTAAAACAATCTACTCTTCTTTCTATATCTTATTCCCAATGGCATTGTTGATTGTGTAGCATCAATGTCATCTATTTTAGATGGAAATGTTACCAACTATAATGCCGCTGTTGATGTTTCAAAATGATTCTAATCTCATTTCAATAATAGCTTCTGTCTCTCTTAGTGACACACATGCCATAACATTCTTGGCTAAATTGACAGCACTAATAACACGCTTAGTTTTTATATTATTCGGACCACTGTCTGCATTTGTGAGTGTTCACATTATTGTGCAATGTGAAGGGCTTGCGTCTTTTTGGAAAGCTTCACAGAATTAAGTGCCAGTGGCTACCACTGGCCTGAGTAGGAACTATGGACACTGAGTTAACACCTTTGAAACTCAGGCTGCTCATTTAAACATTAATTATGGGGCATAAATGTAGGTATCTAAGGATATGTCTACACTACAGTGCTATTTTGAATTAACTTAATTCGAAATAGTTAATTTGAATTAAGATAATTCGAAATAACGCATTATTTTGAAATAGCATTTTGCTATTTATACTGAGTGGACCCTGAACCGAAGTTAAGGCTGTCCAGAACCAGTGCCGGCAGGGCATCAGGTTAGGACTTAGTGTGTGGAGCTGCTGCCTGAGGCTAACTGAGCTCCATGCTTAAAGGGACCCTACACCCACCCCGGACAGACAGTTCTCAGGGTTTCCTGCTTGCTTGTCTACCTCGATGAGGGACAGCAAAGCAGTCCTGTCTTGGAGTGCCCTGAGTGCCCGCATTCAGGACATCACAGCACTCGGCCACATGGAGCCAGAGCTGCCCCTAGACACACCAGTGCATCTCTTGGGGTCGTTGCCATCAACCTGGCTGCACTTGCTGCAGGCTGCCATCCGGGGGGCCCATCGGGGGGCTATCAGGATCCAGGAGGCCCTGAGGGAGAGCATCCACCCCGAGGAGCCCTCAGAACCTCCCCAGTCCTCCCCACTGGGGGCTCGTGCCCCATTCCTCCCTCACGTCCTTCCACTTATCCCTCCCTAGCCCCCCTTCCTGATGTCAAATAAAAGACACGTATGTTCAAAAATAGAAACTGGGTTTATTGAACAAAACTGGGAGGAGGAATGAACCTCTGGGGAGACTGGGAAAAGGAGGTGGGAGAGGGGAAGAGAGAGGATGGAAGAGGGGAGGGAGCTGGAAGGGGGAAGCAAGGGGAAGAAGGGGGAGGGGAAGCTCAGGGTTGGGAGTCTCGCCAGACCAACTTGACTTTCATGCTAACCTGCTCCTGGGTTCGCATGTGGCCTTTGGTGGCCAGGCTGGCAGCTATCCTGCCATAGATGGCTGCATTCCTCTATCTAGTGCATAGATCATGGACATTGGGGGCATCCCTCCCAAACCTGAATAAGGTCCATGATCTCTACCCTGGACCAGGAAGGCACCCGACTTTTCCAGCCCCTGTCAGGCTCCTGGGAGCCGGCAGACTGCTCCTGGGGAGCGGTGGAGGGCTGGCTGCCAGTGGATGGCTGGCTCATGTTTTGGGGCCACTGGGTCAGGGGCCCCAGTGGCCACTGCTGGCTCTGGACTGGCTGGCTTGAAGCTGGCACAGGCACTGCGGCCAGGGTCTACTACTTTAACGGCTCTGGGGCTGGAGGAGAGGAGAGTATGTTTTCCTGGTTGTGGCCAGAGTGGCCACCAGGGCTCCCTGGGAAGGGCTGGAGGCCCCCTATTTTGAATTAAGTGTCTACACAGCACTTAATTTGAAATAGCTATTTCGAATTTGGTGTTACTCCTCGTAGAATGAGGTTTACCAAATTTGAAATAAGGGCTCCACTATTTCAAATTTATTTTGAAATAGCGGTTTGCCTGTGTAGATGCTATTAAAGTTAGTTAGAAATAACAGCTGTTATTTCGAATTAACTTTGTAGTGTAGACATACCCTTAGGGTGTGTCTAGATTACAGGGTTTTGTTGACAAAAGTGGCCGTTTGTCAACAAAACTATACCTGCGTCTACACTACCACCAAGTTCTGTCGACATAACGTCGACAGAACTCGTCAGTTTTGTTGACGGTGGTAAACCTCATTCTACGAGGAATAATGCCTGTTGTCGACAGAGTTCTGTTGACAGAAGGCATTATTACCTCTACACTGTCCTTTGTGTCTACATTCTCACGTCAACAAAGCGGCTTGCTTTGTCAACAGAACTGGATGTAGTCTAGACACTCTTTGTCGACGGAAGCTTTGTCGACAATATCTGTGGACAAAGCCTCTGTCGACAAAAGCCTGTAGTCTAGACGTACCCTCAGTGTGAAAATTCTGTCCACAAGAGAATGGCTCAAGGTCACAGATTACAAGTCTTTGAAAGAACATAGATTAGACTCTACTGACATTGAACTCAGATCTGTTCCTTAATTTCTAGAGCTTGCTGCTTCTGTTTTCTGACTTTTTCTAAATGATTTGAGTCTCCCAAATTTGGCTAAAAATCTCACCAGGACAGATTTTCAGGATAGATTTCTGACCATTCTACTTCTGCTCAGCGCCTGAAATACCATGTCACTTGAATCTCTGATAGTTTAACAACGTATCTTATTCCAAAGCTGGAACTTGAAATACATCCATGAGAGTCTAGAAACAATGATGGGCAAATTAGAAATGGCTAGATGGACACACAGGTGACTGCGTAGCTATGAAGTTCAGATCAGCTTCTGAACCAGAACTCCACAAAAGTGGGTGTGTTCACTTTCTGAATGTTTTACTCAGATCTAACTCAATATACAACTTATAATTCTTGTTCATACTTACTCTATAAAGGCCTTGGTCAATATTTTAGGGGGATTACTAGTTTGTTCAAGATAAGATAAGGTTTTTGTAACAGGGACTATCTGAGAGTCTCCTTCAGAGCTGTACTGTGGATGCTGGGCTTTTAAATGAAGGTCTGCTGATAGAAGCATCAACTAAGCAAAGCCCTTGAGCACTTGGCTTAATTTTAAGCACATGCATAAATACATCCTGTCCAGCAGAACATTTTAGCCCATGCTTAACTTTAAGCATGGATTTAAATTCCTTTGACTTCTATTGAAGTTCAGCCTGAGTTTAAATGCTTTGCCAGAACATTGCCTAGAGACATTCTGGCTATGTCTACACTACAAGGTTTTTGTGCAAAACCAGCCATTTTTGTGCAAAAACCTGTGGAGCATCCAAACCTCAAGCACATTTTTGCACAATAAAATCTACAGTCAATCGACAGAACAGGGGGCTTTTTGCGGTGTAGGTATACCTCCTTCTATGATGCTGTTGCAAAAAAAGCAAATATGATTCTAGGTTGTATCAACAGGTGTGTTGTAAGCAAAACTCGTGAAGTCATTCTGCCGCTCTACTCTGCACTAGTTAGGCCTCAGCTGGAGTACTGTGTCCAGTTCTGGGCGCCACATTTCAAGAAAGATGTGGAGAAATTGGAAAGGGTACAGAGAAGAGCGACAAGAATGATTAAAGGTCTAGAGAACATGACCTATGAAGCCAGGCTTCATGAACTGGGCTTGTTTAGTTTGGAAAAAAGAAGATTAAGGGGGGACATGATAGCGGTTTTCAAATATCTAAAAGGGTGTCACAAGGAGGAAGGAGAAAATTTGTTCCTCTTGGTTTCTGAGGACAGGACAAGGAGTAATGGGCTTAAAGTGCAGCAGGGGAGGTTTAGATTGGACATTAGGAAAAAATTCCTAACTGTCAGGGTGGTCAAATATTGGAATAAATTGCCAAGGGAGGTGGTGGAATCTCCCTCTCTGGAGATATTTAAGAACAGGTTAGATAGACATCTGTCAGGGATGGTGTAGACGGAGCTTGGTCCTGCCTTGAGGGTGGGGGGCTGGACTCGATGACCTCTTGAGGTCCCTTCCAGTCCTATTATTCTATGATTCTATGATTCTATAACTCCTTTTTGGATGCTCAACAGGGGTTTCTTGCACAAAAAGAGCCTATCACAAAAAGCACAATCAGAATGGGAACAAGAATCAGAACTTTCTCGCTCAAGAACATCCATGCAGCACATGCTTTTGCGATGTGCTTTTGAGATGTGAACGGGCTTTTGTGCAACAATTTTTTGTGGCATATCTCTTCCACGAAAAGCTTCTTGGGCAAAAAACTTACAGTGTAGACAAAGACTGTTCCTAGATTGTACCATATGCAGTAGAGGGCACAAAACCCAAATATCTTCTCGGCACCCTTCATTTAAAACAGCTTTTGTTTTCATTTAGCAGCTGTGGAGTCAATCAAGATGAAAGTCAATTCATTTCTCTCTTGATTTTATCTTTGCTGGAGGTTTTAAAGATATTTTCCCTTTATTAATTTTTCAAGAAAAAAAATGTGGAATACAAGTGAACAAATAGAACCTGGAGCAATAAGCAAGATATTTAAACCAATTTGCTGACATCATGACAAAGAAATGCAAGAATACAAATCTATTGCTTTAGGCTGAGATTTTTGAAGGAGCCTATGGGAGTTAAGTGCCCTAATCCCATGAAATCCCATTTATACTTTTAGCTTCACTTTCTTTCTTATGTATTTATTTTGGACATGGGCAAGGGCCAGTGCAGGTTGTTGTTTGTGTATATTATTATACGTATGTGCATTACAGTGGCGCCTCAGGACAACCCGATGTTGAGGCCCTGTTGAACTAGCTTACATTCCACATAGGCAAGACAGACAACAGGCAGGCCATAGAGATAGGACACACAAGTGAACAGAGCAGACTGATAGTTCTGGTTACTGTCCCATTTTTGTCTTTATATTTTGTCAGAGATTGAACGTTCAATGGGCTAAGCAGAAACATAGGGAAGGGTGTAAGGCTAAGGAGTGGTGGGCTCTGAGAAAAATATCTGAAGAGAAGAAGCAAAGCAAGGAGGAGGGCAGGCAAAGCAAGTGGAGTGAACCCACATTCCATTTGAAAAACCTACCTAGAGTCTAAAAATTGTGTTCTAATAAAGATGCCCTGTTATCTCATGGCTACTTTAATGCACCTGCATGATATTACACTTTAGTGTACTTTGTCCTGCATTCCTGCTGCAGTTATTTCTTCCATCAGTGCTCATTGCCAGTTCGTTCAACCATTCTAAACAATCTGAAGATTAATCAGATTTCCGTTTATTGAATAGTACACAGTTGGTTCCCTGTAGATGCATTTGTGCCGATGTCTTGGTGTAAAGTGGAAGATTTATCTCGTTTAATTGTAAACGCTTCAAGGCAGAGGTTATATTTGTTCTGTTGTACAGTGCCTAGCACAGTGGGACCCTACACCATGACTGGGATCACTAGGAATTGTCATAATACAAATAAATCAACGAATACGTTTAATTGCTCCACACAAGAAAAATTTATAGTGGGACAGATTAATTATCATTGTCGCCAGCATTTATTATGGTTTGTTTACCTGGCTTTTGCTCTTCTGATTTTATTGAGTGAGGAACAGTCACAACTGGATTCAGCTAATTGTTACTAATGATGCAATCATGTTGAGTTTGCTCTGTTTCTTTTCTCATTTTATTATCTGGGAATTGCATCTTAAGTCTAAATCTGAGATAACAGAATTCCTTTCCCTTTTAGATATCATCATCATCATCATCCCTATCCTTCCCAAATAATTTCAGGAGCCTAACCTTCCTCTGATTTTTTTTTTATTCTTGTACAGTCTTACTCCCAAACTGGCAAACTTGCTCCAGTTGTTAGTCTCATTACAATTTCTCTTATGATTGAGATGCTAGAATGCAATGCTTGATATAACTTGTGAAATATGATTGTATGCTATACTGCTCTGACCTTTTCATTATTCTGCGTCTTGACTGACTGGCTGCTATCCCAACCCTTTCCCACAGATTAGGGAGGCTACAATCACTGGAAAAATTGATAGATAATAGAGCATACAGAATATTGAAAAAGGTCAGAATAATCCAGTATATGTAACAGATAGGTATATAGATATGCACCATAAATGCAGAATTGGAAACTGAATATGTATTTTGTAAACCACCATGACATTTTTATTCCTCCTCCAACTCTGTTTCCCTCCCCCACAAGAAAACAAAAAAATTATTTACACAGATCTTTGGGGGTCTTTAAAAAAAATTTTCACTTCACCTTCTCTCATCTTTTTACCCCCCCCCCTTCAAATAAAAATGTAAAAAATGTTAAATATACATTTTCAATGAAAAGTCATAAAAAGGTCATATTTTTCTGTTTTTAATCCCATTAGAAAAAAGGGGGAAAGTTGTAAAAGTGAAATTTTGCTTTGCATTTTTTCATTGGAAAACAGAAAAAGATGAAATTATGAACAAAATGAAAACAGTTAATTTTCTTTTGAAATGTTCATGAAGAGATGTGACCAATTTTGACCAGATCTACAGTCTCTTCTTGCTGATACACCTCTGTTCTAGCCCAGTACAAATTGCACAGGTTTGAGGAGATACTGAGATACATTATCACACCACTGAGCAGTCAGGATATGAACTCATCAGAAGACTTTAGCTCAGAGTGTGAACTCTAATTTGCTTGCCTAATGGCAATAGGGAAATTGAAGATCCAAATAATATAGAAAAGCAGAATCTGTGTGATTTCCAACCAGCTTCCTTATTTACGTAATCAGTCTGGGAATCTCTGTTGGGTTCTGACTCCTTGCAAGTTTCAGAGCGACCCAAAGGGTAGCAAATAATTACATGCAACTAAAGAATATAGAGACTGGCCAAGGTCAAGCTCAAGTTTTAGGGATCTTTCATTAACCTCTTTAAAGCAAGTTCATAGTTGCTTAATAAAAATCCTGACCTGAGTAATATATTATAAAGGGGCCGCCGGATAGTATGCAATACATGGGCAAATTTTGCTCATCCTTAATCCCACAAGTAGTTCCATTGTGCTGCAATGAAACCTGATATGTAACTCCAGGAGACTAAATCCACTGCGTTTCACTCGGCTGTAACACATCAATAAGCAGCGCTGTATAAATGCCCAGACAAGATGGGTTGATTAATGTATACGGACTCATTCATTGTTTGTCTGGTCAATGGTCACCTCTATCCCATTTCTGCTGCTGGAAATTACCTTGGATTCCCTTGAATCAGAGTACAGTACACCTGAACCTCTTTGGCCTGGGACTCTCTGGTATAGCAACATCCGTGGTTCTACCGGACCATGGATGTTGCTGGACCAGAGAGCCCTGGCAGCTGGGATTGGGGGCCAGCTGGAAGTCTGGCAGCTCGGGGGGGAGGGGGTGTTGGTGGCTGGGAGCCCGATCAGGGTTGGGAGCAGAGCTGAGCCAGCAGCTGAGGGGTTCAGTGGCCAGGAGTGAGGCCGGGACTGCCACTGATCTGGGAGCACAGCCAGACTGGGAGCAGAGCTGTATTGGTGGCAGGGGAGCCAGTGGCCCAGAGCCCTGCCAAGGCCAAGAGCAGAGCCTGGTAGCTGGAGCTGACAGCAGGGTCGGAGGCTGGGAGGGCAACTGGGGCCAGTGGTCAGGAGGGGAGCCTGGCCAGGAGGCTGCCCTCCTCCCCTAGAAGAGCCTGGAGGTTGGATGTAGAGGGGCCAGCATATACTTCCACTGGTCCGGCAAACTCCCTAGTTTGGGACCGATCAGGTCTTAAGGTGCCAAATCAGGGAAGTTCAATAGTATCAGATTTCCTTTTTATTGTCTGTTTCTCTCCTAGAGATGCAAGGTGGGTTGGTAATATATTGTATTGGACCAACTTCTGTGTATGAGAGAGACAAGCTTTCCAGCTGACACAGAGATCTTCAGGTCTCTCTCTCCTACTCCTGCCAACATCATTTGGCTTGTTCAGGCCTTCGTTGTGTCTCCTTATTGATTGCTCCAGTTGGCTTTATGAGTTTGTCTTTCAGGATGTGCTGTGCACAGCTCTTTTGTAAGACTACTGCAAGGTCAGCCTTCACATAAAATGTACGTGTCGAGTCAAGATGTGGTATAACCAGAAGCTCTCATCTAAAAATTCCTGCCAAATTTGAGGTGGGTACAGGAAAGGATTTAGATGAAGATTTTCAAATTAGTACCTGTTGTTGTTTTTTTTCGAGCCCCAGCACACATTCAAAATCACAAGGAACTTATTTTCCCATTCTAGTTGAGATGCAGTCAAAAATTCCTGAGAGAAAGAATTAGGTGACAAAAAGTAGCAGAGGTGTATCATAGAATCATAGAACGCTAGAACTGGAAGGGACCTCAACAGCAGGACCCAGTACCATCTAGACCATCCCTGCTAGATGTCTATCTAACCTGCTCTTAAATATCTCCAGAGATGGAGATTCCACAACCTCTGTAGGCAATTTATTCCAGTGTTTAATCACCCTGACAGTTAGGAAGTTTTTCCTAATCTCCAGCCTAAAGCTCTCTTGCTGCAGTTTAAGACCATGACTTCTTGTCCTATCCTCGGAGGCCAAAGAGAGCAATTTCTCTCCCTCCTCCTTGTGACACCCTTTTAGATACCTGAAAACTGCTATCCCAGATCCTGCACCCCCATTGCCCTCATACAAACACCCTCCCATTGAGACTCCCACACACGCACCCTCCCTTCCGACCAGACACCCACCCTCAGCCCACTCCCGTGCCAACCTCCCACACAGACCCCTCTCAGCCAAAGCCTGCTCCTGCAGCCATTTTGTCATCATGGATGGTTGGCTGGTGCCCATGGAAAGATTTATGTTGAGTAGGGTGGGCCACGGGCCAAAAAGTTTGAGAATCTCTGCAGGAGGAAAGGCCATTAAATGGTAAAAATCTCACTTACATGCCTTTGAAAATCCCAGAATCTTAGAGCTTCTTTGTGCTTTAGTCCCCAGTCACTTTTCTCTCTCTGTCTCTCTCTGTGTCGGGGGTGCCCTAGCATACAGGGATCCTGACCTCAGTGGGAACAAATAACAATCTCGTGCAATTTCTGCCATTTGAAGGTGAAATCTTGTGGGAAGAGTCACAAGATACCCAAACCCTACCTGTGATTGCCTCATGCCTGAGCCCACTAACCTGAATTTGTAGCTAAACTCTATTTTTCCTATTTTTCTCACTCAGGTCTTGGATAAGAATGGATACTATTATGAGATTTTGTGGGTACAACCCATTTCTTCAGGTGACAAGTATGGAGTCAGGTCTTGGGTGCTACACTGCCAAAGGATCAGACATTTGATTCTTAACCTACAGAGCTCTCCATGGCCTTAGCTCTGCTTTCCTGGTTCTGCTCTTTTGTCTGCTTCTATTCCAGCATGCAACTTTCAGTGTTCAGGTACTGGTTTACTAATTATGCTCAACTGCAGGATCAGGAGAGTGGGTGAAAGGGTCTTTGTTAATGGTGCCTTCAGGCAATGGTGTTCTCTTCCTAATCAGCTACCCTCCACCGCTGTGCTCTCAAAGCAGGTTGCAGGCATTTCACTCTTCTTAGGAACTGTACAAATGCACCCTTGTTTGCCTGGAACCTTCCGATGTTTTGTTTGGGCTTGGACAGTTTGTGACAGAATAAGCCAAAGCTTGAGTATCTTCTATAGCGCTCACCAAGGGCTGATGTTTATCTCATTGTGTACCACAAAGGAGCACAGCCCACGGATTGTCAGTCAGCAAAAGATAGCCTAGAGGTTGCCCGGGGGATGGGAGGCTCTAACTTTCTCATCTGCCTGGTGCTTCTGTCTCTTTTCTGTATGGTTTTCTAAGCAATCCCATTCCTGGCACCTCCCATTTTTCTGACACAACGAAACATTTACATTGATTGCGTTGGGATTGGTCCTGCCTAGAGCAGGGGGCTGGACTTGACCTTCTGAGGTCTCTTCCAGCTCTATGGTTCTATGATTCTAAGTTATGATAGAGGAAGCGGTATACTGAAATTGTGGTCCTGGCTCTTACCGTTTAGGAGGAGCTCTGGAACAGACAGACACAAACTCTCAAATATATATTAGAGAAAAGTTAATGTTCATTTATTCTTTTGATTATTTTATGACATTTTAATACACATTTTCCACCTCTGCTTACCATTATCTGTATAGTTATATTTTCCCTGCTTTCATTAAATACTGTTATTGATTATGGAGGGCTGTGATCTTAGGGTGCATGTTTCCAAATATTGTCTGCTCTGCCCCACACCCATTTATGAGTTTCTACTCTTACACATAGGCATCAAACTAGCTTCGTTTGTTTGGTGGTTGTTCTAGCTCTGCAAAGGCATTCAGTTAAAAAAAAGGACAGACCATGTCATAGAGAAGTTGCAGTCAAGGTCAATTGCTCATTCCATATTATTAAGGCTGTATGTCTTAAAGGCCAGATCCTGCAAGACAGAATGTTCCCTTGATTCATTAATGAAATGCACCTTCTTCTGCTGTATATCATAACATCTTAACAGAGCCCAGTTACCCTGCACAGTCCATTTAGGACAGGAAGTGATAACTATTTCAGGGAGGAAGTTAGGGAGGCAGAATATCATTCGGGGAGTTGGAATCTGACCAAGACACGGTGGCTACGTCTAGACTGGCATGATTTTCCGCAAATGCTTTTAATGGAAAAGTTTTCCGTTAAAAGCATTTGCGGAAAAGAGCGTCTAGATTGGCACGGACGCTTTTCTGCAAAAGCACTTTTGCACAAAAGCATCCATGGCCAATCTAGACGCGCTTTTGTGCAAAAAAGCCCTAATCGCCATTTTCGCGATCGGGGCTTTTTTGCGCAAAATAAATCTGAGCTGTTCACACTGGCTCTTTTGCGCAAAAGGACTTTTGCCCAAACGGGAGCAGCATAGTATTTCTGGAAGAAGCACTGATTTCTTACATGAGATCATCAGTGTTCTTGCAGAAATTCAAGCGGCCAGTGTAGACAGCTGGCAAGTTTTTCCGCAAAAGCATTTGCTTTTTCAGAAAAACTTGCCAGTCTAGACACAGCCGGTGAGTTAACAATCCCACAGTTATGAAAAGTAGTCAGATTTTTTTTATTTTATAAGGGACCCCCTTCAACAGATGACCCCTCCTTCCCCCTATCCCTCACACGCTGATGGCTCAGTATGACTCAAGGAGAAAATGCTGCCTATGGAATCACCTAGTTTGTCATATCAATAAGACTCATGTACACATGCTCTCCTGGCTTTGTAGATACTTCTGTTTTGCGCTCCAAAAAGGCAATTCAATTTTCTATTAATTGGGGCTTGAGCCAAAGCCTGTAGAAGTCAGTGGGAGTTTTTCCACTTAGATCAGGTCCTTGATTTGATATATCAGTATTTTGTGCATATGAAAACCTTGCTTCTGCACAGACAAATATGTTGTGGGCTGTTTCCTCATCTCAGGATTTCCAGCTTTCTCTACCTCAGACATTTAGGACATCATTTTCTGAGCAGTATTAGTAAAGATGTGTTTTTGCTTTTACCTTTCCCTTCAGTAGCTATTGCTATGGCCTAGGCACTCTGCTGGTGTAAATCTGCAGAGCTCATCTGAAATCACTGAGTCCTCTGTTAATCACTGTCCCCAGGGCAAATTTATCCTTACTCTTGGTTTTTCTTAATGAAATCTTTTCCTCCACCACTTTTCTGACCAAGATGCATGGTACAATAGAGATTTATTCCAGTGCCTTAACTTATAGAATGAATCCAGCTGATCCAGTTAGAGTTAGACCCATGCTATCTCCAAAGAATGCCTCAGTCTGCTGGCTTTTTCAACTCTGGATCCAAGCCTCAAGAGAGGACAGATTGCGAGAAAAGTTACAAACAACCTCTATTCCCGAGGGCTGTGTCTACACTGGCAAGTTATTCCGGAAAATCAGCCGCTTTTCCGGAAAAACTTGCAAGCTGTCTACACTGGCCACTTGAATTTCCGGAAAAGCACTGATGATCTAATGTAAAATCATCAGTGCTTTTCCGGAAATCTATGCTGCTCCCATTCGGGCAAAGTCTTTTTCCGGAAAACTGTTCCGGAAAAGGGCCAGTGTAGACAGCACAGTAGTGTTTTCTGCAAAAAAGTCCCGATCGCGAAAATGACGATCGGGGCTTTTTTGCGGAAAAGTGCGTCTAGATTGGCCACAGACGCTTTTCTGGAAAAAGTGCTTTTCCGGAAAAGCATCCTGCCAATCTAGACGCACTTTTCCGAAAATGCTTTTAATGGAAAACTTTTCCGTTAAAAGCATTTCCAGAAAATCATGCCAGTGTAGACATAGCCAAGGAGTTCATATTATGAGGTTCTAGTGTATCAAAGGAAAGCAACCAACTTTGCTTCTGCATCAGTGTTAAGCTCCTTGCTGAAGGAGCAATAACTTCAAGATAGGGGGCCTAATTCATCCCTGGTGTAACTCCATTGGTGTCTGGGAGTGATATGATCCAAGGAAACAACATGATCAACAGCGAATGAAGAAGTAAAAAACTTGTCCCTCTTCTCCATTGTCAGTGGCATTACTGCTGGTGGCTGTGACTGTACATTGTGTCATCATCAATATATGTTAGTAAACTAGCTAACTTTTGCTCTTAAATATATCCCTTAAATATAAGTGATGTTGATCTCTTTCAAACAGAGATGAGACCAAACCGCAAAAGGTGGGTGCATATTTCAGATGTGTTCTTTCTCCTTATATGGTACTACTTATTTTTAATAATAATAGAGATTGCCTATCTCCTAGAACTGGAAGGGACCTTGAAAGGTCATTGAGTCCAGTCCCCTGCCTTCTCAGTAGGACCAAGTATCATTCCTGATGAATTTTTGCCCCAAATTCCTAAATGGCCTCCACAAGGATTGAACTCACAACCCTGGGTTTAGCAGGCCAATGCTCAAACCACTGAGCTATCCCTCCCCCCAATGGGAAGTACATGGGAAGTAGGGAAATATCATCTCAATTTTACAGATGGAGAAAACTAAATTGTAAAGAGATCAAGTGATTTGCCCAAGGTCACAAAAGGAGCCAAGAATTAAACCCAGATCTCTTGAGTTCCAGAACCGTGTTTTAATGGCAAAACTATCTGTCGCCTCGATTTCAAATGTCCCCAAAGCTTAGGGGTGGACACATCCATGGTTTCAGTTTGGTTCACTATAAAAGATGGGGACCATTCATGAAATTTGGCTTCAGATCAGCGTTCTGGATTAGTAAACCCTCAAATGGTGGGTATTTAGGTCTGAGGTCTGGCTTCTCATACAGAATGTAAAATGGGACTTTAAGTATAACCCAATTGCCTGAAACTGAAGACCTGCATTTGGCACTTTTTTTTGAAGATTAACCTGTGACAATTAAGACTGTTTTTTCCCCCGAAGAGCATTTTTTTCTGAATTTAAGCAGAGTAAGTGTGGTGCATTTATTAGTAAAGTGATAAACACGGCATCTAATTAAATACACTTAATTTAGGCTCCACTGCTTTTTAACAGGAATTGGAGTCAAAAGATATTCTTCAAGACATCTGCAGTGAATATGCCCTGTAGGTACAGTGATGTTTGTTATTCTTCCAACATTGTTGACTCTGAGAAGGCAATTACAGATCACCGTGCGGATTGTGTAAGAGCCAGTGGGTCACATTCAGCTGATATGGTTTCCTGTCTGAAAACCTACTTTATAGGAGTTCTCAGGCTGGTCCCTTGTCCAGGCTTAGGCAATGGATGGGTTCAAGTAAATGCCTTCTACATGGTTTACCATCTCCTAAATGGACTAAAGGGTTCTTGGTTCATTCCTCAGCACTTTGGGCCAGATGCACACATGGACTTTGGTGCTTAACTCCCAGATTAGGCACTGCTGTGATTCACAAACCCCTCACTTGGCTGCTGCCAAACTCTGCGGGCACCTAAATTCACCTGGTGCCTACATTTCCTCAGTAAAAAATTCCTAGGTGCCCAAGTTTCTGCCTCTGGGCATGTACACTGTTTCCTCACAGTAGGCAACACCTATCTCCTGGCATAAGCACCACTGCAATTCACAAACCAGGGGAAGATAAGAGTTCTACCCCACCGCTTGCCTACAGGGCTTGGTGTTCTCTGTGGCCACTGAACTCCACACCAAACAGCATAGGGGGAGTGGAAGTGAAGTGAAGAGGAGGAAGCATCGCAGCACAATAGTCCTTTGTAGATCCAGGCCTTTGGTACTGAAAAGCAGATGTTCAGAGTAAAGAAACAAATGTAATTTAAGGGGTTTTAGAGTTTGATTTATCATCAGCAGGGAAGATCTCTTGAGCCACGTCATTTCTTTGTGCTACAGTGCAGGATTATCCTCTCCTCCCCCAAATGAGGCGGAAAAGGGAAAACACTGACAAGGTTAAGTGCTAAGCTGTGCCTACTAGGCTCATACTAGGGTGGGGATCCGAGAGACTTTTAATTCTCCTCTGATGGTGGAGAAAGCCTGGGGGTTGCTGTCCATCAGCACAAGTTAGAGCAGCCATCACGGGCCTTCTCATCTATTGGATCAGTTTCACAGGGAGCTGGATCAGTTTCACAGGGAGCATTCCGGCAGCCTGAGATTGTTGGGCAATGTCAGACTCCGACTCTGCCTTTACCCACCCTCCTCTGACCCCTCCCTGCTTCAGAATGCCCTTGACACCTGTGGAGAGTGCTGCGCGTG
The DNA here is from genome assembly GCF_049634645.1 of Pelodiscus sinensis. NCBI lineage: Eukaryota > Metazoa > Chordata > Testudines > Trionychidae > Pelodiscus > Pelodiscus sinensis. The sequence continues at coordinate 4,360,046 of NW_027465908.1, forward strand.
GACTTGTAGGATCCCGAGGCTCTGCTTTTAGCAGCTGGTCAATATTTCTTTCTGTTTGCTATTTTTTGTTCATCTCTTGACTCCTTGGGAAGAGAATGTGATCCAGTGAATTTAGTTCTGGTTTGGGAGCCAGATGGCCTGCATCCTCTTCTCATGCCGTCATTACCCTGCAGTATGACCCTGTACAAGCCACTCAGCCTGTATCTGCTCCTACTTTCTGTCCTACGTGTCTATTTAGATTGGAAGGGACTGTCTCTCACTAGCACGTGGGGGGCTCTGTCTCAATTGGGGCCCGAAAGTGCTATCCCGTTTCAGGTCTAGTGTCACAAGTTCAGTCTTGCTGACATTTCTGTGACCTTCATGGTACCCTGTCCAGCATTTTTTTTCAAGCTCTTTTTAAAAAAGCGTCACCCAGCTTCTCTTGTCGCACATACCCCAAATACACTCCTAGTTACTATCCTGTCTCTCTGGTTACCTGGCTGGTATACAAGCAAGCGAACATCTTCCATATAGGAAGATGAATCAAACCCAGCTGTAAAGCCCAGACTGTTGGTCACCACTGACTATTTTGTCTTTAGTCTATTACATTTGACATCCGTGTATGAACTCATCCTTGGGTTATCCATTCACATGATAAACTTGATATACAGGAGTGTGGATAATCCTGTTACTGAATACATTCCCTACTACAGGGCAGGACCATTAATAGCTTCCAGTGCCGAGACAACATGGCTCCAGCCGCCCCATGAGTCATCCCAGCTGCTTAAAAATACCCTCTTTGCAGATTGCCCCTTAGTCAGAAAGAGGAGGAGGAGGACTGCTCGGAGTTCTGCACTTCACCAATTTGTAGACAAGAACTCTTTAAGAAAGGCTCTTGAACAAAATACTTAGCGGTGGTGTGCATGGCACTTAAGTTCATAGGAGCCAGTGGATAAAATACACATATGCTCTCACAGATTAGATATGAAATGAAAACACTTGGTTCTGCACTGGATATATTGCAGAGTCCACTCTGCTTATATACCTAGTTATGCACCCATCTCTGGGACTGTCTGGTAAGAGGAGACTGCAATGGGTTCTCGAAATTTAGGCAAAAGTTGCTCTTTCTCAGAGCACTGAATAATAAGATGGAATGATCAGAATTTGGGAGATTAACTCTGGCATAGATGAGAGCATAATTTAGTGGAGTCGCTTCTGATTTGCAAGAGGAAAATCAGGCGGAACAACTAGAAAAACCTCACTGATGTCTGCTTTATATTTTCTGTTGTGACTTGTATCGTTTAGCTGTGGTACATGGCTTTACGTATGCAGAACAGCTTTTACAAACAATGTGCACTGAAGTCTTTGTAAATTACTATTTTTTTCTTGTCTTCCAAGCACAGAGTCTCAAATCTGGCAACACACAGATACCTGCTTTTTTTTCTCCCTGCAGTGGCTCAAAGTTGCATTGACTCTTGTAAGACCAGTGTTAGTTTGCAAACCAAGGGCCTGATCCAAAGCCCAATGAAATCAATGGAAAGACTACCATTTGACTTCAGTGGACTTCTGATCAAGAATGTCTACTCAGACCAGATGAATTTCATTCCAGGAAGGCTGTCTTTCCCCAGAGATAAAGGTTTCGAATGTATAAAGCCCAGATACAATTACTAAAACTAATGCCAGCTTTGACTAGCCACTAGTCTGTCAATTGCTCATGCGGTCTCTGCTCCAGTACTTTTTAAACCTTTTAGGGTATGTCTACACTACAGCACTAATTCGAACTAACTTAGTTCGAATTAGTTAATTTGAACTAAGCTAATTCGAATTAGTGCATATAGTCTTAAAAACTAGTTCGAATTAGCGTTTTGCTAATTCGAACTAGTGCATCCACACTGATTGGATGCTGGGTCGCATTTAAGGGCAGCTGAAACCAGTTCCAGCAGGGCATCAGGTCAGTAGTTGCTTTGTGCGGCTGCTGTCTGAGGCTATCTGAGGCTCATGCTTAAAGGGCCCTCTCTGGACAGCCAGTTCTCAGCTTTTCCGCTTGCTTGCCTACCTCGCTGAGGGACAGCAAAGCGTTTTTCTCTCCGCCTGCCTGTGTCAGTGCTTCCTGCTGCAGCTGGCACCATGGAGCCAGAGCTCACCCTGGGCATGCTGCTCCAGTGTTTGGACTTGCTGCTGCAAGCCTGCCAGCAATGGGTGGAGGCTGCCTTGCACCACCTGGTGCACGTCAGCCCCCTGCCTCTCCTCCTGGCCTCCCCGGGGGTCGTGGAGGAGCAGCAGCAGCACCCGGACGCCAGCGTGCCCCGCCGCATCTGATGTCTGGACACCAGCAGCGACTGGTGGGACCGCATCGTCCTGGAGCGCTGGGGATACAGACAGTGGACCCAGAACTTCAGGATGAAGAAGGACACCTTCCTGGAGCTCTGCGAGAGGCTCGCCTCTGCTCTGCGGTGACGGGACACTCTCATGAGGCCCGCCATCCCCCTCCAGAAGTGTGTGGCCATCACTCTGTGGAAGCTCTCCACGCCGGACAGCTACCGATCCGTCGGGAACAGTTCAGCGTAGGGAGATCCACCGTCGGAGCGGTGCTCACACAGGTACGGCACCCACCGGCCACTGGGCCGGGGGGGAGGGAAGGCTGTAAGGAGGGGATGGGCCGCGCCAGGGAAAACGTGGGGGGAGGAGGTGAAAGTGCTCCACACAGGAGAGTTCGGTCTGTCCCGGCCATACTACACGCCGCTCGCGGGGGTTGCTTCTGGGAGTGGGGCGCGGGGCACTGCCAGGGAACGAACACTCCCAGCCACCCGGGCACCCCAGTGATTCACGGTTTGCTGTGTCCCTCTGCAGGTGGTCAAGGCCATCAACCGGGTGCTGCTCCGCAGGGTGGTCCGCCTCGCTGACCCAGATGCCGTCATCCAGGGGTTCGGCGCCCTCGGCTTCCCCAAGTGCGGGGGGGCCATCGACAGGACGCACATCCCCATCCGTGCCCCAGAACACCAGGCCTCCCAGTACATCAACAGGAAGGGGTACTTCCCCGTGCTCTTGCAGGCCATGTGTGACCACTGGGAACAGTTCATAGCCATTAATGTGGACTGGTCCGGCAAGGCACACGATGCACGGGTGTTCCGCAACTCCTCCGTGTGCCAGAGGCTGCAGACCGGGACCTTCTTTCCCGACCGCCACATCAGGATCGGGGACGTAGACATGCCCGTCTGCCTGGTGGGGGATGCGGCCTACCCCCTACAGCCCTGGCTGATCATAGAATCATAGAATAATAGGACTGGAAGGGACCTCAAGAGGTCATCGAGTCCAGCCCCCCGCCCTCAAAGCAGGACCAAGCTCCGTCTACACCATCCCTGACAGATGTCTATCTAACCTGTTCTTAAATATCTCCAGAGAGGGAGATTCCACCACCTCCCTTGGCAATTTATTCCAATATTTGACCATCCTGACAGGAATTTTTTCCTAATGTCCAATCTAAACCTCCCCTGCTGCACTTTAAGCCCATTACTCCTTGTCCTGTCCTCAGAAACCAAGAGGAACAAATTTTCTCCTTCCTCCTTGTGACACCCTTTTAGATATTTGAAAGCCGCTATCATGTCCCCCCTTAATCTTTTTTCCAAACTAAACAAGCCCAGTTCATGAAGCCTGGCTTCATAGGTCATGTTCTCTAGACCTTTAATCATTCTTGTCGCTCTTCTCTGTACCCTTTCCAATTTCTCCACATCTTTCTTGAAATGTGGCGCCCAAAACTGGACACAGTACTCCAGCTGAGGCCTAACTAGTGCAGAGTAGAGCGCAATGCCTCTGTCTGGGAAGCCCAACGGGGGGGGGGGGGGGGGGGCGTCTGGATCCAGGAAGCCCTGAGAGAGAGCTTCCAGGTGGAGGAGGAGGACTGAACTCTCCCTGCATGCCCCACTGGGGCCTTCTTTCACCCTCCCCCCTTCCTCTTTCCCCTCCCTAAGCCCCCTTCCTAATGTCAAATAAAGACACCTGTTTTGCCAACAAAAATCTCTTTTTATTTTACATATTTGAGGTGGAAGGAGGAAGGAGGGTGGGAGAGGGGAGGGAGAAACCTGGGAGGAGGGGGGTGGAAGGAGAGGAAGGGAAGGGAAGGGAAAGCTCAGGGTTGGAGGTCCTGCTGGTTCTCCCATCTCGCAGCACTGTGGGTGTAGGGGCGTCGGGGGGGGAGTGGGTGTGGAGGGTGGGGAAGGAGGGACAGGGAGTGCAGAGGAAGTGGGAGGGGGAGCAGGGGTGGGAGGAGGAGCAAGAGCTGGGGTGGCCGCAGGGGCCGGAGCAGGAGGAGGCAGTAACCTGTTCACCAGGGTCTGGAGGTGGCCTCTGAGGGCACGGCTCTGCTCCTCCAGCACCTCCAAGGTCCGCTGCCGCAGCCGCAGGTCCTCCCGGACCCAGTGCTCCTGGATCTGGTGCTCCAGTAGCCGCAGGTGCTGCCACTGGTAGTCCTCCAGGTTGTGGGTGTGCCTGCTGGCCCATGTGCGGGTGGCTGTTGCAGGCGGGGTGATGCGCCCTGCAGTCCCAGGTGCTGCGGCTGTGGTAAAACAAGAGCAGCAGTCAGTTCTCCCTGGGGACATGGTGAGTGAAACCCAGCCCCCTCTGCAAGGCCAGGGCCCCTGCATGACACCCAGCTGCTGCTCCATGGTGGGCAAGGCCCAGGCGCACGGTCCCTGGGCTCCCTCTCCCCCCACAACCCTCCGTACACATAAGGGGAGCATGATGGCACTCACATGCAGAGCCTTCCTCGGCCTCAGACGACACAGCCAATGTGCTCTGTGGGATGCCTCGGGGGTCCTGGGTCCTGGGCAGGCTCCCTGCAGGCTCCTGGCTCTCGGCATCCTCCTCCTCCTCCTCTGTATCAGGGATGGGTCTCTCTGCCCCGGGGTCGATCACCACCCAGGGGGCATGGACGGTGTGAGCCCCCAGGATGCGGTCCAGGGCCTCAAAGTGGGGGCAGGCCTCCAGGTCAGATTTTGCAGCGGACCTGCTCCCGGGTCCGCATGTGGCCTTTGGTGGCCAGGCTGGCAGCCATGCGGCTGTAGACGGCCACGTTCCTGTGGCTAGTGCGGAGATCGTGGACATTGGAGGCTTCCCCCCAAACCTCGATGAGGTCCACGATCTCCGCACTAGACCAGGCGGGCACCTGCCTCTTGCAGCCCTGGGCACGCTCCTGGGAGCCGCCAGCCTGGTCCTGGGAAGAGGGGGAGGGCTGGGTGGCAGTGGGTGGCTGGCTCATTCCATGCCACGTGCAGGGTCTGCTGGCTCGGTGGTGGCAGGCTTGCAACTGGCATGAGCACCGTAGCCAGACCATGCCCCTTTAAGGGCACCGGGGCCGGGAGGGGGGCAGAAGAGTTTCGCTGGTTGTGTCCAGAGTGGCCACCAGGGCAAGCCGGGGAGGGCTAGCCTCCCACTAGTTCGAATTAAGTGGCTACACAGCCCTTAATTGGAACTGCTTAATTCGAACTAGGCGTTAGTCCTCGTAGAATGAGGTTTACCTAGTTCGGATTAAGCGCTCCGCTAGTTCGAATTAAGTTCAAACTAGCGGTTTGTATGTGTAGCGCCTATGAAAGTTAATTCGAACTAATGGCTGTTAGTTCAAATTAACTTTGTAGTGTAGACAGACCCTTAGATACTTCGCACGCTTTGGTTCATGTAATGTAAATAGACACAACTTCAGATTCCATGCACTCCAGTATGGAAAATAAATCTTTCAAATGTTAAATGTAGACTGGTCCATCTCGTACATAGGGGCAGGCTTATAGCAAACCACAGATCTGAACAAAGCAACAGTTTGAGGAGATTTGGATCCATCTCTCAGTTTTCCAATTGGCTTTTATGTCTTTACAAAGCCACTCCCCGTCTATGCATCTCTGAATTCTAAAGAAGTCTAGATTAGCAGTGGTCTGTGGTTTCACAGCTTGCAGCCACCTCCTCACATAGGTTGTCCTTACTCGGTGGGTTACCTTACTTGCAAATAGTCCCATTGCATTCAGTAAGTAGTATGCTGCTGGAGATATGGTCAACATTTTCAAAACTTACTTGGCTTCTGGTCCCTCAATATTCTGAGGCACCTTAAAATAGACCTGATTTTTAAATAGCGTTGAGCACCCGCCCTCTGAACATCAGACCTCTTTAGGGTGTCTCAGTTTTGGGACTCAGAAATGGAGAAATAGTTAAGGCATTAACTACTTGGAGACATTCCTAATGACCTGTCATCTCTGAAAGAATCAGCCACAATCTCTCAGCTGAGACATAAAAATGAAAGCTGTGAATATGTGTAGCCCTTAAAAGTTCCACAATTCTCTCTATAGGAAATGAGGTGCTAACTCCTTGTCCCATTCTGTTTGTAATTTGAATGATCACGTGCTGCCTTTACTGACCCACTGATTTCAAGGGGGTTGTTTAAATGTACGACACAGTTCAATGCTTAATGTTATGGGGAAGGAACTGATCCAGAATGTACTGATATCCATAGGGCCCTTTCATTTACTTGAAGGGGCACAGAATCAGGCTTTTGTGGGTTTTTTAATTAACAACAAATTGATAGAGTAAATAGAATTATCGCAAAACATAATTTGTGGGTGGGGAAAACCAAATAGGCTTAAATAAGATAAGACCCTTCCTCTCTACGTGCTAAACCTCATAAAAGACTTGATACTTAGTTGATTTTGGCTTTGGCTTTTATACCATCTCTGCACTTCTGAATGCCAGTCAGGAGAAGTTGAAATTTTAATGCACCACAGGGAAGGCTCTCCTTGCTGTATTTCCTGTTTGTCCAGAACAGGAAATACTTGGAACCACAAGATTTCAAACCCAATTTAGCAGAAATAAAAGATTTGGCTAGTTTAGCTATGTTTTGGCTAGAACACTGAACTATCTAAATTGGATCCAAATCCTCTACATATTTAAGGGTCTCACATCACTCAATCTTCTCCATAAATTCTGAATTGGTGGTTAAGCTTCAGAAGCTAATGTAACTAGTGAAAAGGTTCACTGATACCAAATGAAGTCTCAGAATTATATTGAGCTCCTCACTAATCTTGAATGCACAAATGGAAATGGTGCTGAGGAATGACTTCCTTCACCTGTGTCTCATCAGGAAATTTCTAGAATGGGTGAATTCCAACTGTAAAAAACCAACCAAACGAAAAATACCCTCCAAAAGTCAAAAAATCAAAAAACAAAAAATCTAAAAAATGTTACGAGGAAAAATGACTCTTCAATCACAATGAAAAAATGGAAATGGAAAATTTTCTTCTTAGCCAAAGTTGCATATAATTCTTTTTTAATGTAACGTTAGATTTTGAAAACTCTTACAAGATACAAAATGTGTTTCTGAACAGTTTTTGAAAATTAAAAATTTGGAGAGGGCAGGGGTTAAAGGGAAATATTCTTTTAAAAAAATCAAACTTTCTCTAGATACTGCGCTCTTTCCTTCCAGAGAGCAACCTGGCCATAGCAATCCAGCTGCTTTGTGATTATTTCCAGATTAGACTATTGCAAATGTAACCCTTCTGCCGGGTAGGCCTGGCAGCAACCAGGACTGGGTTCAGTATCTTGGGGTCCATCTCACACAGAACCAGCTTGAGTCCCCACCCAGTAACCTGGGAAAGTCACACCTGGGTGCCTCAGAGAGGCAATGCTTCCCCACTCGCAAGCACAGAGTCTGAGTGTAGGAAAGAAACATTTAATGAAACAGAGAGAGAAGTCATATGGCATTAACTTGGGAAAATACCAGAGTTCATAACCCAAACATGAGCTAAGCCCCCCCCCCCCAGCCAAGAATCACCCGAAGTCCCAAAGTCTGGCACCCCAAAAGTCTCTGTCCCTGGTCAGTGCCACCCAGAGTCCAAAAGTTCACCCACAGGGTTTCACTTCCCAACCTGGGTAGAAATGGGGTGGGGAAATAGATAGGGGGCACCTTATGAGCCACTCCACCACACTCCACCAACTGTCTCATTCCACGCCACCGGACACTCTGCTGGTCACCTGCCACTGCTCCTACTAGCAGCGCCACGCCGCTGGTCACCGCTCCTCGCCTGCCGCCGCTCCTACGGGCCACGCCACGCCACTGGCCAGTGATTCCCACCAGCCACGCTGCTAGCCGCCGCCGCTTCACTGGCTTCAATGGGTCTGGCTCCCAGCCAAACCAGTGATTTCAGCTCCTAGGCTGCGTTTAGACTGTCTACACTGGCCGCAAGTATTTGCGCAAGAACACTGATGTTCTACTGTATGAAATCAGTGCTTGCGCAAATACTCTGACGCTCCCATTCAGGGATAAGTCCTCTTGCACAAGTGGCCAGTGTAGACAGGCAACATGAATTTCTTGCACAAGAAAGCCCAATGGCTAAGAGGGCCATTGGAGCTTTCTTGCACAAGAGAGCATTTACACTAGCATGGATACTTTTGTGCAAAAGCAAATCCTTTACACAAAGGCATGTGTCAGTATAGACACTCTCTTGTGCATATACTTTTAATGGAAAAACTTTTCCATTAAAAGTATTTGCACAAAATCATGCCCATGTAGTCACAGCCAGGGGCAGGTTGGGCCAGTCTTACAGCTCACACCTGGCAGGTGTGAAGCAGGCTGACTCCAGCCCTTTAACCCTTCCCCCCAACTCAGTTCTCTCAACTCTGGAAGGGGGAAGGCTTGTTCCTCGGAGACCTCTTACAATGATGGTGGTATCTCTCCTGCAAGCACTGGTGACATGTTTTACAGTTCCCACATTTAGGGATAGCATGATTTGTGACGCCCACAACAGCCCCAAATTATTTACAATACACCACTTTCCATTCCAACACGGATCCTCCATCAGCCCTGGCTGAATTGGATTTACATAGCCACACCTCGGATTCCCTCCCCCTCCTGGCATGAGCTGTATTTACATAGCAATTGTTAACAGTTAATTATCTTGCAGAGCTAAACAATTGGGCTGTGTCTACACTGGCGCGATCTTGTGCCAGAGCTATGTAAATGAGGCTAAGCGTGGAATATCGCTGAGCCTCATTTGCATATCTAATGAGCCACCATTTTTCTGGAAGAGGCTCTTTTACAAGAAGGAGCTGTCTACACTGCCCCTTCTTGCGCAAGAAAAACCCTCTTATGCTGATTATTTTCAGGCATAGCGGCATTGCGCAAGAGGATTTTTCTTGCGCAAGAAGGGGCAGTGTAGACAGCTCCTTGCGCAAGCACCTCTTCCGCAAAAATGGCAGCTCATTAGATAGGCAAATGAGGCTTGGCGATATTCCACGTTTAGCCTCATTTGCATAGCTCTGGCGCAAGATCGCGCCAGTATAGACACAGCCTTGTAGTGGGCACACCCACCCCCGTGCAGCTCTCTCCTTTTAGCTGGCTGATAGCAAGCAGCAGTTCAGCCCCTACTTACACAAGCTTTCTGTACCTGTGGTGAAGATAACATGGAAACTCCAATCTGCTGAGAGTGCAGCAGCCATCCTCCATAAAGCAAACCACTTCACACTAGTGCTTGTGTAAATGTGATTTTCAGAGGGTCTTGGCTAGCACAACAGGTATTGAACTAATGACCTCCAGAATTATAAATACAAATGCTACAACCTGAGCCAAAAAGCCAAAATTTCTAGACAGGGCTGTAACAAAGGGCTTGCCTAAACAAAAAGGATGCTTCAAAATGGGGTGCAAAACCACAACCTCCTAGTGTGCAGTGCGTTAACTATTCATGTGCACGTTGCTGCTGCATAGTAGCAGCACATCAACACTTCCAGGACGATTGACTCTCCAAAGGTTGATCTTCCAGTGTTCGATTTAGCAGGCCTGGTAAGGACCAGCTAAATCGAATGCTGAAGGCCTCCCTGTTGACTCTGGAATGTAAGGGACATCGATAGGAGAGTTTCTCCCATCAACCTCTTGCCATGGGGCTGCCCCAAAAATCGATGCAAGGTACTTCGATTTCCAGCTATGCAGTCCACACAGCTAGAGTGGCGTACTTTGCATCGATTTTCTCTGCCAGTGTAGACCTGGCCTAAAAGTTTCCTGGTGTACTGTGATCTACTCTGCTTTGCAATGGGAGCATATCAATGAGCAGTAGGGAGCTTTGAATACATGTCAGCAAGATCCACATGGACAGTTAATATACTTCATACTCTACAGTATGGCAATAGCAGTATTGCAGATTAGCCCCATCTTACAGTACACTGACTGCTAGTCTAGCGAAGCCCAGCCTGGTATCCTCTGTGGACTGGCATAGTGGGGAACCATTAACCCAGAGTTCTGTCAAAGGTCCCACCAACATCAATGGTCTTTTCTTTGAGAGCAGCAAAGTGGGGAGTGGAAAAAGAAGGGGTACTTCCCCTGAGGGCTACTGCCAGTGACATAAAGTAACCTGTGATGCTTATTCCCCAGTGGGTTACGCTTGCAGTGATGCTGGATCTTAGGTTAGTACTCCAACCAATACAAGCCTCTGATCTTTATGACCCTTCGTACATGTAGGCCAGCTACATCAATGATCACTTTTCAGTTCATAACCCACAGAGACGGTTGAGTTCCTCTGAGGCAGTACATCTGACAGTGCTCTGGGAGAAGCACACAAAAGCCAAAGATAGGAGGGAAGAAAGAAAAACAGATCAACTAAGACAGTTTATTCCGAATTATTTCCCAGTGGTCATGCATCCTTGGTCCAGTGGTGAAATATTATTATTTTATTTTATTTTATTTTATTTTATTTTATTTTATTGTTTGTTTGATCAATTTAATGCTACCAGCTTCTGGATACAAGAACCACAAATTTTCAAAATTCCTGCACTAATGAAGCGCTGTCTTTCGTTGACATGAATGGGAGTTTTGTCTAAGTAGCAACTGAATAAGGACTGGACCCAAAGACTGCAAGAAAAACATTTAGCTGCAAAATATGTATTCAGAAGAGCTTTCCTCAAAGGTTTTCAGTTTTGCCAACAGGGTAGCAATTGTCTTCTCTGTAGCAGATGCTTCCGGGAGATTTTCAGCACCTTTCAAGACATGAGAGAAAGAGATATTAAGTAAATATTTTAGTTTAGACTACTTGTATCTCCTCTACATAAAATGAAAGCCTCAATGAAATCCACATATTTAATAACTTCATGCAACAATTGAGAAAGATTTTTTTGTTTTGTTTTTCTCACTGGCAAAAATCCAGGTATTTAGGACTCAGGAAATATCTCACATGAAAACTGTGAGTTGAGAAGTCTAAAACTGTGATTCTTATCTCCTAAAGAGTTTTGCAGTCATCAATACCTCCGGTAAGCTGAAGTCCTAGAAGTAGGTGACCTTAATAGATATAACTCTGTGTAAGTTCATTGTACCATGAAATTAATTTTTTAATCGGAATTGATGAGCAAAAATGCTAGTTTGACTTTTTTTTCCCCTCTCATAGTCTTGCCCCCGGTAGTTTAAATAGTAATTATTTCAGTTTCATAAGTACATGGCAACACCTGACACTTATAAAAGGATTCATTCCTTGCATTGCGGTTGACCTGATCAGGGAACAAAAAGACCTTGGAAAATGTTCTAATAATAGTTTTGGTTTTAGCCAGGAATTAGCAAGGTGCACATACAAACATGATAGGTTAAATAAAAGTTCTTCTAATGATTTATAAACATAGAGCCGAAAACTCCATTGACTTCAGTGGATCTGGAGCTGATACTGGGTATTTGCCCTTGCAACCCACAAGTTCTGTTTCCAACATGCCATATGCAAGCAAATATATCCAGTAGGAAGGGAGCAGCAGTTAGAGTAACTGTCCAGGCAGAATAAATGTGCAATTACATGTATAGTTTTTCACTTTTAAATTACACATACACAGGGGTTTTTAAAATATATCCTTAGGTGATTTAACCAAGGATAACCAGTGAGTCAATGGCAGAGTCAGAAATAGAAAAGCATTCAGGAGCATTAACTTCCAGTCGCCTGCTCTCTGTCAAAGTTATGCATCACTTTGGTAATCAGTACTAAGCTGATTTAAAATATATTAACCCATTGGCTAATTATGTTTCCATTCTTGCAATTCAAAGGAAGAAAATTCCTCTGTTTATTTAAAGCGCCTTGTGTGGTACCATCTTGGCTCAGGTGATTATTATTATTTCTCTCCCCCCCAACACACATCTTTCTTCTGTCCAGCATTTAAATGATTGGCTGGCCCTAAATCCTCAGAATCTAAACTTTGTCAGCCAGCAAGCTCCAATCATTGGGGAAGTTCACAGCTGAACTTCACATTTCTGGTTTGTACCTACAATGCACCCTGATGTGAACCCCAAATCCAAGCACCCCAGAATTTTGGGAAATTTGACCCTGGATTTCTTCCATGGAGATCCATCTCTAATGCAAATAGAGGGCAGGTTTTACTCGGAGAAACTTAACCAAGGGACTGTGGCCTAGCGAATGAGCACTAGACAGAAACATGGATTTTGTTCCTGACTCTGCCAATGGCTTGCTGGCTGACATTAGGCAAGCCACTTCAATCACTCTGTGCCTCACAGAATCGCAGAATTACAGAATACTAGAACTGGAAGGGACCTTGAGAGATCCACTGTCCCTGTCTGTAAAACTGGAATAATGATGCTGACATACTTTGTGAAGTGAGATCCACAAATCAAAAGTATTATATACCAGTTGTTAGTAGGGACTCTGTTAGAAAGCTTTATGATGTGTCCATTGTTTCAGTTGTTCATATGCTGCAAATTTTGCTGTCAACAACACAGAATTGCACTGTAGAAGCTGTTGTCTTTAGGAAAGCTGGAGGTTTTGTGCTAACTTGGCAGTGGGTAGTTGTGGCTTCTTGCCTGCTAAAGCATGGGAGTCATTTAGGAGCTGTCAAGTGGTGCACAGTGGTCAGTTTTCATAGTGGGGGGGTGCTAAAAGCCATTGAACAAAACTGTAAACCCTAGATGTGATGAAAACCATTTCAACCCAGGGAGTGCAGCTTCCCTAATTCCTGCACTCCTGGAACCATATCTGAGCTTGATATTTCTGATAACATGCTCAGCAGCAAAATAATTTAGCAGTGCTGATATTTACATAGCTTTATGCAATAACTGTACTGATCCTAAGTGCAGATAGAGCTCAGAGCCCTCAGCACCAAAAGCTTATCTCTGTCCCTTGAGATAAGGGAGTAACTCCATTTGCATGTCACAACTGTAGGTATATTATTCTCTGTGAAAACCATTCAGTAGAGGGGAACACGGATGAAGGCCAACGGAATTGCCAGACCCATGTGCACGTTGGGGAGGGGCGTGGCCCCAGGCTCCCAGAAGGGGTGAGGCTTTGGGTGAAAGGCCTGGCCCCAGCCCTGAGTACCGCTCCACCTGCTTCTCTCCCCAATGCCCTCAGAGCTGCCCGGAGTGTGCCGCCTGGCACTCTGGTGGCAATTTAGGACCCAGAGCTCCAGTCCCTTTTGAATCACTGAGTCCTTGGGAAGTTGCCCCCTTTCCTCTCCCCTCCCCTCCCCATCAGCAGGCATGGGGACACTGCACCCATCTCCACTGTGTGCCATAGGCTCATGGATTTCAAAGCCACAAGGGACCATTGTGAGCATCTAGGCTGACCACTGTGTAACTCAGACCATTGACTGTCCCCAAAATGAGGAGATCTGTAGAAAAAACAGTCAATCTTGATTTAAAATTGGCCAGCGATGGAGAATCCACCATAACCCTTAGTAAATTGTTAAAAATGTGTGCCATGTTTAAGAACATATGAATGGCCATACTGGATCAGACTGGAGTTCCATCTAGCCCCATGTCCTGTCTTCACACAGTGGCCAGAGTCTGGTTCTCCAGAGGGAATGAACAGGACGGGCAATCATGAGGCAAAGGACTCATCCTCCATGAATGTATCTAGCTCTTTTTGAACCATACTATAGTCTTGGGCTTCACAGAATCCTCTGTCAGAATTCCATCAGAATTTGTCTAGCTTCCACTTCCAGCCATTGGATTGTGTTATCTCTGTTAGACCAAAGAGCCCATCATATATATAGTAGCCCAATGTCTGTGACTCTGTAACGCTGAAATGCTGGCTGTTCCCTCTGAGCGGCGCTGTTGCCTCCCTGGTTGTTCCCTCTGGGCAGTGCTGTTGCCTCCCTGGCTGTTCCCTCTGAGTGGCGCTGTTGCCTCCCTGGCTGTTCCCTCTGGGTGGCGCTGTTGCCCGAGTCACGTCCTTTGCCTCCCGCCGTGGCACTCAGCTGACTTCTGTACTGCTCAGCCAGGCCGCCACGGGGGAGCCCAAATGGCCGCTTGCTCCGCTTGCTCCCCTGTGACAGCCCGACTGAGCGGCGCAGAAGTCAGCCGAGCGCCATGGCAGGAGGTGAAGGGGGGTGGGGCGGTGATGTACATGGCCGGGGGCAGGGCCTGGACAAGCGTGCATCCCTGACGGAGACAGAGGAGAGCGGAGAGAGAGTGAGAGGCAGGAAGGGGAGAAGAGAAAGACAGAGATGGTGGGAGAGGCAGAAGGCGGAGGAGGAGAGAGAGAAAGAGACACAGAGCGAGAGACCGGAGGCTTAGGAGAGAAGATCGACGTGAAGGAGAGACCTGAAAATACCATCTTATGACTGGCTAATTGGATAGTTATTAAATATTTGTTTCCAATGCGTTACACTAAAGTTTCCAAGTAAGAGATGTATAGGAGAGACCACATCTCTAAGGGTATGTCTACACTACCACCCTAGTTCGAACTAGGATGGTTAATGTAGTCATACGAACTTGCAAATGAAGCCCAGGATTTGAATTTCCCGGGCTTCATTTGCATGTTGCCGGGCGCCGCCATTTTTAAATGTCCGCTAGTGCAGACTCCATGCCTGCGGTTACACGCGGCACGAACTAGATAGTTCAGACTAGGCTTCCTAGTCCGAACTTTCTGTACGCCTCGTGGAACAGGAAGCCTAGTCCTAACTATCTAGTTCGTGCCGCGTGTAGCCGCGGGCACGGAGCCCGCACTAACGGACATTTAAAAATGGCGGCGCCCGGCAAGATGCAAATGAAGCCTGGGAAATTCAAATCCCGGGCTTCATTTGCAAATTCGTATGACTACATTAACCACCCTAGTTCGAACTAGGGTGGTAGTGTAGACATACCCTAAGCTATTGTTTCAGGCTTTGTGGGGAGTCAGGAAAATGGCAGAGCTTTCTTTAGATGGATTGCTTTTTTTAAAAAAAGATTATCCCCACAACCATCAGGCCTGGATACTTTTAAAATGAAAACGTAGATTCTGGGATATAATTATGCAGCAAATTGCCTTTCATGGTGGCATGCTTTCTTTCATCTCATAGAACTTCCACTATTAATTAATAGTGTAAATGGATCCTTTTTTTTCGGGAGAGGGAGAGGGAACAATGTGCATGTTTGTGTCACTGCCTGAGGGATACCTTGTGAATAATCCAAGGACTCCAGCTTTGTCAGTCCAGTATATTTAATGAGTAGTTAAGTCATATATGAATGTATACAATATAATGGAAATTTTTCTGTTTATACATATGTCTGTTTTCTATAAATCACAGGGCTGAAATTCTTTTACTAAATACAGAAGATCTGGTCTTTAGCACTTGTTATTCTTTCCCTGCTTTTGACATTTTGGTCCCTCCAATGAATCTGACTCAGTGAGGCTATTAAACAGGAGGGGCTGCTGTAAACATTCTGCTCCTGAATGGCCTGATTCTTTTCTCGCTTACACCATTGCAGTTGGGGAGTTGCTCTGCCAAATCCAATGAGGTGGCGCAAGTGTAAGCAAAAAGGGAATCGGACACTGTCTGTCTCTCACACATACATGCTGCCCTCAATTCTCCTTTACTGGTTAATTTCACTGAGGAAAGTAGAATCCTTAGTGAGAGACAATTACAGTGCGGAATTGAATGCTTTTCTCAATATAATTTAAATGGAGCTAAGGGCACTTCCTTTGACTTGACTCATTCTTGCAAGAAGGCCTGTTTTCCCAGCAGCAACTAAATGATGTGGTCTCACACCTAGTCCACTGACTCCATCTGGAGCTATTTCTCATTTACCCCAGTACAACTGATAGGAAAACCAGTCCCTGTTTGGTCTGAACTCCATTTCTCATCACAGTGCTGCTTAATTGAATAATGTCCAGTACATCAGTGACCTAGTGATACACTCATTTTCTTTTTCACATGAAGCAGCTGGATACAGCAACGGCTCTGCTTGTCCAGAGAGAGGAAACCCAAGAGCAGAATGGGAGGGATTATGTGGAAGCTGGAGCATGTTCAAGGTTGTTTTCCCTTTCCTAATTTCTTTGGTCAGCACCATGGTCTAGTCAGTGATTAGAAAAGGGCACATCCCACCTAGGTTCAATTTGTAATCTCCTAAGTCATTCTGAGGTTTTAGGCTAGCCAGTTCATTGCTCTGTACGAGTCTGTCGACACTACAAAGTTAATTCAAACTAACAGCCGATACAAACGCTTAATTCGAACTAGGTAAACCTCATTCTACAAGGACTAACGCCTAGTTCCAATTAACTAGTTTGAATTAAGGGCTGTGCAGCCACTTAATTCGAACTAGTGGGAGGCTAGCCCTCCCCAGCTTGCCCTGGTGACCACTCTGGGCCAAGCCAGGGAAACTCTTCTGCCCCCCTCCTGGCCCCGGAGCCCTTAAAGGGCCACGGGCTGGCTACGGTGCCCGTGCCAGGTGCAAGCCTGCCAGCACCCAGCCAGCAGACCCTGCACCTGGCATGACATGAACCAGCCATCCACTGCCACCCAGCCCTCTGCCTCTTTCCAGGACCAGGCTGGCGGCTCACAGGAGCCTGCCTGGGGCTGCAAGAGGTGGGCGCCAGCCTGGTCTAGTGCGGAGATTGTGGACCACCTCATCCAGGTTTGGGGGGAGGCCTCCAATGACCACAATCTCCGCACTAGGCACAGGAAAGTGGCCGTCTAGGGCAGGATAGCTGCCAGCCTGGCCACCAAAGGCCACATGCGAACACAGGAGCAGGTTTGCATGAAAATCAAGTTGGTCCAGGGAGACCCCTGACCCTGAGCCCTGAGCTTAGAACATAAGAACATAAGAATGGCTGCACTGGGTCATACCAAAGGTCCATCTAGCCCAGTAGCCTGTCTGCCGACAGCGACCAACACCAGCCTTCACAGTCTCCTACGGCAAGGAGTTCCACAGGTTGACTATTTGCTTTGTGAAGAAGAATTTTCTGTTATTAGTTTGAAGCCTGCTACCCATTCATTTCATTTGGTGTCCTCTAGTCCTTATATTATGGGAACTAATGAAGAACTTTTCTTTATTCACCCTCTCCATACCACTCATGATTTTATAGACCTCTATCATATCCCCCCTCAGTCTCCTCTTTTCTAAGCTGAAAAGTCCCAGTCTCTTTAGTCTCTGTTCATATGGGACCTGTTCCAAACCCCTGATCATTTTAGTTGCCCTTTTCTGAACCCTTTCCAAGGCCAAAACATCTCTTTTGAGGTGAGGAGACCATATCTGTACACAGTACTGAAGATATGGCGTACCATAGTTTTATATTTCCCCTCCTCCTTCTTCCCCTGGCTTCCCTCTTCCAGCTCCCTCCTCCCAGGTTTCCCCCTCCCCTCTCCCACCCTCTCTTTTCCCCTCTCTCACCTCCTTTTCCCAGTCTCCCCAGAGGTTAATCCCCTCCACCCCCAGTTTGGTTAAATAAAGAGAGTTTCTATTTTTGAACACACGTGTCCTTTATTTTTTACATCAAGAAGGGGGGCTAGGGAGGGTAAGTGGAAGGAGGTAAGGGAAGAATGGGGCACGAGCCCCCCAATGGGGAGGACTGGGGTGGCTCTGCGGGTTCCTTGGGGTGGAAGCTCTCCTGCAGGGCCTCCAGGATCCTGACAGCCCCCCCGATTGACCCCACTAGATGGCAGCCTGCGGCAAGTGCAGCCGGGCTGATGGCCGAGTGCTGTGATGTGCCGAGTGTGGGCACTCAGGGCACTCCAAGCCAGGACTGCTTTGCTGTCCCTCATCGAGGTAGACAAGCAAGCGGGGAACCCTGAGAACTGTCTGTCCGGGGTGGGGGTCGGGTCCCTTTAAGCACAGCCCTCGGCTAGCCTGAGGCAGCAGCTCCACACTCTAAGTCCTAAGCTGATGCCCTGCCGGCACTGCTTCCGGCCAGCCTTAACTTCAGTTCAGGGTCCACTCAATGTGGACATGCTAGTTCAAATTAGCAAAACGCAAATTCGATTTAGTTTTTAGGTCTAGATGCACTAGTTCAAATTAGCTTAGTTCAAATTAACTAATTCGAATTAAGTTAGTTCGAATTAGTGCTGTAGTGTAGACATACTCTACCTCAGTTTCCCCATGATACTAACATTTGCGCAGTGCTTTGAGATATTCCAATGGAAGTACCATATAATTTTTACATGCAGCCAGCCCATAAAGGTGCTCAAGGCATTGTGTGAGGTAAAAGCCATTCACAGACTAATTTTGTTTTTCTGTGTCATTATTCTGGTTTTTATTGGATGCATCTTTTATAGAATGCAGTTCCTTGCTTCCTATCTTTTTAAAAATCTTGTGTTCATTCACTGTGCAAAACAGCTGCCACACTTCACCCCAAAGACAATTGCGTTCCAGCAGTGGGCAGAATAACACGTGTTATAGTGTGCCTTGTTCATATATGAATTGCTAAAGCACTTTAGGGGCCCTTTGAGAAGACAGTCATGTCTAGATGCCTGAACTATTGTTACTGCTTTCTTGATTGCTGGGCTGATTTTTCAGCTGATGTAGAATTGATATAGTTCCACTGACACTTATTCCTGCAGTAGATGAAGTATAGTGAACCTGGCTCCATCATGCCCCTCCTGCCCTGACGCACACTGTCCTCCTTCGTACTCTAGAGGATAATGGGCAGTTGTGTAATTAGCACCAAGTGCATTGAGCAGACTAGAGAACACAACACCCTGTCAGCAAATAGGAGGTACTTCTACTAAAGGATTGCTGGCATACTTGCTGGAGGGCACACTTACACACGTGTTCAACTCCTTTTAAAGTCAATGGGGCTTAAGCATGTGCTTAATTGTAGGATCATGCTAAAGTACTTGTCTAACTGGGGCCTTAGAGCTTGATCTGCAGCCCACTTAAAGTCACTGGAATGCCTCCCATTGACTTCCTTTAGCCTTGCATGAGAACTTAGAACTTAGGCGTGGTCAACGAAGCAAAATCCCCCCTGATTTTCAGTTGGATTTACAGTTTGGCTCTTGGTGCTGATTTCCAGTTTCTGCAGAGATGGGGTTGCTTTTATGGCAATTTCACTGATGGTGGAGAGGTATACTGGCCTCTCCTGGTCTGTAGTACAAAAGTGATAGAAATGGAGCCGTGTTAGTCTGGGGTATCTGAAGCAAAATGCAGGACAATGTAGCACTTTAAAGACTAACAAGATGGTTTATTAGATGATGAGCTTTCGTGGGCCAGACCCACTTCCTCAGATCAAATAGTGGAAGAAAATAGTCACAACCATATATACCAAAGGATACAATTAAAAAAAATGAACACAAATGAAAAGGACAAATCACATTTCAGAACAGGAGGGGGATGCGGGGGGGGGGGGGGAGGGGGAAGGAAGGAAGGAAGGTAAGTGTCTGTGAATTAGAATCCAACCGCCAACCTGACATCGTGCCATTGATCACTACCCATTCTTTATCATTCACAGACATTTACCTTCCTACCTTCCCCCCCCCCCCCCCCGCATCCCCCTCCTGTTCTGCAATGTGATTTGTCCTTTTCATATGTGTTCATTTTTTTAATTGTATCCTTTGGTATATATGGTTGTGACAATTTTCTTCCACTATTTGATCTGAGGAAGTGGGTCTGGCCCACGAAAGCTCATCACCTAATAAACCATCTTGTTAGTCTTTAAAGGGCTACATAGTCCTGCATTTTGTAGTACAAAGACATTTGTTTGTGCTGCTTCATGCAATATTACTCAAGTTACAGTTGAACAGTCAGGTTTTCTCTGCAGTGGTCAATACGAGTAAATTTGGAGCTATCGAACCTCATTAAATATATATTGGTTGGTTTTTTTCTTCCCTATTTAAAATCAGTCTGGGTAGGTGTGCTGAATGCTTATTAGTAGTGACTGCTGACAGGGAACTTTAGAGACAAAGGAGCTAATGCATCAGTTCTTCACGTGTTCTTTATCCTTCCTTTTGTAAAGGAAGGCGTAAGCATGGAAATGGTTAATATGAGTTGTCATCTTGGTATGTCATCAAAGGGCATTGTCCTCTCTTTGAAGTACCATACTAGTATTAATGGGAATTAAGTGCATATGCGGAAGAGAATAGAGGTGAATCATAAAGAAGGAAATTGCATTCATTATAATTTTTAATGCTTACATTTAATGCAGGTGAAAGGTTCCAGATTGACAGCCTCTGAAGAGCAAAGTCCTCTTTTTGCCCATAAACCAGGCCCAGCACCCTTGGTATTGTCCAGTCTACCTGTAGCAGTCCATGTATGGGAGTAAGGCACTTCATTTTCCACAGTTTAGTCCCGTGGTCTACAATCTGTCTGAGCACAAGATCACTTTTTGAGTTTAAGGGCAATCCAAGATCTACCTCATATATAAATACCCTTGCCCCACCTCCTTCCCACCCCTTCTCCAAGGCCCCGCCCCTGCTCACTCCATCCTCCCTCTCTTGCCCATCCTCACTCACTTTCTCCAGGCTGGGGCAGAGGGTTGGGGTGCAGGCTCTGGTCTTGGATGAAGGGATTTGGAGTGAGAGAGGGGCTCTGAGCTGAGCCAGGGGCAGGCAGTTGGGTTGCCAGAGGGGGTTCTAGGTGCAGGCTCTGGGATGGCGTTTGGATGCAGGAGTGCTTGGGGCTAGGGAGGGGGATTGGGGTGCAGGAGGGGGTTCAGACTGAGGTAGGAATTTGGGCTATAGGCTCCAGCTGGGCACTGCTGGTGGCTCCTGGTCGGTGGTGCAGTGGGGCTAAGGCAGGCTCACACCTGTCTTGGCCCTGGACCACTCCCTAAAGCAGCCAGCAAATTCCATCCCAAGTTCTGTTGTGTAACAATGCTTGCGATTCTTCCATCCGAAGTGCAGGACTCTACACTTGTCCTTGTTGAAGCTCATCAGATTTCTTGTGGCCCAATCCTCAAATCTGCCGAGGTCATTCTGGACCCTATCCCTGCCCTCCAGCATATCTACCTCTCCCCCTAGCTTAGTGTCATCTACAAACTTGCTGAGGGTACAATCCATCCCCTCGTCCAGGTCATTAATAAAGATGTTGAACAAAACCGGTCTAAGAACAGGTCCTTGGGACACTCCACTAGAATCCAACTGCCAACCTGACATCACACCATTGATCACTATCCATTCTTTATCATGCTCTTTTCAACAAAAAGGGATCCATTATTAGGGGAAAATTGGTTTACTGGCAAAAGTAACATAAGGAAGCCGAGGGAGCATGCAGCTCTCACAATGTTGCACACAATCAGCATGCACTTCACACGTGTTCTTTGTTTTAAGTGTGTAACTTCTCATTTGCCAAGGGCTGCTCAACCATCCCCTCTATTGCAGATCCCACCCCCATTTCACTGCTTGCCTCAAACCCCCTCCTGGCCTCTTCCCTGCCTCCTCCCCAAGCATGTCCCATCCTTTCTTCTCCCCCTCCCTACCAGCATTTCCCGAGGAGGAGGGAAGTGCAGGGCCCCCAGTGGTGTAGAGGGGTTCTGCAGGCTGCACATAGAACCCCGAGCACCCCTTTGGGCTACAGGTGGCTCATGGGCTGCAGGTTGTCCACCACTGACATAAACCATATTAGTGAGGAGTTTCTAGTGCTCACAACTTCTCAGGGTTTGGCCCAATGAGAATTTGCCAATGGAAGGGTTGAGTGCAGAAAATACTTTAAAAAGTGACTCAGTAACCAAGTTTGAGTCCCCAACTTGAGAAACGTGGGGCCTGCTCTGAACTCCATTAAAGTTACAGGGCTTCGATCAGGTCCCTGATTTTCTGAAAGTGCTGAGCACCCACGTTATGGAAACTGGGTTCTTTGGTTGTTCACATAAGAACTTGCTCATCTCCAATCATATGAACCTTTGCAAAGTGTCAGTGACCAACAAATATGGGGTTAGATCAGCAGTGGGCAACCTTGGCTAGTGAGTGGTCCACATGAGTGACCGTCCTTCATCTCAGCGGGCCACAAGGCTTATCAGACCCAGAACAATCTCCCTGAGTAAGGTAGTTTTCTATCTGGAATTTATAGGGTGTGCCAATTGACCTGTAGCAGCGCTTTGATTGGATGCAGAGAGAACTTGGCTTTTAAAGTCCATGTTCTGTGCATTCAGCACACGCCTCACTTCATATGTCCTTGCTTTACATACGTGTCACTTTAGTAATACTGGTGACAAATGACATGGACTGAAACCAGCAGAATGTGGCAACTCTGTGCATGGGCAGTGGTAAATGAAATATCTTGTAGGCTGCACACACAACCTTGATGTGTCCTTTAGATCACGGGTGGCCCTTCTGTGGATTAGATCACCACACTCTAGGTATTCAGTATCCTTTCTGTAGGTACCTCATTCACCAGAATTATGCTAGTGAAATTGAAACACTGATTCATTCCCACTAGACCACCATTCCCAGAAGTGTCTTTAGTTTTTGTAACTCAGTGGGCAAAAGAAAAAATTCTGATTGATGAAATTCACAAGCCAATATGATCACTGAACCATAAATATAATACCCCAGAGCACAAAAATGGCACAGCATAGATAGAAATACATTATTGCTGTGGGAGCTGTGCATTTCAAAGATCATAAATATTAGGTATGTTGGAAGCAGAGTGGGTGATTTGTGTGAGTGTGATGTTCCCACATACTCTCTCTCCTTCAGTCTGGAAATAAAAGAAACACTAAAGTGGTTTAAAAAGCAACGGAAAAAGGAGCAGTAGAAATTGAACTTTTGTTGGACCTAGTAAAATGGAAGTGAGATCACATGACAGATGAGGTGATGTCAGATGACAGGAATGCTTTCAAGGAAAAATATACCATCCAGTTACATAGTAACTTTCATCTACACTTCATGAAGATGATACTATCTTTGTTTTACTAGGGGAAAATTACTCATCTAAGGCCACTTACCAAGCCAGAAGTAGAATCAGGATTAGAAACCAGAGGATCTCACCTGCTGTCTCCCTTCTCCAACTACTAGGTCATGCAGATCTAAATTTTTTGAGCTAGAACTAAAGTAATGGGCTGTATCTACATTGGCGCGATCTTATGCAAAAGCAACCGCTTTTGCACAAAAAATTGCTGCCTGTCTACACTGGCTACGAGTTCTTGCTCAAGAACACTGATGTTCTAATGTGTGAAATCAGTGCTTCTTGCACAAGAACTATGACACTCCCGCTCAGGAATAAGCCCTCTTGCACAACTGTTCTTGCCCAAGAGGCCAGTGTAGACAGGCAACATGAATTTCTTGCGCAAGAAAGCCCTATGGTTAAAATGGCCATCAGAGCTTTCTTGCGCAAGAGAACGTCTACACTGGCATGGATGCTCTTGCGCAAAAGCACATCTCGTGCGGAAAAGCACATGCCAGTGTAGACGCTCTCTTCTGGAAGAGTTTTTGCACAAGAACTCTTCCGCAAAAGAGTTCTTGCGCAAAAGCATGCCAGTGTAGACGTAGCCATGGTGTATAAGAAATTAAAAGATGAAGAAAAGTATGCAACAGTGACCCCTCTGGTAACTGTGGCCTTGTCTACACCATGAGACAAGATCAAATTTATTAAGGTTGATTTCTGGTCACCCAATTTGCAATGTCAAAGGTCAAGAATTCAATGTAGTCCAAAGTAGTGTGTCCTCATTTGGGAGACTGCCATCAGCTTTGAGAATTATGCACTGTGGGCAGCTATACCACAGTGATTGCACTGCTGTGCATACTCAATTATGCTCCCGGTGCATGCTGGGACCAAAACTGTGCGGCAGGTAGTTATGAGTTCATGTCAGCATCTCATAATGCATTTTACTCCCTCCCCCTTGGTTGAGATCAACGGGAACAGTCTTTGCATGTCCTTTTTGGTCCTGGTTACTTGCGCAGATGCCATAGCAGCACAAGCATGCCTCCTGTCCCCCGCCCCTTGTGGATACCATTGTTCATCAAAACATTGTGATGTTGATGTCTATATACACCAATAGATCTGGCCCCCAAAGTGGGATTCTTCTGTGGGGAAAAATAACTTTTTCTCCTGCCCCCAAACATTGCACACGCAGTCCAAGAAAACTTAGCCTTGAAGACCCTGACTCATAACTCATCATGGGAGCTACTGCTTGGTATTGACATTGCTTTGTTAAAGCAATTAACAAGCTCCTGAAGTGCATGGCTAATGTTTCTAGAGTGACTTCTAATGAGGGATAATGATAACATGCATGGAAGATCTCTAGTGAACTTTGGATAATGATGCAAATGTGGGAAAAGGTCAATAGTATTAGCAGGTTCATTGACAGCTATTTCATTTCTGTTCATTACCTATTTCAACTTTTATTTTCCCTTCTGAGCACAATTATGGCAATAAGAACATGTTCTTCAACCACTTTGGAATCCACCAGTTGGCTCACAGATTGACTGAGATGCAAAGTAAATGATGCTGAGCCATAGAACTAGTGTAATGAACTTCAGTCTAGACAACAACCAAGCAATTAAAGGAAAGGAAGCAGTTTCAGATAGAGCGAGAGATACTTAATTTGACACGCTTTGCATTTATATAGCACCTATCCTCCAGAGATCTCAGAACAATGCCTGTAAATACTGCAATGAGAACTGTAAGACTGTAGAGAAGAGAGCTGAAGAAATGAGTTAGAGAAGATCTGCCTCTTCTAGTCCCTATCTCAAAGCCAAAAAAAGGTCTTGAAGGAGAGAGAGATGATTTACCAGTGTTGCTTTACTGGTAAAGTTATACAGGTTAAAAAATTAAAAAACAACAATAGTCTTATAGCACCATAGAGACTATAAAAAATATATAAATAGTATCATGAGCTTTCGTGGGCACATCCCACTTCTTCATTTGTCATCTGTAGAAGTGGGTTGTGCCCACGAAAGCTCATGATACTATTTATATATTTTGTTAGTCTCTTAGGTGCTGCAGAACCATTGTTGGGTTTTTTTTTTAGCTTTTTTTAGTTATAGACTTATACGGCTATCCCTCTGAGTCTCTTACAGTAGACCCCAGCTAATGACAACCAAAAATTGCTTTTGTGGCAAGATCTTATACTAGTTCCTTGAAAAAAAAACCCAACTCTCTAATCCAATAAAAGCATTTTCATGCTATATAACTATATCTACATTAAGGCATTAGTCAGTATAAAGAGGTTACCAAAAATCACACCTTAACTGATGCCAGCAACAGCTTCTGTTCTAGAGCTGGCCACAAACAGGACTCTCAGGACCT
This sequence comes from Pelodiscus sinensis, assembly GCF_049634645.1. Classification (NCBI taxonomy): domain Eukaryota; kingdom Metazoa; phylum Chordata; order Testudines; family Trionychidae; genus Pelodiscus; species Pelodiscus sinensis. The sequence continues at coordinate 4,385,406 of NW_027465908.1, forward strand.
AATGTAAATCCCCTTGAAACTAATGAAAACACTTTCATTGATTTCAGTGGGCTTTGGACCAGTGTCTTTAGCAGAGAGAACAGATCCACAAAGTGAAACCAAAGCACACTAACAGCCCAACCCTGACAGATCTCTTTTAGCAGAGGGAGATGTCTGAATATAATAGTTGTCATCTTGTGGCATGAAAAACAAAACAAACCACTAAGGGAAAGCTGTGGTCAATTAAGAACCAGGAGTCTTGGGTTCTGTTCTTGGCTCTGATTCTATGGTGACTTTCAGTAAGCTGCTACTTTTCTGTGCCTTAGTTTACCCATCAAGTTAAGCAGATCTAATTACACTTGGATTTTCTACCTCAGTCAAATTCAGCCCCCTGTAAATCTATAGTAACAAAACATTTCAATGGACTTACTTCAGCTTTACAGTGGTGTAAAAGAGAGCAGATTTTAACCCCCAAATCATTGTTGGGAAGTGTGTTTATGCCTTTGGAAGAAAGAAAAATATAAATGAAATGTAATGAAAACAATACTTTGCATTCATGCCACTCATTACCCTCATTACTTTGAGTTCTTAGGTCACCTTTAGATTATTAGTACAAATATTTGTTCTCTCTTTATTACTATTAGTCTAGCTAAGAATTAAAAGAAAGACGGAAATAGCTATGGCTAAATGGAGAGGAAGATGGGGACTGTTAAAATAAAAACCACGGACTCATATAATCCATGTGCCAATTGCCACATTAATCATTTTCACACCCCATTCTGTAAGGATCTCCCGGTTGCTGTACTGCTGCTCTTGTACACGGTCCCAAGAAAAAAACACACGGCTGTGATTGGAGATGTATGTCCTTTGGCATGGAGCTTTTTTCAGGACTGGAACTTGCTTGTCTGATTTACCCCCTCCCACAACCTGTCTAGTTCAATTAATCCCACCATGACCTGTGAGTGTGTGTGTGTGTGTGTGTGTGTGTGTGTGCAGCACCGAGCCCAGTACAGAGCCTGCCTTAGTTTAAATAATAAAAAATGCTTTGGAGAATAAATATTATAAATATTATTGTCCTAATTATTTATGCCTAAAGATCTCAAGAGATCAGGACCTCATTGTGCTAGGTGCTGTACAAACAGATCAACACAGACCTTCCTCTGAAGAGCCGATAATCTAAATAGATGACAAAGTGCGGAAGGGGAAATAATGGCACAGAGATGTGTAACTTGCCCAAGGTCAGTGGCAAGACTGGGAAAGTACTTACTCAAGTCTCCCCATCCTCTAGACGACCCTGTTCCCATTTCCAAAGATAGGTCCAAACCCTGGAGTCTTTATTCAGCTAATGCCTGCTCCAAATCCCAGGGAAGTCAATGGGAGGGAGCCTGTCTATTGTGTTCAGTTGGCTCTGGATCAGGCTCTTATTATTCAATCAAAACTCCAACAGACTTTAAGGATAGTCTGCCTGAATACTTTATCCCTGATTCTTACAACACGAAATAGAATTGTGGAAGTGTTAAAAGAAAAAGACACAAAACTTGCCCACAGAGCATGCCTTGAATCTCCCAAAGCTTTCTCTATGCCCAAAATAATGCTCAGAGTAAGGAGTTGGATAAAATTATGTATCTTTTTAGCTTTCTGTTCACAGGAAACAATTTATTAAGCACAAGAATGTTATATAATAGTACTTCCTTTTGCCTGACAGTTTAGAGTTGACACAAACTTGCACAGCACATAAATCCAATTTTATTTCTCAATTTATTCACCTGGAACAAAATGGTTTTTTTTGTTTGTTTTTTGTTAAGGAGACCCACACTGCATTTCAGATGGAAGCACCTCAAATAATCACAATTGTTAAGTAAACAGATTAGTAGTGGTTAGGGGCATGCAGTTGTCTTACATGTAAAACTTATAAGTTTGCAGAGTTCAAATGAAAATTTGTTTCTTCAATGCAAAATTTACCTTTTAATAACCCTCTTTTCCCTTAAATAAACCACAATTGATTAGAATTTGGATTTAAAAGATGAAAGGACTCTGCAATTATCTACTTTGTATATGCCCTTCAGTAAACTACCTTGTCTCCCCCTCCCTACCTCCCCTTCTTCTTAAGACGAGTTTCCCAGGTCCCTCTTGGCTGCGGTTGAACGATGTTGGCTCATGTCCATGCTGCAACAAAGACCTGGCATTCCAGCTGTCTGCTTCTAATCTCCAGTGTCAGCTCTTGTTAATGTTTCAGCGTGAAATCAGAGGGGGCAAAGCTGCATGGAATATTAAAACCATGATCAGAATTCCACTGAAATGCTGATAGTCTGCAAGCGCCATTAAGAGGGCCGTCAAATCACTGTCTCGCATTAAATAAAAGATTTCTATCGCCAGGGCACACGGGAAGTACAATCAGTGAATCGCTGAGCTAAATTAGCATTTTTTCAATTGGAGATCGAAGTTGATTTATTGTTCTACACAACGTTAATGTAACTGTGTGCTTGACCTGCTAAGGCAGCTAATTTTTCATTTAAATGGATTCTTTCCCTCTGTATGCAAAAAGGCTGCAATCATATTTCAACTTTGCAAAATGATCAGAAAAGTACTGGAATGTTTCAAAACTGCCTGAGAGTATCGCTCTTTTTCTTTGCATGGTGGTCAAGGGCATGCATTATATAAAAGTCTCAAATGATGAGATTAATTCTCATTTACACCCAACTATTTTAAACCACTTTGGCCACATAAGGAGTTGATGTCAATTACTCTCCCTGGGTGGTGTAACGGGGCATTAACGATTTTGGAATAATTTTCTTGTCCTCTCTTCTGTCCTGACTAATGGGCTGCAGGATTTGGCCAAGTGGATAGTTATTCAATTCTTACTTCAGCAAAGCTGCACTGAATTCAGAAAGTGTTTACTAGCCTTGACCAGCCTGAGCCAAAGCCCACTGAAGTCAATGCAAAGACTTCCACTGATATCCAGGGGTTCCAAACACACCCATATGAATAAATATATGATTGTTTTTAATTGGTCCAATTTTGAACAGAGGCTTCTCGGACTGTTGTTGCATTATAGTTCAGCAGCCTGATCTGGGAAAACTCTTGTACAAGCTGACGTTCTCCAAATGAGGATACAGAACACCAGGCACCACCTCCCTCACAAAGTGAAGATAATATACATTTCCAATTAGCAGAAAACATTCTAGTCATGTTCTCTTGTACTCTCTAACTATCTTTGTTTTGCTAAAAAGCTAGTCAGTCATTAATGAAACCCTGCAGTTCTACTAATCCTAGATACAATGCAGCTTTTCTCTAGCAGGCTATCCCTGACATAAAACTACAGTTACTCAAGCTCTCTACTGCATTAAGATTTGCTGTCATTTGCCTTTCATTACATACCTGATGTAGCACAGTAGCAGTCAAATGTCCTTGGCAGGCAAAGTAAAGCATTTAATTGTATTAGTTTCCAATTGCTCTTCCTTAGGAACAATTTTTTTTCTTAAAAAACCAGCAGCACAAAAAAAATCCCCCATGCTTTCATAGTTGCGTGTAATTTCAAAGCAGGATACAAATATAATAATCATCGTTAAAATCTTGAGTGAACTTACAAAAAAAATTGTATTGCCACATAGAATGTGGCTCTCCATAGAGTTGAACAATGAAGCTTTCATCAAAGGGCACAAGTAATTAGATGTTTTTTCACTTTCAGAACTTTTAACAGATAAATGGCATCCTCATTTCTTTATGTGATGTATTGTTCTATGGGACTTCAATTAATCTCATCTGATAATTACAGAACTTCTGCGATGTTATTTTGAAAGCAAGAGGCAGTGTGTAGAATACTAACTTCCCATCCATGATGTAGGTGCTGGATTTTCAGTACAGAAGTTTGGAAAGGGGATTTGGATGGCTGAGAGGATGGGCAATGGGGTATGGAGCTGTGCTCATTTCCACACAAAAGCCCTAGTTCCCCCAAAGTTTTCTTTCTGATAAGTAAGGTGAGTGGAATAACAGAGGACCACTAGGATAGTGGTTTGGAATTCAGCATATGTGGCTCCAGTTTCTAGATTTGCCTCAAGCTTTTTTGTGAGCTGTGACAAGTCACTCAGTCTCCTGTGTATGGTGCCTCTTCTCTAGAAAGGGAGTATAGGTCCAACTCCTTCCATGCCTCTTCCTCCTGTTGTGAGGCTAAATTATTTAGCCCTAGAAGATTGATCAGGCGTTTCTCGGGTCCTTACTCCTCAAATGATTGTTTTTCTTCATTTGAACCATTGCTGTGGGGTGGGTTTGGGGATGAGGGTTCAGTATGCAGGGTGCCTCGAGGAGAGAGGACAACCCCAGCTCTCTTACTATAGCAGCTTGGATGCAAGTGAAAAGCGCCTCTCTGTGGATACTGCACAGCCACAGGAGGGGTGCATGTCCCCCAGCTGGGAACAGACATGCATGCAACCAAACAAGCTCTCTGAAATAGATAGTAGATAGCTGCCTCTTTCTCTCTTCTGCTCCAATGGGCTTAGAGCTGTCCCAGTCCCCACCTCTGGCCCCTTGCTGCCCCCCTGTGATCATTCTGCATCCTACTAGAGCCCTTTCCCCTCTCCATTTTATGAGAAACAGTTGAATCCCAGGCACATCCCATTGTCCTGACACAACCAAACCCTGACCTTGCTTTAAGCTATAAGGCGAGGCCATGTGCCAAATGTGGTGGTTCTAGCTCTTAGGCTACGTCTACACTGGCCCCTTTTCCGGAAGGGGCATGTAAATTTCACCAGTCGTCGTAGGGAAATCCGCGGGGGATTTAAATATCCCCCGCGGCATTTAAATAAAAATGTCCGCCGCTTTTTTCCGGCTTTTAAAAAAGCCGGAAAAGAGCGTCTACACTGGCCCCGATCCTCCGGAAAAAGCGCCCTTTTCCGGAGGCTCTTATTCTTACTTTGAAGTAAGAATAAGAGCCTCCGGAAAAGGGCGCTTTTTCCGGAGGATCGGGGCCAGTGTAGACGCTCTTTTCCGGCTTTTTTAAAAGCCGGAAAAAAGCGGCGGACATTTTTATTTAAATGCCGCGGGGGATATTTAAATCCCCCGCGGATTTCCCTACGACGACTGGTGAAATTTACATGCCCCTTCCGGAAAAGGGGCCAGTGTAGACGTAGCCTTACTGTTTAGGAGGAGTCCTTGGACACACAGACAGACAGACACGCTCTCAAGTTTATAATAGATTTGTGAGGGGCTCCACTATTGCAGTGATCAACACTACAGGAAAGCCTACATACCTGGTTATGTATTTTTATGGTAGGCTTCTATCATTACCTTTCTCCTCTAAACGGCTGATTTGAATTCAGTCCAGATCAAGAGGGTCCAAAAGTTGCTTTCATTGAATAGTGGCTCAGCAGCCTGTGGGAAACAAGTTAGTTTGTCATTCCCTGCCCTAGTGAAAGGCTGTAAGCATCCCTGGAAGCACTGCTTCTGTTGGAGATTGGGGCTTCCCTTTCGCACACCTGCCATACAGCTTCTGCCAGAGACCTGGGACGTGGGGCTTCCCCCAGCCCTGTGCTGCTTCTGCCTGTACTTGTGGGCTTCCCTGCACCTGAGTGGAGCTGAAGAGACTGAGGACTCCTCTCTGCCCCCAGCCTGGCAGCAGGGATCCCTCATTAGCAGCTAGTTGCTGGCAAGAGGAACACATGGAAGGGGCAGGGAGAAGGCCAGTTTGCTGCTGCTGGCAGGAGAGAGCAGATGGGTGGGGCCGAGAGAAACCAGGGCCATATTTAGGAAGATAAACACATGCAGCTGTGTGGGGCACCCAAACATTTGGTTCCCCAAATTTTCAGGTGTCCTACACAACTGTGTATTTTGTGTGTGCCTAGGAATTGCCCTGATGGGCAAGGCCTGTTTCTGGTACCGCCTCATGCACATTTGTGAAGTTGTTGCTGTGTTGTGTCTGATCTGAAAGGAGCTAGTGATTTAATGTCAAATTCTGTACCCACTTAGCAGGGTATCACACTGACAGGGTATGACGTGAGCATTGTACCTAGGTCACTGAGGCCACACACCTTCAATTTTTATTCAGGTTCTTCTATATTTTGAGGGCCTGACCTTAAGATCACGGAAGTAAATTGAAAGTTTCAGATCTGGGCGTAGGCCCAGTTGCTTCTGAAAAATCAAGAAACATGGCTGGGTTTGGGAAGAGATGCAGCGCTTATTTAGTGTTTTTTAAAGGATCTTCAAAATCTTTATTGGCTTAATAAGGTGCCTTCTGAGTGCAGCTTGTTTTGTATGATCTGCAAACACGAGGCAGTAGATTCGTATCACTGCAGCATTGATAACAAGATCTCATAAGCCCGAGGAAGAGTTTTAAGGCTTAATCTCTGCGGGCACGTCAACACTGCACGCTTATTTCGGAATAAGCTCTTCATATATGTAGTAGCCCAATGTCTATGACTCTGTAAAGCTGAAATGCTGGCTGTTCCCTCTGGGCGGCGCTGTTGCCTGAGTCATGTCCTTCACCTCCCGCCGTGGCGGTCAGCTGACGTCTGCGCCGCTCAGCCAGGCCGCCGCAGGGGAGCAAGCGGTGCAAGTGGCCGTTTGGGTGCTGCGGTGCTCATGCAGCACCCCCGTGGCAGGGGCGGGGCGGTGATGTACACAGCCAGGGGGCGGAGCCTGGACGAGCGTGCATCCCCATTGGAGACAGAGGAGAGCGGAGAGAGAGTGAGAGGCAGGAGGGGGAGAAGAGAAAGAGAGAGATGGAGAGAGGCAGAAGTCGGAGGAGAGCGGGGGGGGGGGGCAGGAGGCGGAGAAGAGAGAGAGATGGAGCGAGAGACCGGAGGCTCAGGAGAGAAAAGCGACGTGGAGGAGAGACCTGAAAATCCCTTCTTATGACGGGCTAATTGGCTAGTTAATAATAAGTGTCTAATAAATGTGGATGCTATTTCGAAATAGCATGTCTACACAGCAAATGCCCATCGAAATAGCTATTTTGAAATAGAGCATCCACATTCATTAGACACTTAATCTCATTTAAGGCCACCCAGAAGTACTTCAGGCAGGGCATCAGGACAGCATTCTTCCTGGAGCTGCTACCTGGGGCTAGCTGAGGCTCAAGCTTAAAGGGCCCCCCCCCCCCATACAGCTGTGTCTCAGGCTCTTCTCCTTCACCTACCCATTGAGGGTATGTCTACACTACAGGCCCTGTAATAGCTGTCTACACATACAAACTGCTATTTCGAAATAAATTCGAGATAGCGGAGCCCTTATTTCGAATTAGGTAAACCTCATTCTACGAGGAATAACACCTAATTCGAAATAGCTAATTCAAAATAAGTGCTGTATAGACATTTATTTTGAATTAGGGGACCTCCAGCCCTTCTCAGGGAGCCCTGGTGGCCACTCTGGGCACAACCAGGAAAACTTGTCTGCTCCCCCCCAGCCCCAGAGCCCTTAAAGGGGCACATTCTGGCCACAGTGCCTGTGCCAGTTGCCAGCCTGGCAGCACCCAGCCAGCAGACCCTGCATCTGGCATAACATGAGCCGGCCACCCGCAGCCACCCTGCCCTCCACCGCTCCCCAGGACCAGGCTGGTGGCTCCCAAGAGCCTGCCGGGGGCCGCAAAAGGCAGGCGCCTTCCTGGGCAAGTGCGAAGATCATGGGCCTCATTGAGATTTGGGGGGAGGCCTCCAATGTCCATGATCTCCGCACTAGGTGCAGGAATGTGGCCGTCTACAGCCGCATGGCTGCCAGCTTGGCCGGCAGAGACCACATGCGTAGCCAAGAGCAGGTGCGGAGCAAGATCAAGGAGCTGTGGCAGGCCTATGCCAGGGCCTCCCAACCAGGGGCTGACCCGGAGGCCTGCCCCTACTATGAGGCCCTGGACCGCATCCTGGGGGGTCAGACAGTCCGTGCTCCCTGGTCATCATTGACCCCGGGGCAGAGGGCCCTGCCCCTGACACAGGGGAAGAGGAAGAGGAGGACGATGGCAGCCAGGAGCCTGCAGGGAGCTTGCCCTGCACTCAGGAACCCTGAGTTGAACCGGAGAGCCCATCAGCAGTTTCATCTGAGACCGGGGAGGCCTCCTCATGTGAGTGTCATCACAGTCCCCTTATGCGGGGCGGGGGGGAGGGGGAGCCCAGGGACCTTACCCTGGGGAGAGACACTGCACACTGCCCTCCCTCCAGATACCCCCGCTACATAGAGGCAGGGCACATCTCCCCTCCCCCACCCCACCACACTGTAGGCAGCAAAGGGGCTGGGGTGCAGTCCTGAGCCAGCTCACACTCCCGGGGATAGCAGGACGTGATGGTGTGGAGACCTGCCGTCCTCGCCTTGCAGAGGGGGGCTGGGTTTCACCCACTGTGTCCCCAGGGAGAACTGACCACTGCTCTTGTTTCACCACAGCCGCAGCACCTGCGAGTGCAGGATGAACCACCCACCTGGACCCTCCACCCGAACCTGGCCAGCCGGCGCACCTGCAACCTGGAGGAGTTCCAGAGGCAGCAGCTGTGGTTGCAGGGATGGCAGGTCCACAGCCAGGAGCAGTGGGTGCAAGAGGACCTGCAGCTGCGGCGGGAGAGCTTGTGGGAGCTCCGGGAGCAGGGCTGTGCCCTCCGCGAGCACCTGCAGCCCTTGCGGACCGATTGCTGCCTCCTGCTGCTCCAGCCCCTGCGGCCGCCCCAGCTATCGCTCCTCCTCCCACCCCTGCTCCCCCTCCCGCTTCTTCTGCACCCCCCCGTCCCTCCTGCCCCACCCTCCACACCCACTCCCCCCCGACTCCTCTGCACCCGCAGTACTGTGAGACAGGAGAGCCAGCAAGACCCCCAACCCTGAGCTTCCCCTCCCCCTTCCTCTCCTTGCCTCCCCCTTCCAGCTCCTTCTTCCCAGGTTCCCCCCCCCCCGTCCTCATTCCCCCCGCCTCCCACCCCAGTTATGTGAAATAAAGACCTTCTTTTGTCGCCACACAGATGTTTTTATTGTAGATCAGGAAGGGGGGTTAGGGAGCGGAAAGGGGAAGGAGGTGGGGGAGGAATGTAAGGCCCCAAGCCCCAGTGGGGTACCCCGGGGGACTTCAGTCCTCGTCCGCCTGGAAGCTCTCCGCAGGGCTTCCCGGATGCAGACAGCCCCTTGAAGGGCCTCCCGGCTGGCAGACGTGCAGGGCTGTGCGTACTGGCCAGCCAGGCGGTCAGCCTCTGCCATCCAGGCTGGCAGGAAAGCCTCCCCCTTCCTCTCACATACATTGTGGAGCACACAGCACGCTGCCACCACGTGAGGAATATTGCACTGGGAGAGGTCGAGGCGGATGAAGAGGCATCTAAACTGTGCTTTCAGTCGGCCAAAGGCCTCCTCGACCGTGATGCGGGCCCTGCTGAGCCTGGCATTGAAGGCCTGCCGGGAGGGGTTGAGGTGCCCCGTGTAGGGCTTCATGAGCCAGGGCTGTAGGGGGTAGGCCGCACCCCCCACCAGGCACACTGGCATGCCCACGTCCCTGACCCTGATGTGGCGGTCGGAGAAGAAAGTCCCGGCCTGCAGCCGCTGGCACACTGATGTCCGTGAACTGGCCCCGGTGGTCAGACACGGCCTGCAGGATCATGGAGAAGTACCCTGTGCGGTTAATGTAGAGGGAGGCCTGGTGGTCCAGAGCATGGATGAGGATGTGCATCCTGTCAATTGCCCCTCCCACAGTTGGGGAAGCCGAGGGCGCCAAACCCCTGGATGACCTCGTCCCGGTCGGTGAGGCGGACGACTCTGCGGAGCAACACCCTGTTGATGGCCTTGACCACCTGCAGAGAGAGACACAAACCCGAGGGTCACTGGGGCACCCAGGTGGCTGGGAGTGTTCTTTCCCTGCCATTGCCCCGTGCCCCACTCCCAGGAGCAACCCCCGCTGCAATCCTGGCCACCGCGGGCGACCTGTAGCATGGCCGGGATGGACCAACCTCTCCCAGGGAGGGCACTTACACCACCTCCCCCCCGTTTTCCCTGGGGCAGCCCACGTCCTCCTTTGCAGCCCTCCGTCCTGGCCCAGTGGCCGGTGAGTGCCGTACCAGCATGAGCACCGCTCCGACGGTGGAACTTCCCACGCCAAACTGGTTCCCGACGGATTGGTAGCTATCCGGCGTGGAGAGCTTCCAGAGGGTGATGGCCACCCGCCTGTGGAGGGGAGTGACGGGCCTCATGCATGTGTCCCGTCACTGCAGAGCAGGGTCAAGCCACTCACAGAGCTCCAGGAAGATGTCCTTCTTCGTCCTGAAGTTCTGGGTCCACTGTCGGTCGTCCCAGCGCTCCAGGACGATGCGGTCCCACCAGTCGCTGCTGGTGTCCAGACGCCAAATGCGGCGGGGCACGCTGGCATCCAGGCGCTGCTCCTCCAGGGCCCCCAGGAGGGGCAGGGGGAGGGCCAGGGGACTGGCCTGCAGCAGAAGGTGTCAGGCAGCCTCCAGCAATTACTGCCAGGCTTGCAGCAAGACATTTAACATGAACACTAGAGTGCCCAGGGGGTGCTGCGATGTCCCAAACAAGAGCGACCGAAGCAGGTGGAGAGGAAAACACTTTGCTGTCCCTCAGCAAGGTTGGCAAGCAAGCAGGAAAGCTGAGAACCGGCTGTCCAGGGGGGTCCCTTTAAGCACGAGCCTCAGACAGCAGCCGCACAAAGCAACTACTGACCTGCTGCCCTGCTGGAACCGGTTTCAGCTGCCCTTAAATGCCACCCAAAATGCTATTTCGAATTAGTTTTTGGGTCTAGATGCGTTATTTTGAATTAGTTTATTTCAAATTAATAAGTTCATTCGAAATAGCGCTGTAGTGTAGACATGCCCTGAGGGACAGCAAAGCCTTTCCTTTGCCTGCTGTAGGTGTCCTTGTGGAAACCTCATCTCTCTAGCCAAGGAGCTGGCCCTACTTCCCAGCAGGTGACGGTTCTTGTACACCTTAGTGCACCTCCTGCTGCCGTTTCTGCTGGCTGCCTTCATGGCCCCACAGGCGGAGGACGCCCAGCTCATTGTGGGGCGACTCGTCTCTCTGGGCGGGGAGATCACCGGTCAGGGCTGCCGTGGTCATGCAGGTATGGCACTCTCGGGCTATTGTCCCGGGGGGTGGTGAACTGAACTGCTGGAGTAGGGGTCCCTAGGCAAGCGGGGCTGGTGGGGGTGGTGGAAGCCCCCTCCTTGGGAGGTTTTTCAATCCTGCCTTCAAAAACCCCTGATGGGGGATGGGGCGAGTTGGGGTTGCTCCTGGTGTGCGTGTGCAGAGGTGGGGATTGGGGGCCTCCCGAGAGGTCTGGCAAGCCCGTGATTCTCTGTTTGTTTGTCTGCTGTGCAGGGTCATCAACCTGGGCGACGTGGGCCCCATCATTGCCAGTTTTGCCACCATGGGCTTCCTCAACTGCAGGGAGAGGGCTACTGACGGCACCAACATCCCCATCCAGGCCCCCGACCAGCGGGCATCTGAGTACATTAACCGGAAGGTATACTTTTCGCTGGTCCTGCAGGCCCTTGTTGACTACTGCAGCCAGTTAACTGACATTTCTGTCAGCTGGTCGGACAAGGCGCACGATGCACGTGTCTTCTGAAACTCCAGCCAGTTCTGAAAGCTGCACGTCGGCACCTTTTTCCCCGACTGCATCATCAGGGTCGGGGATGTGGAAATGCTGGCCTGTATTGTAGGGATACAGTCTACCCTCGGCTCCCCTGGCTCATGAAGCCCTACACTGGACATCTTGACCCTACCAAGGCAAGTTATAACGTCAGGGCCCATGTGGTTGTGGAAGGAGCCTTCAGATGACTCAAGGAGAGGTTCTGTTATCTCCTTACCCAGCTGGACTTCGGTGAGTGGAACGTCCCCCAAGTGATGGAGGAATGCAGTGTCCTCCACAACCTTTGTGAAAGTAAGAGGGAGACGTTCCTGCCAGACTGGGGGCAGAGGCTGGCCAGATCAGCAGGACCTTTGAGCATCTGAGCACAGCTGCTATCCGGCAGGCCCGGCAGGGCTGCACAAATTCAGGTGGCCCTGAGGGACAGTTTCTCACAAGGGGCATGTCTACACAGCAAAGTTATTTTGTAATAATGGCCATTATTCCGAAATAACTATGCCAGCGGCTACACAGACGGGCAGCTTATTCAGAAATCTGTGAACATCATTGTGTGAGGAATAACGCCTTTTCCAAAACAGGGGCTCTGTAGACAGGGCAGTTATTTCGAAATAAGGAGCCTCCAGCCCTTCCCAAGGTTCCCTGTTGGCCACTCTGTCTACACTCAGGAAAACTCTATAGTTCCCTCCTTCCCCTGGAGTCCTTAAAGCTGCAGCCTCAGGGGAAACGGCCTGTGGCAAGCAGGAAGCCCTGACAGCCCAGAGCCACCCTGCAGTACCACTGCCTCAGAATTTGCCCAAGATGAGCCAGTCCCACAGCCGGGGACAGCACGGCGAGGCAAAAGGAGTGTCTGCTGCTCACACACACCTTCCCCCCGCAGCACCTCAAGCAGGTAGGGATGCAAGTCGTCTCCCTGCGGATGCTGCCACTGCTGGGCCCATCCTGAGGCCCCCCTCCTGCCTGCAGGATCCCAGTCCGGCTGGCACCTTCAGATGCCTGCTTTTCCCCAGGACGTAGGGATGGTGAGGGTCTTGCCCTCGCGGGGACATCTGGAGCCCTGTAGGAAAGACCCAATGGCCAGAGCACACATGGCCTTGCTCCAAGCATGTTGCCTTTGACTGAGCCGAGAACCGTCACTCTCAGCTCACGGAGGAGGGCGAAGCTTCAAGCACAGTGTCCCCTGGGATGACTGACCGTCTCTCTTTATTCTCCACAGCTGGATCAGCTGCGAGGGGGGAGGTCGACACCACCCAGCACAGCCTGCTGAACCCAAGGGACCCACAGGCCAAGTTCCAGAGGGCGCACCTTGCAGCACTGAGATCCGAGGAGGAGACCCTCAGCTGCAGGCTCCAGAAAGACATCCAGCTGTGGCAAGGTACCTGGCAGGAACTGCTGGAGCCACGCCGCACCATGCAATCTATCATTGCCAGCATGATGCCTGCTCCTGCTTCTGCTCCCCCTTCTGCTCTTGCTGTAGCTCCTCCACCCACTCCCACTCCTGTTCATGCTCCTCCCGCTTCTCCCTCAATACCACCCTGGCCCCCTGCACCCATGGCAGTGGGATCACCAGAGCTAGGCACCATTTTCAGCCCCATCCCTGAACCTCTCCTGACCCTTCCTCCCTCTTCCAGCTGCCTCCTCCCCCTCCAAGGTTCTCATCTCCCTGCATCCTGCCCTCGCTCCTCCCCTCTCCCAGGTTCTTCCCCCAGGCCCTCCCCAGTTATTTTGACCCCAAATAAAAAGGAAGAGATTTTATTTTTTCCCAAAACAAACTGTCATTTTTATTGTCTCAGCAGGGAAGGGGGTGGGGAGGGAGGGGTGCTGGAGGAAAGGCAGAGAGGGGTGATGCACAGTTAGTGGGGAGGCCCATGGGACAGTGTCACTGGGGCCCTTGCGAGAAACTCTCCCTCGGGGCCTGCCTTATGGCAACTGTGCACGGCTGCTCTAAGGCCCTGCTGATGCAGTTAGCCCCCTCGCCCCACCCTGGCATTCGCCTCCCCTCACAAATATCGGGAAGCTCACAACATGTGGCCACCACGTGAGGGATGTTGTGCTCCCCGAGATCCAGCCAGGTGAGGAGTCATCTGAACTACGCCTTCAAATGCCCGAAGGCATTTGCAGGCCCTGCTGAGCGTGGCGTCGGACTGGTCCCCAGAGTGGTTGGGGTGGCTGGTGCAGGGCTTTGTGAGCCAAGGCAAGAGAGGGTCAGTCCCATCCCCCACCACATCCATGTCCCTGACCCTGATGGTGCGGTGGGGGTAAAAAGTTCCGGGTGCAGCTTCTCAAAGTCGCTGGATTTTTGGAACATGCGGGCGTTGTGCACCTTCCCCCACCACCCGGCGTAGATATCCATAAACTGGCCCCAGTGGTCCGTGACGGCCTGCAGGACCATCGAGAAGTATCCCTTCCGGTTGATGAAGAGAGATGCCTGGTGGTTGGGGACATGGATAGGGAAGTGGGTGCCATCAATAGCCCCCCCTCCCCCACACACACTGTTGGGGAAACCCATAGCAACAAAGTTGGCGATGATGGAGGCTACGTCGCCAAGGTGGATGACCCTGCACAGCAGGACTGTCTTGATGGCAGGAGGAGACAAGCAAACAGAGATTCACTGGGGTGCCAAGGCCTGTGGGAGGTCGCCCATCCCATCCCCCCATTCCCACTTCTCCCCTCACCAGAAGCAACTCCTCCACTTATCCCGTCCCCCATCAGGGCTTTGTGAGGGCGGGATTGAAAGAAAACCTCTCGGGGAAGAGGCTTGAACCCCTCATCAGTCCCCCTTTTCCCCTTCCCCCACTCCAGCAGTCCAACCCCCTCCTGGGACAGTAGCCCAAGAGCGCCATACCTGCGTGAGCATGGCTCCGATGGTCAATCTCTCCATGCCGAATTGATTTCCAATGGCTCGGTAGCTGTCCGGCGTGGTGAGCTTCCAGAGGGCAATGGCAACCCACTTCTGGAAGCGGATGCAGGACTCGTGTGCATGTCCCATCACCTGAGGGCAGGGGTGAGCCACTCACAGAGCTCCAGAAAGGTGTCCTTCCTCATCCTGCAATTCTGGAGCCATTGTTCCATGACAATCCGGTCCCACCAGTCTGCATTGTGTCCAGATGCCAGAGGCGGCGGTGCACGGTGTGCAGGGGAGGGCAGGCAGGATCCAGCAGCAATCAGGGATCCAATCAGAGGAGCTGGGGGTTGGGTTCCTGCAGGGCCTGGGCTGCAGCCTGCAGAAACTGCTGGATGAGGTGCAGCCATTGACTGCCCAGAGGCAGCTCCTGGTCCATAGCTGGATAACTGAGGTGTCCGCAAGGCCAACTGCAGCAGGCAGAAGAAAAGGCTTTGCTGTTGCTTCAGGAGGCTCAATGAGAGGAGGGGGTCCCTTTCTGCAAGAGCCTCGGATAGCCTCACGCAGCAGCCACATGAAGTAACTGCTGGCCTGATGCTCCGCTGAAGTGGTTCTGAATGGCCTTAAATGTGAGTTAGCATCCAATCAGTGTGGACGCTCTATTTTGAAATAGCTCAGTGCCATGTCAATGTGCATTTGGTATGTACCGGAGACCTAGACAATGGGCCCTTTCCTGCAGGGGCACAGATGTCCAAGGGGGAGCCTTATTACCCCCACATTCCGTGGACAAGCAGGCATGGGAAGGTGCCAGTCAGACTGGGCGCCTGTGAGCGGGGTGGGGGGGGACCACAGAGCAGCTGGGCTTCCCTCCATGCTGTGCACATGCTGGGTCTAGCAGTGGCAGCATCCCACAGAGAGAGAACTCGTATCCCTGCCCGCAGGAGGAAGCGGGGGGCAGAGTGTTAGGGGAGGGGTGTGTGAGCAACAGATGCTCCTCTGCCTCCCCACCCTGTCCCTGGGAGTGGATGCTGCCCCAAGAGTGTGGTCATGTCCCTGCGCCACATGCAGCACTTCTGAGAGTGTGTGTGTGTGTGTGTGTGTGTGTGTGTGTTTCTATGCCCCAGCCTCTTTCTAGTGGTGGCTTGTGGTGGGAGGATGTCCCACCCGGTGTCGGGAGTAAGGCAGGGCCTCTCCAGACACCCTATGAGCCAGAGCAGAAGGGTTCTCAGTTGTAGCCTTCTAGGGCTGTGCACCCCGGATTGGTGCTCCACATGCACCCACATGCACCGGCTGCTGTGCAATCCCCAGGCCCCTCACCATCTGCCACTTCCACCCATGTGTGCCTAGGGAAAGTAATGGCACTCACCTGAGGGGCCTTCCCCGGCTTCAGATGATGCCTGGGAGACATCCTGGGAGGGGGGGTACCGGCTGCAGGGTGAGCATGACGTCTTGACTGGCAGGAATGGAGCTGGTGCTGGCCTCATCCAGCTCTTCCACCTCACTGACTCTGCCCCCCACAAGGGGGTGGGGAAGAGGATGTGGTGGAGCTGGGCATGACATGGGCAGGCCTGCGGTGCCTCCCCAGAGCAGGAGCTATGCTCCCTGGCCTTGGCATAGGCCTGCCTGAGGGTACGTCTACACTACAGCGCTAATTCGAACTAACGCGTCTAGAACTAAAAACTAGTTCGAATTAGCGTTTTGCTAATTCGAACTAGCAAGTCCACATTTAGTGGACCCTGAACCGGGGTTAAGGATGGCCGGAAGCAGTGCCGGCAGGGCATCAGAGGAGGACTTAGAGCGTGGAGATGCTGACTCAGGCTAGCCGAGGGCTGTGCTTAAAGGGTCCCGACTCCCACCCCAGACAGACAGTTCTCAGGGGTGTCCCGCTTGCAAAGCAGTCCTGGCTTGGATTGCCCGGAGTACCCACACTGGGCACATCACAGCACTCGGCCATCAGCCCGGCTGCACTTGCCACAGGCTGCCATCTGGGGAGAGGGGGCAATCGGGGGGCTGCAGGAGAGCTTCCACCCCCAGAAGCCCGCAGAGCCAGCCCAGTCCTCCCCATCGGGGGCTCGTACCCCATTCCTCCCTCACCTCCTTCCACTTACTCTTCCCTAGCCCCCCTTCTTATTGATGTACAAAATAAAGATAACGTTTCTTCCAACATTGACTCTGTCTTTATTGAACAAAACTGGGGGAGACTGGGAAAAGGAGGTGGGAGAGGGGAAGAGAAAGGCTGGGAGAGGAGAGGGCAACTAACATGATCAGGGGTAGGGAACAGGTCCCAGATGAAGAGAGGCTATAGAGACTGGGACTGTTCAGCTTAGAAAAGAGGAGATGGAGCGGGGACAGGATAGAGGTCTCTAAAAGCAGGGGTTGGGTGGAGAGGGTGCAAACAGAAAAGTTCTTCCTGAGTTCCCATAAAGAAGGACTAGAGGACACCAAAGGAAAGGAATGGGTAGCCGGCTTCAAACTAGTAAGAGAAAGTTGTTCTTCTTCACAAAGCAAATAGTTAACCTGTGGAACTCCTTGCTGCAGGAGGCTGTGAAGGCTACAACTAGAACAGAGTTTAAAGGGAAGTGAGATCAAGTCATGGAGGTTGGGTCCATGGAGTAGTCTTAGCCAGGGGGTAGGAGTGGTGTCCCTGCCCAAAGTTTGTGGAAGGCTGGAGAGGGATGGCACGAGACAAATGGCTTGGTCACTGTCTTCGGTCCATCCCCTCCAGGGTCCCTAGTGTTGGCCGCTGTCGGCAGACAGGCTACTGGGCTAGATGGACCTTTGGTCTGACCCAGGACGGCCATTGTAAGCTCAGGGCTCAGGGTCGGGGGTCTCAGTGGACCCCCTTGATTTTCATGAACACCTGCTCCTGGGTGGCCAGGCTGGCAGCTCTCCTGCCCAAGCTGGCCACTTTCCTGTGCCTAGTGCAGAGATCGTGGACAAGGTCCACGATGTCCGCACTAGCCCAGGCGGGTGCCCGCCTCTTGCGGTCCCGGGCAAGCTCCCGGGAGCCGCCAGCCTGGTCCCGGGAAGAGGGGGAGGGCTGGGGGGCATCGGGTGGCTGGCTCAATCCGTGCCAGGTGCAGGGTCTGCTGGCTGGGTGCTGGCAGGCTTGCACCTGGCACGGGCACCATAGCCAGCCCGTGCCCCTATAAGGGGTCCAGGGCTGGGAGGGGGGCAGACGAGTTTCCCTGGTGTTGGCCAGAGTGGCCACCTGGGAAGCCTTAGCCTCCCACTAGTTCGAATTAAGGGTCTACACACCCCTTAATTTGAACTAGTAAGTTCGAACTAGGCTTAATCCTCGTAGAATGAGGTTTACCTAGCTCGAACTAAGCGCTCCGCTAGTTCGAATTAAGTTCGAACTAGCGGAGCGCTAGTGTAGCGGCTATGAATGTTAGTTCGAACTAACGTCCGTTAGTTCGAACTAACATTGTAGTGTAGCCATACCCTAAGTTCTTTAACTTGCATGCGCACCTGCTCCTGGGTGCACGTGTGCCCCTTGGTGGCCAGGCTAGCAGCCATCTGGCCACAGACATCTGCATTCCTGCATCTGGTGTGGAGATCCTGGTGCTGGTCTGTCAGTGGCTGTGTGCTCAGGGCAGTCAGAGCCTGCTGTGCGCCACACAATATTTCTCCTGAGGCTGCAGCTTTAAGGGCTGCAGGGGAAAGGACGTTATAGCATTCTGATGAGTGTGGACAGAGCTGCTAGCAGGGCACTTCTGGGATTTCCTAGAGGCCCCTTATTTCAAAATAAGCTGCCCCATCTATACATGCCCAATTCTGAAATAGCTGTTTTGGAATAGGCATTATTCCTCGTAGAATGAGGGTTACAGAATCCGGAATAAGAGGACCTTTATTTTGAAATTATTTCGAAATAGCGGGCTTGCTGTGTAGATGCTCACATAGTTATTTCAGAATAACGTCCTTTATTCCAGAATAATGCTGCTGTGTAGATGTGCCCTGAATGACTAGGGTAGGAAATGTATTTCATTATACCCAGAGCTGACCCAGGAGACCCGAGAGGAAACTTTTAAAAATTTCACAATAATTTCCTTTGAAATTTCATTAAAACATTGGAGGCATTTCCAGTAACCCCACAGGCGATTGTAAAATGAGCGTGAAAACCTTTTTCACCAAAATTAAGAATTTTGATTTAAATATTGATGGAAAATTCACAAATGCTGGACAATTGCAACCAGGTCTAGTTACATCACAACAGAAGAAGCTAAGATGTGAAGGAAGAACAACATTTCAATGTGCAAACATTTGGTTGCTATATTATTATTAATTAGGAATTGTGTTTATTACGGTAATGCCTATGGGGCCCCATTGTGCTTAGTATGATACAAACATCTATAAACTTAGTCTTGACTTTCAAAGCTCTGGAGAAAAAAAAACCCTTAATTTATTTGATCATTTTCCCCCATGGGATTCCCTCAGATGATGAAGTAGATCCTGCAAGGTCAATGTTTGGTTTCCAATTATATTAGAGGAGGAGCAATATTATTAGAATTCAAAGTATCACCTTCCCTACCACTATGTCTAGCATTGAAATCAGAATACGTAGCTACTTATCATCCCATCACTAATCTAGTCCCTATTAGAGCCCTTTTACCAGGGTCTAGTACCTCTCACTCTAATGCAGAACAAAATATTT
Source organism: Pelodiscus sinensis (assembly GCF_049634645.1). Lineage (NCBI taxonomy): Eukaryota > Metazoa > Chordata > Testudines > Trionychidae > Pelodiscus > Pelodiscus sinensis. Next base: position 4,404,426 of record NW_027465908.1, read on the forward strand.
GCTATAGAGTGCATGCTGTGTACCATCCATTGCCTTTTAATTCAACTTGCTCATCAGTTTTTATGACCCAGTTTAGCTAAGCACTTAGGGCATGTTCACATTACAAAGAAGATAGACTCTCCGGAGGTTGATCTTCTAGCGTTCGATTTAGCAGGTCTAAAGTAGACCCCTAAATAGAACGCTGAGGGAAGCCCCCTCCTTCTTCTGTGAGGAGTAAGAGAAGCCGGGAGAAGCATGCGCTGCCATTGGCCTCCCGCAGCGTACGCGCCACAGAAACTTGGCATTTTGCATAGCTGGCTGGCATACCTTAAGCAGACCTGCTTTGTCTAGTATAGAACAGGCCTTAAAGCACGTGCTTAAGTCTCCCTGAAGTCAGGCTTTGCTGCAGTGGGCCTTTAATATTTAGTCGTGGTAATCTCCATGATCCAGGACAGCTTGCCTATGAGTCTGATCCAACTACAATAAAGAAACAACAAGGGGTGAAATCCTGACCTCATGGAGGTCACTGGGATTTTTGCTATTGAATTCGGTGGCACCAGGATTTCACCTCAAGGATTTATGCAAAGGATCCCCAGTGATTTGTATTGATACCAGTGTTCTCTATGCTTGAGAGACCTGGAGCATCTCAAAAGCTCTCTATATTATCTCTGTGCTGGCAAGCACCATGTCAGAGATTCAAATGTTGCTTTTGCCTCTTTTACTGAAAAAATATCTTCTGACCTTTTAAAAAGATTAATTCACAGATTTAGAGATGAGGAGAATGGGAGCATAGGGTTCCCAGAGCTATAAGAGTTACATGTAACAAAGAACAATGAAATCCCACACAGTTCATCTCTGACCCAAAATAAAAGTTTTTACCACTCTGTTTTCTAAGGTCTTGTCCAGTCATGTGGAACTGGATCCAAGCCACAAAGTTTGCATCCAGGTCTAGGTCAAAGTTTCCCAAAGTTTGCAGGAGGAGCCTTAAGTTTTAAGGTTTTCCCTGAATAAATGGTGAAGAAAGGACTGATGCTGCCATTTCTCTGATAACTGGGCATCTTTCCGGAAGGAAGAATGCAAAATGAAGTTATGAAATTAAAGTTAGCTTTTTGTGTGACACATTGGACCAAGCTGATTCTGTACAGCCTGGGTCCCCTCTTCCTGCATCAGGTACTGCAGTGCCTCTTCCATCTTGCTTTTGTTCTCTCTTCCTCACTTCCACCATCCTGATCTGGCACCACAGCTTAACTAGGGCAGGGATTTTCAAACGCTGGCTCATGGCTTGTAAGGGCAAGCTGCTAGCTGGCCACAAGATGCTTCGTTTCCATGCTCCTGTTGGCCATGGATCACTGTTCCTGGCCCACGGGAGCTGCAGGAAGCGGGGCCCAGTCTGTGCCACTTCCCACGGCCAATAGGAGCTGCAATGGCTGGTCCCTGTGGAGGCGAAGGTAAACAAAGTATCTCACAGCCACTTAGTAGCTTGCCCTTACAAGCTGCGACCCGGAGTCTGAAAACTCCTGAACTAGGGTGCTCCCTTTGCAGAGCCTTCCTGGGCGTTTCCTTCCAGCAGCTCTGCTCTGATTCTGGACACTCCCCTTACCTTTGGCCTGCCTCGCATTTATAGCTCCCAGGGTCAGTACACCTTCCCCCCCATTTTTCTTTAAATGAAGGCACACCTGGACTGCACCAGGATAGCTGGGTCCAATTTCATTTCAGCAGCCAGTTGCCCTGTTCCTCGCCTCCTCCAAAAAACCCCTAAAACATGTCCTAATCCACCCACTGTGATGGCATCCTATTGCTCTGCGCTGCCATGCTGTTTTAGTTCCAGGCGATTAATTTATGTTGCAAACAACTGACCTGAACCTCAGTAGGTAATTTGCAACTTGGGTTTCCTGTGTGGAGCAGATAATTGTTTGGTACCCGTGAGTGGAATGGACAGGTGCCCTTCCCTTATATAGCCAGGAGTAATATACTGTATCCATTAGAGAGACACCTAATCATCTTATCCTGTCAGATCCAAACTGCCCTCTTTTAAGAGCCAATTTGTTTTCCTGCCAGATCGATGTTCTTATCTGTAATTGTGCAGGCCATGAGTGGCACCCAAGAACCAGTTAATATTAAATTCAATTTCCATGGAGGTAAAAGAAAGAAATGTCTTAATTTAAACATTTATTGTACAACTGTGAAAATGTCCTAAGTGAAATTAATTGAGACTTGGGGAGAATAACTTATAAATCAGTTGTCTGGCTTGCATAAAATGATATATAAGGACGTGCCAGTTGGATCATGATGCTGGGCTGAGCTGATGAATGCTTTAACCTTGGGGTACTGCTGTTCTTTTGCCCACATGAAGGTGGAAATCTTATTCCTGCAGATTCTGTGATATCAGAAACGTTGATCTAAAATACTAATAATAATAAAACAAATTTGGTAGTGATAGTTTGCAGTTCTCTAGTGTCATCCTTCGAAGGAAGGGGCTAGAGAGGTAGGAAGGAATATTATCCAAGCCATCAATTCACATCATTCTTTACTGCTTAAAATGCTACTAAAATGTATTCTTATCATAGAACTGAAAGGAACTTTGAGAGGTCACAGCAGAACCAAGCACCATACAGACCATCCCTGACAGGTCTTTGACTAACCTGCTTTTAAAAATTTCCAATAACAGAGATTTCACAACATCCCTAGGCAATTTATTCCAGTGCTTAACTACCCTGACAGTTAGGATTTTTTCCCTACTATCCAACCTAAACCTTTCTTGCTGTAATTTAAGCCCATTGCTTCTTGTCCTATCAACAGGAGTTACCGATTATATGGTCATCACTGTAATAATAACTTGAACAGAATAGAATATCTTCAGAAATTGGAAATCTGACCCCAGGTAGAGACGTTAAATTGCCGAAAATCAGTTAATTGAGTAGTCAATGGAATTTCCATCGACTACTCGATTAGTCGATGGGGAGGGGGGACTGCAGAGTGGCAGGGGGGTTAGCTCCTTAGTGCCTGGCCCATGAGCTAACCCCACTGTGGCTCTGCCTTTTAAATGTATTAAGAGCTGCCAGGCTCTTAATACATTTAAAAAGCAGAAGCACAGTGTGGTGGGGGGAACTGTGAGCGAGCCAGGAATCCCTGGTCCCCCTCTACATCTCTGCCTCCCCTTCCCTCCCCTAAGATAGTGCTGAGGGGAATCAGCTTCTAAGCCGGCTCCCCGCCAGCACCGGCTTCTGCTCCCCTTTTGCTGCCTTTTTCTGACAGAGGCAGCAAGTGGTGGGGAAGCGACTAGTCGGGTCATTGCTCGACTACCTGAAAAGCATGTTTATCAGGTAGTCGACTAGTCACTAACATCCCTAACCCTAGGGCCAATCAAAGGGGCCTGGGTTTCTTGGCTGCGGCCACTGCTACCACAGCTACCCCAGCAGTAGTGCCAGACAGACTCCTGGCCCCTTAAAGCACCACCAGAGCCCCACCCCATGTGGTGTGCTCCAGCTGGCATTAGGGCTGCCTGAGGGAGGCTAGCTCTAGCCCTGCCCCACCTCTTCCAGGATTCATAGCCAGCCCCTCCCACCTCACCTTTCATAGGGGTCTGGCCATGACCCACTGTTTCTATGAACTAATCTTCAACTTAGGGAGGGTGAAGAGTAAAGACGAAACTGTCCAGTCATCGTGAGGCATGAAGAACGGAAGTGCTGGAACACAGTGATAAATGTAGAATGTAAAGCCGAGAGTGTTACGCTTCCCGGGTACGGTCTTTGTTTTGTTCTGTGTGTACAGGGTCTAGCACATTGGGGTCCTGACCAGTGCTCCTTCTAAGCTGCACAGCTTCCCAGGTAATTAATCAGCCCCACCCACTCAGAGACTCAGGGCTCTATGCACTGGTCCTGATCCATGATCGCTATGTCTAGACTGTAGGGCTGTGTCTAGACTGGCCAGTTTTTCCAGAAAATCAGCTGCTTTTCCGGAAAAACTTGCCAGCTGTCTACACTGGCCACTTGAATTTCTGCAAAAGCACTGACTTCCTACTGTAAGAAATCAATGCTTTTTGCGGCTATGCTGCTCCTGTTTGGCAAAAGTCCCTTTTGCGCAAAACTTTACAACTATACAGCCTCTAAATAAAATATCCCCCTAACATAGGGGAGAATAGCAAATGTTTTATCTACTCTTTAAAAAGGCACTAGGCTGATCCTGGAAATCACACACTGATAAGGCTTAATTAAAGCATCTCTGAGCATGTCAGCAAAGTGGTGAAAACAGGTCGGCATAATTTAATTGGACTAAAATAGAAATCTTTTGGGAAAAGGGCAGAGATTCAAAGGATTGTAGGTACCTGACTCATAGTGGGAGTTCAGCAGCTAAATACTTTTGAGGATCTGCACGAAAGTCCCTCACAAAAGTGAATATTTTATACACTGTACAATTATCCTGTGAAACTCTTTGCCACTTGATGCTGAGGGCAAAAGCTTAGGAAGACTGAAGAATGGGCTGGACTTTTTCCTAGAGAATGAGCACATCCAGAGCTACACAGTGTGGGTGTACGTATATTGGAAAATATGAAGTATAAACCTTCATGCTGCAAGACATAAGCTAATAATTGAGGTCCACATCCTCAGAGATATTTAGGCTGTTAACTTGCACTTAAATCAGTGGAAATTAGGAGCCCTAATATCCAAGAATGACAGGGCCCTTGTGAGTAGGTTATTTATTATTAAGCTCTGCATGATTTTTTTATCCCCCATAATTTGGAAATGATTGGTATCAAAGACAAGATACTGGAGTAGACAAACATTGGTCCAGTCTGGTGATTCCTGTGTGCTTGTGTGATCTGCTATGGTTCATCCCAAAGTGCTTCGCAAACAGAGACCATTTCAACCAACAGTGACATGCAGCCATTTCTGAAGTGCAATGTGCTGGTAACACCACATGTCTATGATATTCAGAGGTTTCAGACAGTACCTACAGAAGAGTATAACAGCTAATGGAGATTTATATGGGTGCACTTCATATGCTAGAGGTAGGTGAAAGGTTGGGACAAGGGGAACTTTGTGAATACAGGCAGTCCCCGGGTTACGTACAAGATAGGGACTGTAGGCTTGTTCTTAAGTTGAATTTGTATGTAAGTCGGAACTGGTACATATTGTAGGGGAAACTCTAGTCAAACATTTCTCCAGAGCTCAGTTTTATTCTCCCACACCTCACTTCCCTCAGTCCTTTATTCTCAAGGTGAGGTGTCTGCTGAGAAAAGCCGCTCCGCATCTCCCTGGTCTGCTGGGGGGGGGGGCGCTAGCTTTGCGTCTCCCTGGTCTGCTGGGGGGAAGCAGCTAGTGCGGGGTTGCCTCACCCCGTTTGTAAGTAGGGATCCGATGTAAGTCGGATCCATGTAACCCGGGGACTGCCTGTGCTTTTATTAGAGACAGCTTTGAAAATTCACAAGTTATTTGCTTAGCTATAAGAATGCTGGAAACAATATGGATAATTTAGAGGTTTAAAATGTATCGGATGAGTTGATGAATAAGGTTGGGTCAGTTCTCGCAGAGGCAGAATAATCAACTGAGTTAGAATGTGGTTAGGGCACCGAGATGAATACCTATCCTCTTAGAGGGTACAAGGGAGCTGTGGGAGTGGACACTGGGACCTTTATTGACTGCATGATCCTGGGATCTCAGAGGTATGTCTCAGCTGAACGATGGCGTGTCCAACAACAGAATCCAGGGGAATTAGCAGGGTAATGATTCAAAGGAAAGAGCTCCACCTACTGAACCGCCAACACCAATTTCATTATCAGCCCCTAATTATTTCTCTGGTGCTTCCTCTCAAAGCGCTAACCCAGTCCAAACTTGCTTAGCCTGCCAGGGAGCATTTAACAAAAGGATCAAAGAAACCCACAAAGTTTAAATTTCAATCTCTGGGAATTAAAAATGAAAGACAGGATTTTTTAAAATGATCTGAAAGTTGGTGACACAGGCAATAAACTGACAATGTCTCGCTTCCCGCTGCCACCTCTCCTGGTGTGACTTACTTTGAATTTTTCAATACAGAAGTTTTTGAAGCAGGGCTGAGGTAGAGTGAGACAGATCACATTTACTTTGTCAGTTTTTATTTTAGGGCCCCAATTTTGCAACCTTCCTGTAGCTGCTTTTGGAATAAGGTACTAAACCAGCTGAGTGGAACCCTCCAAAAATAATTTAGGATGATATCTCCTTTTGCACCTGTGTAAATCAGATGTATTTTTACTAATGTGAATGGCCCAGATTCTCAGGTGGTGTAAACTGTCATAACCTCATTGATGTCAAGGAAGTGATACTGATTTCTGCCAGAGGAATTCTGTTCCAGCTGAGCTACATAAGTGAGATTGGAGTCAGGCCCAAAGAAAGAATCATCCAAATTCAGACAGCGTTCTGCTTTCAGTGCAAATATATTTTTCACCTTCCCCCCATCCCCAATGAAGGCATAAAGGACTGCTCTGTAAATGTCCAAGAGATTTTTTTTAATGCCAGATCAGTGCAACAGGAAAATAAAATGCTGAGCCACCACACAAACCTCTTATTTTCCCTGTCTGTGTCAACTGTTGCTGGCAAAGAACAGCAATTCATTCCCCACTGTTGAGGCAACAGCAACTAAAGCGAATGTTCATATGTGTGCAGAGGCATTTGTCCCTGGAAAAAAATAACATCTCTCCTTCTATTAACGTTTTAATTAATCCCTTTTAGTTATGAAATGTAACTTTACATTACATAAAAAAAATTACATGCAGGCTCTTAATCTGCTAATCCTTTCTCCAGACAAGCTGGGTCTTTTTAAATCAACTGCCATTTTATCAACCCAATGGAGCAGAGATCCGGACTCAACTCTATTCAACAATACATTCTTTTCATGAGAGACTGGCCTAGCTAATATGACACCACAAAGGGCTTGAGGAATTCCAAACACCCAGCTCTTTGGATTAAAAGCATAATAATCCCATGCAGTTTTTTGTTCAGAATTGATAGAATGGTTGTATAGTGAGTCACACTTGTTTGAACTTAACAAAGTAACAATATATCAAGCATTTCATCAGTTGATAATATTTTTTCCCTCGGGTTGATTCTACATCTTTCGAGCTATTTATTTTAAGTGTGTATTTATATTATTAGCAAATGCCCCACTGGTGAAACAATGAAAACATACAATTCAGCATTGACTCTGCAAAAAGCTGATTGTTTTTCTCTTACGGCTTTTTCTAAACACAGTTGTTGTTTGTTTTTGTTTTTTTTTTTAAACTGAAAAAATTATCCTAGCACAACTCCTACTATGGACCAGTCACACCAGTGTAAATGTGTGTTATTTTGCAGTTCTTTATTCCCTTTTCCATACTTTTACCATTATACCAACCTAACTGCAACCACACCACCAGGGGGTCTACTGCTTTAACTATATAGGAACCGCTAAAGTAGCACAAGGATTCCTTTAGGATACAGGAATCGAAGGCTATGTCTACACAGCAACATTATTTCAGAAGAACTGATGTTATTCTGAAATAACATAGTCCGCATTTACAAAGCAAGCAGTTATTTTGACATAATGTCGAAATGCAGGCAGTCCCCAGGTTACATGGATCCGACTTACATCGGATCCCTACTTACAAACGGGGTGAGGCAACCCCGCACTAGCTGCTTCCCCCCAGCAGACCAGGGAGATGCGAAGCTAGCACCCCCCTCTCCCCCCCGCCCAGCAGACCAGGGAGATGCGAAGCTAGCACCCCCCGCTCCCCCCCGCCCAGCAGACCAGGGAGACGCGGAGCGGCTTTTCTCAGCAGACACCTCAGCTTGAGAATAAAGGACCGAGGGAAGTGAGGTGTGGGAGAATAAAACTGAGCTCTGGAGAAATGTTTGGCTAGAGTTTCCCCGACAATATGTACCAGTTCCGACTTACATACAAATTCAACTTAAGAACAAACCTACAGTCCCTATCTTGTACGTAACCCGGGGACTGCCTGTAATGTCAAGCTGGCGGACTTCTTACTCCAACTCATGTCACCCTCATTTTATGAGGAATAAGGGAAGTTAGGGGAAGAGTGCTCTTTCTTGGACTTCCTGCTGTGCAGACAGTGCCAAAAGACAAAATAAATTATTTTGACTTAAGCTACACAATTGACATAGCTCAAGTTGCATAGCTTTATTCGAGTTTTGCCCTGTGTGTAGAATGCCCTGCGTGACTAGAACTTATGGCCCAATAGCCAGAAAAAAGGAGCATTAATCAGAGCTGCCTTTACAGGGGTGCAAAGATGCAATCCAGCAGGACTAGGTCTGATTCCCTGTTCAGTTAGGGCTTGCTCCTGTCAGGTGCTAAGAGCCCTCAACATAATCGGAGACACTCAGCATCTTGCAGGTTTGGGCTCTTGAAACAGTTTTACTTTGATGTGTACATTTTGCCAGATTCTCAGCTACTGGAGATCAGCATTGTTGCACTGGTGTCACTAGAACTATGCCAAAAGCATTAGCTGGATATCTGGCCCACAGACTGTAATGGAGTTTGCACTGAAGTGGAGAATCACACCCAGGTTTTTATTAGCTTCTAGAGAAGATCGTCTCTTCAAAAAAAGGTTGATATAGGCACTGGGCTGGAGATATGAGTGCTTCTATTATTAACCAGTAGGTTTTGTTATGCTGCAGGTGTCAATAGGACTCTGCAGTCTGTTAATTTCTTGCCTGTGGGTCAGAAGGTCATGAGCTCCGGTCCTAAGACACGATGTACGTATCTATGAGCACAGGCTGGAAATTTTCAAATGGAAATATAGTCCTGCCATTGGGGATACATTTCCACTGAAATGATTTCTGTTCCCCCTCAGCAGCCTTAAGATCATGCACCTCCAACCCTCTGCCTGGCCCCTGAGGCTGTCCTGCAAGTGTCTCCCCTTGAGCAGAGATGTTCATTCCATCTCCAGCCCTGACGACACTTGCACCTAATCCCAGCAAAGCCAGACATTTGTGTGTGTTAGGAGGTACATCTTCTTGGCTCTGCTCCCATGCAGTGTACTGGCCTCACCCACCCCTCCTGCCTTTTCCAGTTCTGTCCCCCTTTTCCACCAGATGCGTCCCCCTTCTTCTATCCTTGGTATTGTCATGGTTTTTAAGTTTTGTTCCTATTTAAACTGAGCCAATATGTTTAACCCATTGGTGAGTGTGTGATATAGAGTCTCCCGTCTGGGCTGATCCCTACAAGTCTGATACAGCCCAGGGAGGGTTGGTTCTTTAGTACAGTCTGTACTCACTCTCTGGAGGTCCCTTGTTTAATCTCTGGTGTGTTAACCAATGTTGCAGCTGTCACACACACACATCGCGCTTCGGACCAGACTCCTTGCTGCAGGATAATGGTGCGTATGAGAAGGCAGGTCACAATCCCATTCATGAGCATAAGATAACCCCCTCTTTTCCTGCATAGATAGAACCATCTTCCATCTTCGTATATTCCACCTTAGAACCAGGTTGGGCTCTATTTAAACACATAACAGTGCACAGGATTAAGTGCCTATTCCTATGGGGATGGGGAAAATAACTTGCTCTTTCTTCCTACTCTATGGACACTGGTGGAGATTGATTAGCAATAGTTTTATTAAGTACTTTGTATATAACCAGACTCTCGTTTCTAAGTAAGTGAACATAAAGGAGGACACGAAAACATTTCCAGCCATTTCCACCTCGGAGTTATTTATAGCTGCGCTCTTATGAGGTGTTTGTTTAAAAGTGGCCAGACTCAATATGAAAGACTTTAAACCTCCTTGAAGAAAGCAAACAATATTAACTTGGAAAAAAACCACAACCCTCACATATATATTAATGCACCAAAAAGCTATGGCCATTCTAGCCTTGTTAATGTCTAATTCTGTTAAGAATTCTGATTTTTAATATTTTTGCTCTCATTAACACTTCTATTTCTGTATTGTGCAGAAGTGTTGTGGGGGCTTGAGCATTGGATCTGAAAATGGGGGAGGAGGAAAACATGAAAATATTCTTTCCCCTAAAATTCTCCCCACCCCCTTTTTTTAGGGTGAAAAAGATTTCAAAATTGAAATTTCAGAATTACAAACAAGTTTTGGCCAGCTCAGTGGTTTTCTCAAAAGTAAAAATGAAGACTAAAGCTCAGTTTATCCTGGATATATATATTTAATTTTGAAATTGTATGGACATTTACAAAACGTCAACCAGCTCTGTTTAGAACCCCTAGAGAGTTAGAAGTATAGCTCCCTGAAACACAACTTGCCGACTTCCTGAGGTTTTAACTGGCTTTTGTGATATGTAGAATAGCGGGTGTGACGAAGTGGGAATTTTTTCACCTTGGTATGTTGCATGTGAGTTCTACTGTCCTATAGTGAGTTCTGCTGTCCCATGTGTATGCCACAATATCCCGGGGCACTGCACCAATACCTAGATGGTAATGGGAATTTTGGGACTGGTTCTCATTGAGGAAGGCTACCTCAGCCCCAGCATGTACACAATGGATTGTGCCCTTTGTAACCTGAGCAGGGAAGGGGCGTGTCCAGGTGACAATTTTTGCCTGGGAGCAGAACAAAGGCCAGCGGAGAGGCTGTGGGAGTTAGTCTCCATTGGCTTGGGGTGCAGAGAGAGGGTCAGGGCATTGGCTTTGGGCCTCCCTCTCCTCAAGATGGATTGTACCGATTGCTTCTGGTTTCTGTGCTGACCAGTCTGTTCTACTCTGTATCCCCATTGACTATAAACTTTCTGTTCCACCTGCTGGCGAGAGTCACATCTGCCTGTGGAGGGGCCCAATGACACCCCACACCTCAGTGACAGCAGGATTGGGAACTAGACAAAGGATGTGTCAGGCAAAACCAACCAAAATGAGGTGCTGTGTTCTCCCTGTACACATGACTAAGGATTTCCCACTGTGCGGCCATCCAAAATGACTACTCTTCATGCTGCTGTGCACTATAGTGTGTGTTGTAGGCTAGCTGGGTGCTGTATTGTTTGTGAAATGGCTGTGTTGTATATAGCATTAAGGTATGATTTGGCCAATGTTAGGTGAGGCCAGAGTTTCAGGTAGTTCCCCATTAGACACTTGGGGAAAAAAGTTAGTTTCCCCTCCCACAAAAGGCTTAGCACAGCTCTTTAGAAAAACCTAGCCACTTTTTTGGGTAGAACCTGGCCAAATAGAAGCTGAGATGTTTTGAAAAACTGGACCTATAATGACTTTAACATCCAGGACTACAGAATCATTGCCACAGTGAAGTTTGAAGCAGTGGTTAATACCTAATGTCAGGACAGGGCCAGCCTGTAAACAAGCGAGAAAGTACTTCATATTGAAGAAAAGAAACGGTTAACGGATTAACCCTTCTTCGGTTAATGTCTTTGAATTTAAAATGGGAGACTGCACTATTAATAGCATGACCTCAGTACAAATCCTTGTGCATTACGTGTGCAATATGCTGTACTGACATTAATAATTAATCACCCCACCACCCTTGTGAAGTGGGTAAGTACAGAAATTGCTGTTTTAAAAACAGCACAAACACTTAGCTAGGGAAGCCAAAGCAAAGAGAGGGGAAGTAACATGCTCAAGGCCACACAGCCAGATGGAGCTTAATGGAGCCTGGATTCACCGCAGAAGCATCTGAGTCGATAATGAGGAATAGGTGATTATTTTGCGTTAACGCAGCACCAAGGAGCTCAAACCAAGATCAGGCCCTCAGTGTGCCTGGTCTAGAAACAGAGGGTACGGATGGCTGATGGATCCTTCACTTTAGGAACACTAGCCCTGTGGCCCCACCCCTTCCACACAAAGTCCCACCCTCCATGGCATCCTTAATGCTTCTTCCTTCTCCTCCCCCCTCAGCCCGAGCATCCCCAGCCATGCTGGCCAATCCCAACCCTGGGTCAGCACTCCAGATCAGCAGCTCCAGTGATGGACGGTAGATCCGTCCATGACCTATTATAGCCACTGTGGATGGTTAAAGATAGTTCCTGTTCTGAGGTACTTGATGTCACAGGCAGACATGGGGCAGGCGAGAAAAGAGAGGCAAAGGAATGTGCCCAGGTTTAGAGGTAGAGAGGAGAACTAAACCCATCTCACTGTAGTCCCAAGTCAGTAGGGCGCCCACTGGACAGTGCTACCTTTCTGACCCCACCGTGAGCTCCACACAGGTAGATCCCTATCTCCATACAATGGAGCATCACACTGGTATATGGGTCTTCCTATTGGACACTTGCTGTGGGTTTAGACCCTAATTCAGAATGTGAACTCTTTAGGTAGAGACCACACCTTCCACCCTATTATTCATAAGATGCTGGCAGCAAGAGTGATATAAAGAGGCATTTATTTTGGAGAAGCTTCAGAGTTTTTTGTTTAGGAGAAATTATTGTTATTTTAAGCTGTTTTCCTTGTTAGTATTTGTTGTCCTGCCTATTGGGCACTTACTGATTTTCAGTTCCTTAAGTTATCTTCTACCTCTCTCCATTAGAACAAGAGCAATATTTTAGGGAAAGCACTATTATTTGAAAGGGTTAGACCTTAAAGTATGTGCATAAGGCTTGAGCAGCATTGAAGCCCAGTGGGAGGAGACCAGCAGCATCTGCGATTTTAGGAGTGCCCCGAATTGCAAAGCAGAACGCGTGGCTGCTGCAGTGGGTTATTTGGAATGCAAAATGAATCTGTGGGTGCTACAGGGCACCAGCAGAGAATATCAAAATGACTAGGTGGGCACCAAGATATGCATGAGAAAATATGAAACATGCATGTGATGTACAGGGCAAAGAGGGGAGGAGGGAAGATGGGTGCTGGAATTAAAACATAGCTTAAACTACCAGCATGTTTTGCTCTCATTTCTGAAGTATCTGTCTCATGCTGTTCTCCTCTTAATCTGTCAGTTACAGTTAATAGCCGATCAGAGCAGTGCTTTAATGAGTCAGACAGATTGTTTGCATAAACAGTGGTTAGGCTGATGCTACTGAATTCTCCTTGTATGATTTACACCTGCATTTTTTTCAAATTTGCTTCCTGCCGGAGAGACACCTGAAGCTATTGGTGAATTTTATTTTCTTTTATATTTATATTTACATAAGTGCAGAACCCTCATATTTCCTTATTCACTTCTTCTCCCCACATCTATACTAGAATTTGATGTTAAGACACTCCAGGGTGTGACTTCGGGTGTAATAATTCACAGCTAGCACTTTGTCTGAGTGCTGCCTTTTTGCAACTAGGTGGGAATTATTAGACCTGGCTTCTCACCTTCAAGTGCCATATAAAGATTATAATAATAAGAGATGTACAAGGAAAAATTAAGTGTGAAGCACAATTTGGGAGATTAAAATCTGCATGCTTGTCAGCATGTGTTGGCATATTTACAACTTAAATTTTGCCTTTTGAAGAGATTTCAGGCTTTTCAAACAAAGATAATAGATCAGTATGAAGAGAAATATTTGCAGTTTCATGCATTAGTTATTACTATTAGGCTACGTCTACACTGCAGCTCTATTTTGGGATACCAGAGGTATCCCAAAATAGCTATCCCACATCTTAACAGCAAGCCTGTTATTTCAAAATATAATGGGCTCGCTAAGTCTGACGTCCCTGTAAACCTTATTCCACGAGGAGCAAGGGACATTTTGGAATAGCAGGTTATTTCAAAATTTGGGCAGTCTAGACTTATAGGCTGTGTCTACACTGGCACCCTTTTCCGTAAAAGGGATGCTAATGAGACACTTCGGAATTGCAAATTCCGTGGGGGATTTAAATATCCTCTGCGGCATTTGCGTGAACATGGTTGCCGCTTTTTTCCGGCTCGGGGTTTTGCCGGAGAAAAGCGCCAGTCTAGACAGGATCTTGCGGAAAATAAGCCCTTTTCTGGAACATCTCTTATTCCTACTTTCAAATCATGGTGAGGTAACAGCAGACTAGACAGCTGACTCCAACAGAATGCTACTATCGGAAAATTAGCACTATTTATTTACGTGAGAAGGCTAACAAATAGTGATCAGGGACTTGCTTGGCTTTGGCATAGAAACTGAGCAAAGGTAATGTAGCATGGGATTTACCTCCCAAGAAAGATGCATAAAGAACATAAGTATAATGAGCCTATAAAAACTTGAAGGGTTATCTTTTAAACCAAAAACGCACTTGTACCCTGGAAGATGGCTTGACAGGTTTTTACCTTTAATCAGAATTAATTTTCCCCTTTTATAAGTTTGAGTTACCAATCTATGCCCCCGTTGATTTGACTCCACATGATTGATTTGCTGTGATACACAACCTTGGCTATGTCTATGTTGTACCTCGGTATCTTCGTACCTCGGTACCTTCGGTGGTCTGGACTGTCAGTGTCAGCGTCGTTTGGTCAGGGTCATCCTGGCGCACTCCTGACAGGACCCCCTACTCCATCGGTGGTGATAAACTTTCGGCTGCATGCGTAACAATCGGTACTCCCTTTATCTAGAGTGTTAGACCCCGTGCACTTGGGTCAACACAAGAGATCTCTGAGAGGCCCCGGAAACGACAGGTGCAGGCAAGGTTTGAAATCAATCGAGCAGGTTTACTGTCAAATGCAAAGCTCTACCAGTTGGTAACAGAGATCAGTACAATGTGACACCACTGGGCACTATGGCCCGCGTTGACAAAGTACCAACACCGGGCAGGCCTATTGCCATATAACAGATATTAACAGCAGTTAGTCAGAGTTAAGCTACTGTGCGTTCTGTAAGTTTAGGCAGTGACACCTGCTGTTCAGGTGCCTAGTGCCCCCCCCCCCCCCCGCCCCCCGAGGTCGGCCGGAGAACATCCTTTGCAGTGTCCTTTTATAGACAGGTACAAACAACTTACATCATTTCTTTACATACCAGGTTACCACGCTCTGTTGCCTAGTGACCACCCCTCACCTTATGGAAGGGGGGCTTACTTGCTATCTTTCATGCTGTCAATTCCAACCTGGTCCTGAACCTAGGTCGGTATGTGCATTAGTTTTTAGGGAGTTTTTGTACCAAGACATTTCTTATTAAGATGTTCCGCTACTCCCCTTTGGCTCACAGTCTGTACCCAGTGCCTCCCTGTGTCCTTCCATGCTCGACCTAACTTACACAATCACACAATTATCAATAGGGCTTCTTTCTTGGCTCCTGTGTTACTGAACCAAAGTCTTGCTCACTAGATTGCAGGCCTGTTGCTGTTTCCATGTTGCAGGCCTTAGGCCTGCTGACTCCATATTACTGACCCTCAACTTACTACAGTCTACACTGAGTTCTTTATCTGGTTTTTTTCCCGGAAGAGGCTTTTCCGACATTTGGCCTGTCTATACCTCCTCTTCCAGAAAATCCCTTATTCCTCATAAAATGAGGAATACGGGGATGCCGAAAGAACACGCCTGCTTTTTTGGAAATTGTTCTGAAAAAGCGGACACATTCTGCAGAGTTTTTCCGGGCTACCTCGCTTCTTTGATATGTCAAGCTTAAACCTTTGAAATACATTGTTCTTACATTCCTCAAGATAGCAGTTAAGCTATCTGGAAAGAAGCATTATGCTCTCTAATATAGAGGCATTTGGAGTGGAAAAACTTACAAGTGCACGCGATCTATTGTAATAAGCATGTAAGGCTGCAGAGATTGCTACTCCAACCTTCTGTTTCTTATAGCACCCTCAAGCCTCTTCTAGCTCCTGTTGACTTCAGAATGAACTGAATATGGCCCTTTAACACTGAATGTGGCTGATGCAGTCTCCCATTTTAGTTATTACATCCTCTGAACCACAGTGAAACTTGGATTTCACCAAATCTCTGGTCTTTTATGCCCAGCTGAATAAGAAGTAATAGGCACAAGCTCATAGAACTTATGTCATAGTCTGGTATGGTTGGGACCAGAGTCTTTGAGGCCACCAAAGTCTTCTCATTCATGTCAGGCATACATTTTATTTATTGAGTCTCTCCAGAAAGAAAACTCTTGTACATTTGTCATCCCAGAGCTAAAACTCAATTTAGAAATTTTCAGTTTGCTCTAAACTTAATTTTGATCACTTTGGAGAGTTGTGGTCTGGTTCTGTCGGTCTAGAGGTGTGAGCACTGATCAAGGACTATCATCATATCATCAGTTCTAGTCCCATATGTGATGATAATTTGGCCTTGGGCAAATCACATACTTGAATAATAATTACTATTTTTAAAGAGCTTTGAGGATGTGAAATGTGTAAATGCTTTGAATTATCACCATTTTTAATCTAGAAATCCAAACCTATTAGTATTTTTGCTGAATTTTGCTGAGATCTCTGCACATTTCTAAAGGGGAAGGTAAGAGTTAACTTCATATGAAAATTTCCATAAGCAAGATATAATTAATAATGACTTTGAGGTTTATTTTGCTTTAAATAATTTAGTTCAGGCAAGTTTGGAAATCAACACTGCAAATAGCAAATCTCTTGGGAAGATACTCTCTTGTAAAAATGTTGGTGCTTCCAGCATGGGCCGAAAATAAAAGTAGAACATCCTTCCTCATAGCACATGGTCTTTGGATCCTGAACAACATGTGGAAATTGCAGGCATACATGAAACTATGAAATCATGAAAATATAGGGAAAATAATTGTTGAACGATCTTGAGAAAATTCTATCTATTTATTATATCTTCCATGTTAATTAGTTCTACATAATGATTCCTCGCTGAACTTGATAAAGTTCTTGGGTCTTCTTTCCCAGCAGTAACAAGCTTTGGTCAGAGCATTTCTGATCTAAAAATAGATACACATCTGAGATTTTACATTTCATATTAGTTGGCCTATGTTTTTCTTGTCCTGGCTATGCAATGAGCTTCCTAACCCATAGGAACCAGTGTCTGCATGCCATGACGGAATGCAGCATTCTGGAGCTGCATGGATTTCTCCCTAGTTATTTGACATAGAGTAAAATTAAGTCACTTCAGTTTGGAAATAAAATGTAATCCTGCCAGCTAACCCTAAATATCCTTGGATCAACTCAGTTATTTTCACTGAATTTGATTTTGTTTCTTTAAAAACAGATCTTTTGTTATTAATAAAAATGCATATGAGGATTTCACAACAATCTGATGCCCAGAAATATTAGGAGCTGAAGGTTTACTTCCCTTGAATAGAAAAGAACAAAGATTTGTCCTCAAAATACTGTTTGATCAGTAGAATTGCATTTGACTTTAATGATGTGGAGGGAAAAAATCTATAAACATTGTCCATGGATAATTTTAACTTCCATTAGGTACAGGACAGCATCAGTTTGAACACAACAATTTTTCAGTGCGAGGTTTAGAATTATGCAAGTAGCTTGTTGTTATTTTCTCTTCTCTATTTTCAAACTAAAGCAACCCAGTAGATGCACACCCACAAAAGAGGTCCTCAAAGAAATAAATTTTGTGGCAATGTTGTTTAAGCTCTTGCTAGATGAATAGTTGGAGCACCTGAAAACTTTACTGAGTAGCTAAGATTTCATAGAATCATAGAATCATAGAGCTGGAAGAGACCTCGCGAATCAAGTCCAGCCCCTGCCCAAGGCAGGACCAATCCAACTAAATCAACCCAGCCAGGGCTTTGTCATTGAGGATGTTTCATTTCTGTGCTGTGCCATGCAGTGATCACTTAGGGCAGGGGTGGACAATAATTTTTGATATGGGGCCACTTCAGAAATTTTGAAGTGGCCCCATGCTGCCCCGGAAAGGGTGGGGCCTCAGACAGAAAGGGTGGGGCCAAGACACTTCTGTGCTTCCCCACCCACAGACCCTGATTGGTCTAGAAGAGGGGGAGCTGCTAAGTCTTTGCCCCCTGCCAGAGAGAACCGCCAGCTGTGCTGCCCCCAGGTCAATCAGGGCATGGGGAGGGGCAGCCTGTGAAGTCTCTTGCTCTCTGCCCCTGCCCCTGCCCTGCAAGGGAGTGCCACACTTCGAGCTGAGCAGCAGCTGGCAGTTGATTTTAAGTGCTGAGCCCCTTGCAGAGTGGGAGGAGTCTTCATGTGCTCCCCGCCCCCAAGCCCTGATTGGTCAGGGAATGGGAGGGCGTGTGCAAAGTCTCCTCCTATCCTGCCCCCATTTTGCAAGGATCATCCAGTGCTTAGAAGCGATGCACCCCTCCCAGGGCAGGAGGAGACTTTGTTGCGCGCTTCACCCCAAAGCTAATCAGGGCTTGGGGGCAGGGGGAAGCACAAAGTCTCCTCCCACCCTGCCAGGAGCACGCAGTGCTTCTAAGTGCTGTGCACTCCTAGCAGGGTGGGGGCAGGGCAGGAGGAGACTTCGTGCACTTCCCCCCTCCCTTAGATCCTGATTGGCCTGAGGGCAAGGGGAGCAGTAGCCCAAGAATGCCAGAACCTGCACGAGCACAGCCCCTATGGTTGATCTCTCCATGCTAAACTGGTTCCTGATGGATCAGTAGCTCTCTGGCGTGGCGAGCTTCCATATGGCTGTGCCTACTTGCTTCTGGAGGGGGATGCGGGTCTCAGATGAATGCCCTGTTGCTTGAGGGCAGGGGTGAGTCACTCACAGAGCTACAGAAAGGTGTCCTTCCGCATCCAAACATTCTGGAGTCATCGCTGGTCACGTCACCACTCCATGACGAGCCACTCTCACTGGTCGGCACTGGTGTCCAGATGCCAGAAGCAACTGTGCACGCTGTGCAGGGGAGGGCAGGCGGGATCCAGCAGCAAGAACTGCACCTGAAGAGAGAGGCGAGGAGGGTCTCCAAGTGGAGAAGGGGTTGGGTTCCTATGGGTCTGGGAGGCAGCCTGCAGAAACTGCTTGCCTGAGACGTAGCACAAGCTGCAATAGCTGTTGACTGCCCAGAGGTAGCGCCTGCTCCATAGCTGGATAGCTGAGGTGTGTGCAAGGGCAACCACAACAGGCAAAAGAAAAGGTTTTGCTGTCCCTCAAGGAGGTTGGCAAATGAAAAAAGCCTGAGGCACTACTATACAGGGGGGTCTCCTTAAGGTCAAGCCTCAGATAGCCTCAGCCAGCAGCTCCAGGAAGTAACTGCTGACCTGATGCCCTACCTGACATGGTCCCAGGTGGCCTTAAATGCGAGTTAGTGTCCGATCAGTGTGGACACTCTATTTCAAAATAGCTCAGTGCTATTTCAATGAGCTTTTGGTGTATAGATGCACTATTTTGAAATAAGCTATTTTGAAGTATTTCTTTGAGAACAGTTTATTTTGAAATAAACATGCAGGGTGCATCTAGACTGGCCAGACTGCTTTTGTGCAAAACCTTGCCAGCTGTCTACACTGGCCACTTGAATTTGCGCAAGAGCACTGACTTTGTAATGTACAAAATCAGTGCTTCTTGCGCAAATACTTTCATGCTGCCACTCGGGAAAAAGCCCTCTTGCGCAAGAATATTTGCTCAAGAGGGCCAGTGTAGACAGGAAGAACTGTTTTGCACAAAACAGCCCTGATGGCTAAAATGGCGATCGGGGCTTTCTTGCGCAAAATCGTGTCTAGACTGGCCACAGATGCTTTTGCGCAAAAGCACTTTTTGCGCAAAAGCATCCTTGCCAATCTAGACACGCTTTTGCGGAAATACTTTTAACGGAAAAACTTTTATGTTAAAAGTATTTCCGCAAAATCATGTCAGTCTAGACGCAGCTGCAGTATAGATGTAGCCTTACATAGCAGTGGGCTAAGGGTCTAAGTTGACAGAAGTCTTTCACACACTTCTCATGTGACTTTGCCAAGTCACTTCCCTGCTTAAATTCTGCTTCTATAAAATTGGGAAACACATACTTCTTTGTTCTGCCCTAGATTGTAATCTCTTCAGGATAGAGGACTTGTCTTGTTCACTCCCTAGCACAACAGGTTCCAGGTCCCTGGTGGGCTCTCTTCTAGGATCCAAACAATAATTCACATCGAAAGGTGCACAGTACCTCTGAGAAGCAGACCACTCATATGTGTGCTTAACTTTAGGCACTCTAGTTTGAAGGTGTCCAAAACTCAGAGGTGAAAGTGAGCAAGTGCACTCTGGTACGCAGCTCTGGCAACACCCAGCAGGGAGCTATTTAAAGAGCAGGCAGGGACCTGGCTTGGAATAGGACAGTACCTGTCAGAAATGTTAAGTTACTTTCACCACTGCCAAAACTATTTGCCTTTGGAAACTATTTGAAGTTTCTGTCTACAGGAACTTGCCTCTCTTTCCTCTTCCTTCAGCAAAAGGTGTGAACAAAAGGAGTTTGTTGTGCTAGGAGCTCAAATATTCAGTGTGCTGTGTTTTAAAATACTAAATTCTGCATCTCCTCAATATTTCCCAACCACTCCGCCACCTACCCTTTCTCCTTGTTTGACTTTGCCCTAGTTAATATTCCAACAGGTGTTTCCTTTTTCAATGGAATTTTTAGGTCGTCCTCTCAAGAGGCCTCACGCATATTTGCAATATGGCAGTTTTAGCAGGAGAGAACTTTTATTTTCTTAACCCCACAATTTCCTTTTTCTTGGCGACAAGGGTTGTGATTTTCAGACTCTGCTGCTAGTGTTTTCCCTCTAAGGCCTGTGTCGGGTGTCACTTCAGAAAATACCTGCTGAGTTCGTGAAGTTAAAGGCTTTGTCATTTCTTTCGGTGGCTTCTGATTCCAAATTAATCAGCTTCCGATTCCCAATTAATGTCCAAGGTGGGAAGCTAATCAAACCAACCATAAAGTAGCAATACTGAAGTGGGGTATAAGACACTCTTTTATGTGTAAAACCTGGTGTTGATAGAAATTGCTACCATGACCCACTGGAGTGGGGGAAGGGGCCAACAGGAACCTGTAATAAGAAATCCACCATCAATCTGAATCATAGAATCATAGACTACTAGGACTAGAAGGGACCTCAAGAGGTCATCGAATCCAGTCCCCTGCCTTCATGGCAGGACCAAATACTGTCTAGACCATCCCTGATAGACATTTTTCTAACCTACTCTTAAATATCTCCAGAGATGGGGATTCCACAACCTCCCTGGGCAATTTATTCCAGTGTTTGACTACCCTGACTGTTAGGAACTTTTTCCTAATGTCCAACCTAACCCTCCCTTGCTGCAGTTTAAGCCCATTGCTTCTTGTTCTATCCTCAGAGGCCAAGATGAACAGGTTTCCTCCCTCCTCCTCTTTATGACACCCTTTTAGATACCTGAAAATGGCTATCATGTCCCCCCTCAATCTTCTCTTTTCTAAACTAATCAAACCCAATTCCTTCAGTCTTCCTTCATAGCTCATGTTCTCTAGACCTTTCATCATTCTTGTTGCTCTTCTCTGGACCCTCTCCAGTTTCTCTACATCTCTCTTGAAATGCGGTGCCCAGAACTGAACACAATACTCCAACTGAGGCCTAACCAGTGAAAGAGGAGTAGACTTGCTTTCCCTGCCTTGCCTGGTCTTTTATCCCTTTCTCTGGGTACCGCTAAATCAATCTTGCCAAGAAATGACCATTTCAAACCTAAAATGCATCTGAAACACAAATATTTTGCCTATTGAATTTAAAAATAATTCCTTGGGATGTTAAAAAACAACAAATAGCTTGGTAGCACTTTAAAGACTAACAAAAGATGTAGAAGCTTTCGTCTTCACCTGCTTCCTATCCCATATTACACATGTTAAATGCTATACACTATTCTCAGTGTGTTCTGTCTCAAGGATAAATTATAAAAATATCTAGATTTGTGTACTTGATACAAGTTTGATTAGTACATTTCCAATACAAAACCGAAGGAGGCTACATTTCAAGAACATTTCAGAATCTTGATGTTGTTTGGGGAGCCAGTGGGATTGAAAGGTGCCAAATTCAAAACTAAAGTGTTTTATCCCTCAATTAGCCAGGGGAACTCATTGCCACATGATATTATTGAGACCAATAATGCAGCAGGATTCAAAAAGAGATTTGAAATTTACAAGAAAATGCAGAAATGTTGTCCATGGGTAGATTACCCTATAACTAAATGATTTCTTGCATCTGTCTATGAAGCATCTGGCTTTGGTGACAGATAACTAAACTAGATTAGTCCATTACATGGATGTTATGGCTTATTCCTAGGTTTTAAAGATAGATACATGTTATGGTTGATACAGTCTAATTTTTCTTTTGTCAATAGTGAAGAGAAACTATTATTTGTTTCCTTCATGGGAGTGACAGTTTCAAACCAGGATCAGGGACCCATTGTACTAGGCCTTTCACAAAATAAATAAGTCAATAGCACAGACACAGTTCTTACTCCAGAAGCTCATTCTAACATTTAACAGAGTGGACACACATCTAGATGGGGCCTTAAGTACTACTTATTATTTGCATGTTGGAACAAACTTCATGGTTCTTTGTTATTCTGTTACAATGTGGCAGTAAATGAGAAAATAAGTCACAAAAGTCAGCTGAGTCAGAGCTAAGGATCTTTTGCTCTTGCAATACATGGCATTACCTTTGAGCCAGCAGAGAATATCTCCACTTATTAGTATCAGGGTTTATGTTCTATCCTCCTTGGCTGTGTCTAGACTGGCAAGTTTTTCCAGAAAATCATCTGCTTTTCTGGAAAAACTTGCCAGCTGTCTACACTGGCCACTTGAATTTCCAGAAAAGCACAGACGATCTCATGTAAAATCATCAGTGCTTTTCCAGAAAAACTATGCTGCTCCCGTTTGGGCAAAAGTCTTTTTCTGAAAAACTTTTGCGCAAAAGGGCCAATGTAGACAGCATAGTACTGTTTTCCGCAAAAAAGCCCCGATCATGAAAAAGGCAATCGGGGCTTTTTTGCAGAAAACCGCGTCTAGATTGGCCATGGACGCTTTTCCGCAAAAAGTGCTTTTGCAAAAAAGCATCCTGCCAATCTAGACGTGCTTTTCCGAAAATGCTTTTAACAGAAAACTTTTCCGTTAAAAGCATTTTTGGAAATTCATGCCAGTCTAGACACAGCCGTTGTGTTTCCAACTACAGCTCATTACCAACACATTGAGGTGTGATGGTGGATCCAGTGGAGGGTACTGGCTTATGTGAACTCTTTCCAGTTCATAACACAATGTTCCTGTAAGTAGTTAGCAGCTTTTGAAAGGAAAACATGGACATTTATCACTGTACAGAAAGATTCTTTTATTAGCAAATTGACCAGTAAACTACCCATGGCATTTTGGATATCCACTCTTCTATGGTCAACAGAGAAGAACACTGAGAGAATGATTAGAAAGAGGGAGGGAGATAACCATGGGCAATGGATCTGACCAACATGGAAAGGAAAACTTCTAACTCTAGTAGCAAATTCATGGCTAAGTGCTACAATATTTTCTTATACCCTAGCTCTAGAATATCACCTCATTATGCATTATGTATGGCAAAGAGGATAAGGAAAGAAGAATGTGAGTCTTGAAGAATATATGCTATGAATAGATTAGATTCTTCTGCTATAACTCCATTAAAATTGAATGCCCAGTAATGTTGAGCTATTCTTAGTGCTGATTACTCCTAAAAAGGTTAAATCTAATAAATTTGCTCGCTATTACAGTGCTTTGGATTCTAACTTGAAATGGAATAGGTGACCTCAATAAGACACTGTGCATTATTGGAAATAAGAAGATTGCAATTGTTGGAACCTTTGTATTGATTGGTTAAATAAATAATCTGCTAAATGGCAATCTCATTTGAAAGGTATACATTGAATCAAATTAATAAATGAACCTGATTGGATGTTAAAAGTAACAAAGCAGCCATGGTTGATTGGATATTTATAAACAGATGATGAAGAGGATGGAAATTAACAGATCAGTTTAAGAATCCTTATACATACCAGGCACACATTAAAAATATAGGCTTCCAAAGAACTATAAAAACAAACACTTCAAATACATTTGTGATTAAGTCAAATAAATTTCACAGCAAAACTTCCTTTCTGGTGTTAATGCATGATATTATTAAAATATAAAAGAAGGATTAAAATATAATTGACTTTTCACTTTTTTTGGACTATGCAAGATGTTGACATTGACTTTATTTCCAGTGAGGGTCATTTTTTTTAATTGTTAAGCCATTAGCTCATTGTTTTGTGCTTAGTTCCCCAGTTCTAAAGAAGGATGTTTTTATTAGGGCTCAGGTCTGTAAACACACATTAAGTGGATTATTCATGTTCGCAACATCAAGGTTTTGGATAATATGCCATTTAGGACACTGACAGATTTTAATCACTTTGTGCATTTACCTAGCTCACCTTTAAATAAATAAATAAGCTTTCATTTATTCTTTTCATCAGTAAAAAATTAATTTTATTATTGGTGTTTTAAAAAATGTCCTCTATTACATTTTGTGATTAAAATTATACTGCCCTTTTAAAGTGGTCTAGGTGTTATGGGGGGTACGATGAGAGGTTTTCATTATTTTGACTTATGAATGCCTTTATGACTCGACAGATTCCATTATTTATGCTTACATCACGTGAGTACCAACCTGCCATGGTGATTCAGAAAAATTAACTTTATCCTGATAAAAAGGTTAGATAATACAATCAATGATTGATTTAGCGATGAATGAATCATAGCATCATGGAATCCTAGGGCTGGAAGAGACCTCAGGAGTCATCGAGTCCAACCCTCTGCCCAAAGCAGAACCAACCCAACTCAATCATCCCAGCCAGGGCTTTGTCAAACTGGGACTTAAAAACCTTTAGGGATGGAGATTCCACCACCTCCCTAGGGAACCCATGCCAGTGCTTCACTTGTTAGTGTTTCCTAATATCCAACCTAGATGTCCCACACTGCAACTTGAGCCCATTGCTCCTTGTTTTGCCATCTGTCACCACTGAGAACAGCCTCTCTCTTTGGAACCTCCCTTCAGGAAGTTGAAGGCTGCTCTCAAATCCCCCCTCACTCGTCTCTTCTGCAGACTAAACAAGCCCAAATCCCTTGACCTTTCCTCATAGGTCATGTGATCCATCCCCCTCACCATTTTCATTGCCCTCTGCTAAACCCTCTCCAATGCATCCACATCCTTTCTGTAGTGAGGGGCCCAGAACTAGATGCAGTACTTCAGATGTGGCCTCACCAGTACAGAATAAAGGGGAATAATCACTCCTCTAGATCTGCTGCCATTGCTCCTCCTAATGCACCCTAATATGCCATTAGCTTTCTTGGCTACTAGGGCACCCTGTTATCTCCCATCCAGCTTCTCATCCACTGTAATCCCCAGGTTCTTTAATGTCAAGCTGCTGCTTAGCCGGTGGTCCCCAGCCTATAACAGTGCTTGGGATTCTTCCATCCCAAGTGTAGGACTCTGCATTTGTCCTTGTTGAGCCTCATCTGATTTCTTTTGGCCCAATACTCCAATTTGTCTAGGTCTCTCTGGATCCTATCTCTGCCCTCAAACGTATCTACCTCTCCCCCAGCTTATGTCATCCGCAAACTTGCTGAGGGTGCAATCCATCCCCTCATCCAGGTCGTTAATAAAGATGTTGAACAAAACCGGCCCTAAAACTGACCCCTAGGGCACTTTGCTTGATACTGATCACCAACTAGACATTGAGCCGTTGATCACTACCCGTTGGGCCTGACAATCTAGCCAGATTTCTATCCACCTTACAGTCTATTTATCCAATTCATACTTCTTTAACTTGCTAGCAAGAATACTGCATTCAATATGGATTCACCAAGGACACGTCATGCCTGGCCAACCTGATTGCCTTCTATGATAACTGGCTCTGGAGAAGTCAGAGGATGTGATATACCTTGACTTTAGCAAAGTTTTTTATACAGTCTTCCACAGTATTCTTATCAGGAAGTTAAGGAAGTATGAATCAGCATGCCTTTTCCTATAAATATAGTAAATTTGTGTATTAGACATTTTGTTGATGTTAATGTTAATAGGCGGAAAATTGCCAAATAATAGAATAGTCAAAATGATGCTCTGAAGCCATAGGTTGAGTGAATTCCTTGAATCATTGATGTCTATGGGAGGTTTGTCAAGATTTCAGCCTCTAATTTTACATGGCTAGCCAACAGAACATGTAGGTATAGCATCATACGTAATAGACAGCAGGTTTCAAACAAACAAAAGGACGTTTTTCTTCACTCAGTGCAGTCAACCACTGGAACTCCTTGTAAAAGGGTATGGTGAAAGCTAGGACTTTAACAGGATTCAGAAAAAGAGCTAGATAGAGTCATGGAGGTAAGGTCCGTCAATGGCTATTAGCCAGGATGGGTGGAAATAGTGTCCATAGCCTCTGTTTGTCCTGAAATGGGTGACAGGAGAGGGATCACATGAGGATTACCTGTTGTGTTCCCTTCCTCTGGGGCATCTGTTATTGGCCACTGTCAACAGACAGAATAGTAGGCTAGAAGGACCATTGGTCCTATCCATTATGGTCGTTCTTATGTTCTTATCTGAATTTCTCAGCTGTACAGAGAAAAGAGCAAACTAGAACCTTAATCCCATTGTGCATGAAGTTAATAGTAAAGTTACCATTGTATGGGATATCGGTGGTGTAAGATTGGGCTCTAATGTGATATTATGGCATTCTGAATATGTATAGCTGTCACCAGAGGGTTAATCATTTAATTTTTTTAATTATACAAATCGCATTCTGTGGCATAGTTTACAATTTTCCTCCTCTGCAGCCATTTTATTAACTTTAAAGCTGTCTTGATGATTTATGGGAGCGCAACTATTAATTTATATGTATAAATTTTATATGCTATTCCAGACTCATTATAGTATCAGCATTTTAAACGTGCTAAAATAATCCAGCAAATGTTGGAACCAGTCCTTCTTTAAATGAATAGGAACTATAACATGAAGTTACATTTATATAGCATCATAACTAATTTATGTGTTTCCCAGAGCTGCTTTACAATATTGGAAGTAACACAGGACAATTCTTTTCCTTTTTAAAATAATGAGGCTGTAGGTAGTAATCTTCTGCATTTGGGTCCCAGTTTATGAAAGTATTTTAGCATGTGCTTAAATTTACACGTGTACAGTTCTGTTGGCTGCTCTTTCTGATCAAAGATTCTACTGAGTGATTTTGCAACTGACCTCAGATTGCTCTCCCTAGATTTCCACTGAGAGTATGTCTATACTGCAGAGTTTTTCCGGAAAAACAGACGTTTTTCCATAAAAACTACACTTACGTCCACACTGCAATTACGTGCTTTCGACAGAAAGTCAAAAGAATGCAGAGCTTTTCCCAACAGTGGTAAACCTCTTTCTCTGAGGAAGAAACTTTTTTCTGAAAGAGCTCTTTCGGAAAAAGGTGTGTGTGAACAGGGAAGAGGGTTTTTTTTTTTTTTTTTTTAAGAAGAGGCCTTCAGTAAAAAGCGTAGGTGCTCTGGTGACCACTGCATCCATAGTAATCACAACATTAATGCAAGATAGTGTCCAATCCATGTGGACTCTATCTTTCAAAAAAGCAGATTGCTTTTTTGATGTGCCTTTGCTGTGTGGACGCTCTCTTTCTAACGATGTTTTTCCAGAAGATCTCTTCCGGAAAAGCTTCTTCCAAAAGAAGCCTGCAGTCCAGATGTAGCCTGATTGGCTCATCTATGTGTATCAACTCTTCCAGTTACCAAAAGGGGGGCGTTTGTACTTTGACACATAACATAAAGACCTCTTACTGGATTTCTGGAAGGCCAATATGGAGTCTTGCTTTGAGCCATAGGGAAACTCCATGTTGTAAACAGCTACATTTGAAAAGGTGGCTTATTTGCAACAAATGACTTCAACAGGACTAAATCTGGCAATGCTTTCTAAAATATGGGGCTTGTAAATTCCACTGGTGCTGCAGAAATTGAATGCCTGTAATTGAGGTACTCTGTGTTTTTCAGTGGACTTCTTACTGCGTGCCAGGGGGATTTTTAACAGCCTTACAGAATCCATATGCCAGAAGGATATTTCATGTGAAATTTTAACATGGCAAGATCTACAAAATGTATCTTGCATAGTAGCACACTTTTCAGTATTTAACCAAGCTCTCTTAAGTGAACATTATTTATCCTTGTAGCTTATGTGTCACTTTCCCCATCTCACTTTTTCTTATTTATTCAATCATTTCCCTTTCTTTTATCCTTTGAATTATTTGTTTCTTTCTAGTCTTTAAAATTAATCTGTCAAAGCAGAATTTTTCTTGCCATTATGACACTCATGTAATGTCATCACATGATTTTTCAACCACTGTATACTGATGATTATTTTTATATTCACCCTTAAAGGAAAATTTAATAAAATGTTTAATCTGAAAAGCTGAATGCCAATTTTAGTGTCACGACAAACTCTGTTTGCCACAGATAGGAATATACCCTGAGTAGCTGCTGTGCAAGTTTCTCTCCAACTAGGATGTGATCCAAATGCCCATGGAGATCAGTGGAAAGACTTTTCTTGTTCTATGAGTCTGGATCAGGCCTAAAGGCCCAATATTTATGTCAAGAATGATCAGTGATTGGTAAAGGACTCTAAGTCAATATTGCTCTGTGGTTTTTCCTATTCTATTTCTAATGCAACTTTTAACTATTTCCCTGAGAAAGCCAAAGAGAATAATGATGCCCTACCGTATTGGACACCTAACCTGCCTTACCCATCTTTCCTCTGCCAGTGGTTTGCATGCAGGTCAATACAGTGAAGGGCTTAAAGATGCATAATGTACCTGTTCCTTCCACTATGGGTGGTCCATACATAGGATAATACTGTACTACTGCTACCAATTAATGAAGTTCTATTTTTAACTCAAGTAGTAGAGGTCAATGATTTAGATTTATGCTGAGCATTGTTAATATATACCAGTGGTTGGTGACTGGAGAGCGGGACATGACCAGTTGTGACTAGAAGACAATGTAATGAGTTGTGAGTCAGTTTCTAATAGGACATTAACTTTCAGGGCCCTCAATAGGCATGTGGATGGCTCTTGCTTAAAAAGATTATTAAATTCAACTAGGTGATAAGATTCTGCATCACACATCTGGAGAGCTATATCTACACTGGCAGCTTCTTCTGCAAGAACTCTTTTGCGGAAGAGTTTTTGTGCTCTTTCACAAGAGAGCATCTACACTGCCATGTGCTTTTGCGCAAGAGCATCCATGGCAGTGTAGACACTCTCTTCCTCAAGAAAGCTCTGATGGCCATTTTAACCATAGGGACTTTTTGTGCAAGAAATTCATGTTGCCTGTCTACACTGCCCTCTTCTGGAAGAACTCTTGCACAAGAGGGCTTATTCCTCACGGGGAGAGGAATAACTCTTCCAGAAGAAGCCCTGTTTTACAACACTATACTGTAAATTTATTCTGGAAGAACATTCTTGCAGTGTAGACAGCCGGCAAGTTTTTGCGGAAGAACAGCTGTTCTTCCGCAAGAAGCTGCCAATGTAGACGTAGCCAAGTGATATAGGTATATCAGGCCACCTGGGCCCTCTAGAGCTTAATGTAGGAGCTGCTACAGTTTGAGCTATAAAGCCAGCTTGCTTCCAGTTTAGGCTGTAGAGCTCCCTTGTTCTTGTTGCTGGCTGTAAGTGGTCTAAGTGCCACTACATGAGACAGTGAACCACACTAGGGCTATGTCTAGACTGCAAACCTCTTTCGAAAGAGGCTTTTTCGAAAGATACTTTTGAAAAAGCCTCTTTCGAAAAAGAGCGTCTAGACTGCAAGCAGAACTTTCGAAAAAGCAAGCCGCTTTTTCGAAAGGCAGTCTGGATGCTCTCTTTTGAAAAACCCCTGTTTGCATTCAAGAACGCCTTTTTTCGAAAGAGCACTTTCGAAAAAAGGCGCTCTTCCTCGTAAAATGAGATTTACCACCGTCAAAAGAAAAGCCGCGTTCTTTCAATTTAATTTTGAAAGAACACGGCTGCAGTCTAGACGCAGGTGAAGTTTTTTCGGAAAAAGGCTACTTTTTCGGAAAAAAACCCTGAGTCTGGACACAGCCTAGGGCTACGTCTTGACTGCATCCTTCTGCCTACAGAGGGATGCAAATCAAGCACTTTGGAAGTGCAAATGAGCCTGGGATTTAAATATCTCGGGCTTCATTTGCATACTCACATTCAGGCACTGTACCAATCACGTGCCCTTTCAGAAGTGAAAGTAAAGTGTAGCTGCGGCTCTGCCAACAACGGGGAGCTTTTTCGGCAGACCCAGTACTCCTCAAAAAATGAGGAAGTGCTTGATTTGCATCCGTCTGTCGGCAGAGGGATGCAGTCGAGACGTAGCCCTAGTGTGGTTCACTGTCTCATGTAGTGGCTCTTAGACCACTTACAGCCAGCAACAAGAACAAGGGCGCTCTACAGCCTAAGCTGAGAGCAAGCTGGCTTTATAGCTCAAACTGTACAGGGTCCGGGATCTGACAAAAAAGCTCCCCGCTATCAGCAGAGCCATGGCTACACTTTCCTTTCACTTTCAAAGGGGCTCGTGATCAGCACAGTGCCCGAACGTGAGTATGCAAATGAAGCCTGGGATATTTAAATCCCGGGCTCATTTGCACTTCCGAAGTGCTTGATTTGCATCCCTCTGTCGGCAGAGGGATGCAGTCGAGACGTAGCCCTAGTGTGTGGGTTACCAAAGCACAGAAGCTAGAGATGGAAATGAGCTTACTTTTCAAAATTTGGTCAGAAGTGCTGATCATTCAATATATGTGTGTTTGCTGCTTTTTAATCTTCATCATCACATTATGTTGTATTGTTATGCATGGGGAAAACATAGGTTGTTCCCTGTTTTGGCAATCAGGCACACATGATTATACCATTATACACAGTTGTGGGTAAGTTCTAGATGTTACTTCCATTTTGCTGTTTTTTAATTAAGTATATATTGTCATAAGCATAGTCACAGTATGTAATGTCTAAGTATGCAGTGACCCCCCCTAGTGACTGGTACACAAAGAGAATCAAACTCTGGGATGGCTACTATTTTAGTCCTGGTGGAAAAGGCCTGACCTATGGAGCAGCAATCCTGTTCTCTACTTCCTTCATAACTCATAATGTGGGCTCATTACAATACTCTTTGTAACTCAGGTTTGTAATACTGTTTACAATGCAGTCAGTCTCTAGCCAGTTGTATGCCCCTAATTTCAGTGCTGCCGATCAATCACAACTTCCACTAACGCCAATGGGAGCAGCAGCTACATGAAAATCAGGTCTTCTATCAACAGATCCATATTTGATGGGACTTTCTTATGATAGGCCCTTTCCTGATACGTGGCTTTTTTCATAATTTTGCTGCTTGTTTCCTATCCAGAATCTAAGTGTTGATCTAAGGCATTGGCTCATGCTTCCAGAACAAAGCAAGTGTATCCTCCCAGAACAGAAAAGATGATATCAAGAAAGATTTAGGGACAAACCTAGATTCAACCTTAATCCTTTTATAGGGGCCCCTTAGGATATGTACCCATGGATATTTTCAAGTGATCAAGAGTGTATTTCCTGAACAACCTAATCATCACCACCTTGTGGAAAACAAAGGACATGAGTTGTGACTTAATTTTGCTGGAGTACAAGTATGTGTGAGATCAAGACCCTTATGGAAAAGTCTTATGAAATTTGTTAGAGATGGAACCAATAATATTCTATGGAAGAAAATATTTTAATAATTAAATAATAAACCATAAGAGCCTTTCAATGAATTTTTTAACCATCCTATAGAATTCTGTAACAGAGGTGTGATTTTCTATTAAATTTCATGGCATAGTTCCAAACACCTTTAGAAAATCTACTGGATTCTTCCATCACAGGGAAAGGTGGAGGGGAATGGATGGGAATGAGAATTCCTGACAAAACCTTTCATTCTAGAAAACAGTCAAGGTTGTTTATGTATAAATTAGTTTCTCATTTCTGTTTGTGAAAATGAAAGGCTCTGTTAATGAGTCTATAGGTCAGATATTATGCATCTTCATGCCAATGCTGCTTTAAACAGTGAGTTATTAGTCATTTGGAAAGCATATAGCTCAGTATCCCAAATAGACTTTTTGTTAAATTTTTGTTAAATTGGTCATAAAAAAACACATATTATCGTTTTCTAGAAAGACTATGTCCATTATACACGTATATATGTCAAAGACTTACCTGGCATTGCACCAGTCCTTAACACAAATAAGTTCTGTTTTTCTTCATTTAAATCATTGGATGGGACTGGAGATAAATGGTTCAGTGGGCAGGCTACCCTGAAGAGAAAGGACACCGGGAGCTCTCTCGGGGTATGTCTACACTACCACCCTAGTTCGAACTAGGGTGGTAATGTAGGCAACCGGAGTTGCAAATGAAGCCCGGGATTTGAATTTCCCGGGCTTTATTTGCATCTTGCCGGGCGCCGCCATTTTTAAATGTCCGCTAGTGCGGACTCCGTGCCGCGCGGCTACACGTGGCACGGACTAGGTAGTTCGGACTAGGCTTCCTATTCCGAACAACCGTTACTCTTCGTGAAATTTGAATTTCCTGGGCTTCATTTGCATCTTGCTGGGCGCCGCCATTAATAAATGCTCGTGAAACGAGGAGTAACGGTAGTTCGGAATAGGAAGCC
Source organism: Pelodiscus sinensis (assembly GCF_049634645.1). Lineage (NCBI taxonomy): Eukaryota > Metazoa > Chordata > Testudines > Trionychidae > Pelodiscus > Pelodiscus sinensis. The sequence goes on from NW_027465908.1 coordinate 4,436,801, forward strand.
TAGTCCGAACTACCTAGTCCATGCCACGTGTAGCCACGCGGCACGGAGTCCGCACTAGCGGACATTTAAAAATGGCGGCGCCCGGCAAGATTGTATTAGAGAATCTAAACTGTTGGGATTGGCCCTGCCTTGGGAACAGGGCTGTATTTGATGACCTCCTGAGGTCTCTTCCAGCTCTATGATTCTATGACCAGTTGAAGGAAGACTTGTATAGCACTCCCAATACTGACCGCCCAACAAACTAAGGAGATTCCCCTGTAGATTCAGATCCAGGCCCATGCTTAGACTCAAAGTCACAAACTTCATAGGGTCTGTCTACACTACAAAATTAATTCGAACTAACAGCCGTTACTTCGAATTAACTTCCATAGGCGCTACACAGGCAAACCGCTAGTTCAAACTTAATTCAAACTAACGGAGCGCTTAATTGGAACTAGGTAAACCTCATTCTACGAGGACTAATGCCTAGTTCGAATTAAGTAGTTACAATTAAGGGCTGTGTAGCCACTTAACTAGTGGGAGGCTAGCCCTCCCCAGCTTGCCCTGGTGGCCACTCTGGGCACCACCAGGGAAACTCGTCTGCCCCCCTCCCGGCCCCAGAGCCCTTAAAGGGGTACAGTCTGGCTACAGTGCCTGTGCCAGGTGCAAGCCTGCCAGCATCCAGCCAGCAGACCCTGCACTTGGCACAGCACGAGCCAGCCACCCGCTGCCACCGAGCCCTCCGCTTCTTCCCGGGACCAGGCTGGCAGCTCCCAGGAGCCTGCCCGGGGCCGCAAGAGGTGGGAGCCCGCCTGGTCTAGTGCGGAGATCGTGGACCTCATCCATGACCTCTGCACTAGGCACAGGAAAGTGGCCGTCTAGGGCAGGATATCTGCCAGCCTGGCCACCCAGGAGCAGGTTTGCATGAAAATCAAGGTGGTCCACTGAGACCCCCAACCCTGAGCCCTGAGCTTAGAACATAAAAACATAAGAACAGCCGTACTGGGTCAGACCAAAGGTCCATCTAGCCCAGTAGCCTGTCTGCCGACAGTGGCCAACACCAGCTATCCCAGAGGGGATGGACCAAAGACAATGACCAAGCCATTTGTCTCATGCCATCCATCTCCAGCATTCCACAAACAGAGGCCAGGAACACCATTACTACCCTCTGGCTAATACCACTCCATGGACCCAACCTCCATGAATTTATCTAACTTCTCTTTAAACTCTGTTCTAGTTCTAGCCTTCACAGCCTCCTGCAGCAAGGAGTTCCACAGGTTGACTATTTGCTTTGTGAAGAAGAACTTTCTGTTACTAGTTTGAAGCCTGCTACCCATTCATTTCATTTGGTGTCCTCTAGTCCTTCTATTATGGGAACTAATGAAGAACTTTTCTTTATGCACCCTCTCCACACCACTCATGCTTTTATAGACCTCTATCATATCCCCCCTCAGTCTCCTCTTTTCTAAGCTGAAAAGTCCCAGTCTCTTTAGCCTCTCTTCATATGGGACCTGTTCCAAACCCCTGATCATTTTAGTTGCCCTCCCCTCTCCCACCCTCTCTCTTCCCCTCTCCCACCTCCTTTTCCCAGTCTTCCCGAGTTTTGTTCAATAAAGAGAGTTTCTATTTTTGAACACACGTGTCCTTTATTTTGTACATCAGGAAGGGGGACTAGGGAGGGGTAAGTGGAAGGAGGTGAGGGAGGAATGGGGTACGAGCCCCCGATGGGGAGGACTGGGGTGGCTCTGCGGGCTCCTCGGGGTGGAAGCTCTCCTGCAGCCCCCTGATTGACACCTCCCCCCCCCGATGGCAGCCTGCGGCAAGTGCAGCTGGGCTGATGGCCAAGTGCTGTGATGTGCCGAGTGTGGGCATTCAGGGCACTGCAAGACAGGACTGCTTTGCTGTCCCTCATCTAGTTATACAAGCGAGCGGAGAACCCTGAGAACTGTCTGTCCATGGTGGGGGTCAGGTCCCTTTAAGCACAGCCCTCGGCTAGCCTGAGACAGCAGCTCCACGCTCTAAGTGCTAACCTGATGCCCTGCCGGCACTGGTTCTGGCCATCCTTAACCCCGGTTCAGGGTCCACTCAATGTGGACATGCTAGTTCGAATTAAAAAAATGCTAATTTGAACTAGTTTTTAGGTCTAGATGCACTAGTTCGAATTAGCTTAGTTTGAATTAACTAATTCGAATTAAGTTAGTTCGAATTAGCACTGTAGTGTAGACATACCCATAATGGGCTGAAATAGAACATAGAAACCTTTCCCCTCCAAAATTTGGAGGGTGTGGGTCCAATGTCAGATGTCAATAAATCTTATTTTATTAGTATGTTTTCTGTATACATATTTGCTGATTGAATAGATCATCCTTTGTGATATTGTTGTGAATATTTTAACCACAGCATGTATGCTCGGGGTGCATGAACAATTTTTATAGTGAGGGGTGCCAAGAGCTGTTGAATCAAATTGTAAAACAAGTATGTTTTGGAAACCACTTCAAGCCATGGGGCATTGCAGAACCCCACCCTCCCGTACCACTACTTCTAGTACCTATGTGGGTAGACAACTTACAATGTGTACATTTAAAATTGGGGGATAAAAATTGATGTTTTTATTTAAATTTAATGCATGGATCTTTTCAAAACCTATTTAAAATTAAATTTGAAATTAACAACTAATGTGTAGGTAGTATCTTACTATAATAAATAGTCAAGCAGTCTGTTTGTTGCTGAAGTTTTAAATCAATCCAGACCAATGAACTGGTAGAAGTCCCTGGCTAAACAATGGAAACCAAAAATGTTTTAAAACATTAAAGCAACTTTTGATAGCAAAAGTCCATCATTTCAGTTTATTCAGCTAGTAGACTGGAAGCTGAAAATTGTAGTAAGCACCTATCCTGTTCGTCATTCACCTAAATACATTTACAAATTTAGTCTCAAGTAACTAGCCCAAATTCTTATGGGAAATCTGTGGTGGAACAAGAAACTGAACACATATTTCTTGAGTCCAAAAATATTACAGGTTGAATCGCTTGTCCAGCAACATCTGTGGTCCAGCATGATTCTAGTTAGCGGGATGTTCACATATCACAGGTGTAGCCAAGTTTCCCATGGTCCCATAAAGATAGTTTACAGCATGGCTCTCAGTGTTCTGAGCTGATATTTAGTTCTAATTTACCCCCGAGGGCACATCTGCACAGCAGGGCAAAAGTCGAATTAAGCTATACAACTTCAGCTATGTCAATTGCATAGCTGAAGTCAAAATAGCTTAATTTGGCTTTTGGTGCTGTCTACACAGCAGGAAGCCAAAGGAAGAACACCCTTCCTTTGACTTCCCTTACTCCCTGTGAAATGAGGGTTGCAAGAGTCAGAATAAGAAGTCCTCCAGCTCACCATTATTTTGAAATAATGGCATGCTGTGTAGACATACCCTAAATGTCTTCTAAGACCCCAGGTAAAACTAAACGAGTAGTCATGTAGCACTTTAAAGACTAACAAGATGGTTTATTAGGCGATGAGCTTTCATGGGGCCAACCCACTTCTTCAGATCACCTAATAAACCATCTTGTTGGTCTTTAAAGTGCTACATGTCTGCTTTTTTTGTTTTACCAAGATCAGACTAACACAGCTACCTCTCTGTTACTTTTCATCATCTAAGACCCCAGCAAGCTGTGGAAGTGTTGGTAATGCTGCTAGACAATAGTGATCTCCTGTGGTTCAGCAAATTCTCTGTTTGGCATCGGTCATGTCCCGAGGGCGCTAAACTACAGAGGTTCAACCTGTACACTAAAAATTCAGCTATCATTCCTCTTAGTTTTATTAACCAGTAATGTTTAATTATCCATACTCAGACTCCACATTTTAATTTTGCCATTGATTTTGTAATAACACTTCATGCCTATTAGTTGTAACATTTACCAGGAGTAATACTGGGCAAATAATAGATTTTTCTGGTTCACTGGTAATTACAAAAAAATCCAGAAAAAAATCATTTTGAAAACAACATTTTTGGCAAATTGAAAATTTGATACATCTCTCTTGGGTAGAATCATCATGTAGCATCGGCATTATTTGATCTTAAATGAAATATTTCATTAGATTGTTGAGCCTTTTTAAACTTACTAATTTTTTAGATAAAAGCAGAGAACATTGCAAAACAAAAACAATGAATTGAAAAAATGAAATAATTCTGAAAATGTCAAAGCTAAATATTTCAAATTTGGGGGATTTTAGAAGTTTTTCCCAACCAAAACAGTTCCTCAAAATTGAAATGAATTTGTAAAATATTATGGTGTTGTCAAACCTTCTTCCTTCTCCACCACCCAAAAAGTTGTTTCTGTCCAAAAATGTCACCCAAGAGATACCTTATAAACATGACAATAGTCCTGATTCACAACTGTTGTCAATGCACATATTAGTCGCATAAACCTGGAGCAACTAACATCTTAAGTTTGACAATCAGTTCATGTCAAGAAGATGATTATGTAACATGATTTTACATATTTCACTATTCATTGGACGTGTCACAAAACTCAGCAAGATTCTCAAAATCTGGGACTAGATTATTTACATACAATTAACAGACAAATAAAGCAATCCTAATTGTAAGGAATGCCAAATTCTCATCTAAATGCTAAATCTAATACATTCTTTCATTGCTTTAACAGTTACCGAAAAAATACACCATTGTAATGGGAAACATGGTAGCAAGAAATACTTTCTCAATTAATTCTGTCTGTGCACTGACAGTACACGGTGAGGTTTTGTTCATTTCAAAACCTCTTAATTAATCCAAAGGAGTTAGAACCCTATAGCATTCTTAAACAGCTGTTTAAAGGTGTTTAAGAAATGTGTTGATTGGTACTAGTAAGACATCCAAACAATAAAAAGTATCTGATCTCGAGAACAGAGACAATGCTATTAGTGGAAGAGGAATTTGGACAGCATGCTGTTCCTTTCTCTCCACTCTACTATATCATATGCAACCTTTTCAAAGACCTCCTTTATGAAATCACATTTGGACAACACAAGAACACTCAGGTATCAACACCTGCATTTTAGATTCCAGTGTATGTTGGTGCCAGGGGGAAGAGAGTGGGATAAAAAGTCCTTGCAATAATCTTTTCAACTGGATCTTGAGAGAGAGAGAGAGAGAGAGAGAGAGAGAGAGAGAGAGAGCACATTACTTCAGCACAGTGGGGAAGAAGGGATAAAAGATCTGCAAATGAATTCATTGTGACAACCTTTGTGAAGAATTTCAGTGTTTGATCTTTTAAAAGATTTCATAATTCTTCTGATAGATTAAAGAAGGGGGAGGCAGTTAAGTTTCTTGCCACAATTCCATCAAACTAGTAAATATATATTTTGAAAAATAAGCAGATATTTATAGTTAGCAAACTCTTCTCTCTCTCTTTTTTTTTACAGGATGCATATCAAGTTATATTCAGAACATTAGAAAATAATTCCAGAATGTGACCCTTTAGAACAAAGGTTTCAGACAAAGATCTAATGTGCTCTTGTCCAATGGGAAATTGATCTCCTAAGCAGAGTAACTCAAAGTTTAGACGTTTGTATTTCCACTCCTTAGGTAGTTATGTATTTTGTTATAAAAAAAATCTTCAACCCTGGTAAATCCCTTTTGTGCTGTTCTAATTCTGCTTAGGCTCTTGCACCTCACCCACCATTCTGGTATCTGAGCACCCAATCCTGCCACTGCAAATTCCCAGGTGGAATAAAGCAGGCAAAGCTTGTTCCCACCCTCTCCAAAATAGTGAGGGTGCCAGGGAGGGAGGGAGGGTGAATAGAGAGAACACCGCAGCTGCCCTTGTGCAGGATGTATGCCAAGCGTGGCTCCACTGAAGTTATGACTCTGAATGTTCGAAGAACTAAACTAGGATGGCTGGATAATTTCATGCATTCCCCCCCCCCCCCCCCCCAAAAAAAGAGACAACATTTTTTGGAAGGGGAAGTAATGAAAATTGTCACCAGTTCTCTTGGAAACCCTCCCCTCCCCCCCCCCCCCCCACACGCACACCCTTCCCACCATCACCACTTTCTAACCAATGGAAGAAGAATCTTTATGAGCAATGAAGGGATTTGTGCACTGCCATTGTGGCCTGTGGTTATGCAGCACATCAACTCAATAATCATAGTGGTCCCTTTTAGTGGTATAAAATCCCAGTGAATAAGTTAATGAGTTGAAAGTTAGGGGCTGGGACTGGCTGCTGGGAGCATCCTTAGTTCCTTTTGGCTTTAAAATCTCTGAATCTGTGACCCTGTTATTCAGCCTAGCCAAGAAGCCGAAACTCATGGCAGTGAAGTTGCATCTCCTACTTACCACTTTTGAAGATAATATTCAAAAATAAAATGTAAAGGTTTTTCCTTTTCATAGACATGTCTGAGAGGTCATTTTTGTGAAATGAATTGTTTCCTCTTTAACTTGAGCTTACTTAAAAAAAATTCCTGAGCATGATAGCAAAAAGAAGTCCAGTGACCAGCCTAAAAAAAATGTAATGACTAATAACAACTGGGAAATGAGTAAGTAGACCTGAGTAGAAAGAATGTATAATAATTTCCTCATCAAAATGTTGAGCAGCCTTCAGATGATAAGACCTTGGGGTCTTGTAGAATGAGCTAAGAATTCATCTGGACCAGATCTGAACAGGATGGCCATGCAGGATAGGCACACTGCTTTCAAAAGGCACCGCATAATGAAGATTAATTAGGGTTTCTCCACCTATCAAAAGTAAAACACAGTCAAGACCACACATTTCCTCCCACCTCCGGGGAAGTTCCATTGAAAGGCAAGAAGATTAACAATTACTAGAGCCAAAAGGAGTGTCAGTTGCCCTGTAAGATCACTTTTAAAAACATACTTAGCCCATGCACAGTGTCTGTCTTAGCACACATATGAAGTGTGAGACAGAAATGTATAGTGTATAGCAGCACCAGAAGAAGTCCAGATTATCCACCAAAAAAACAATCAGTTTTTTCAGCTTTGGTTGAGGATATCAGCTAGTGTATTTGGACCCTGGCTCCACTGAGGCTATGCCTGTAATCTGGTTTTTTTTTTTTTTTTTTTTTTTTTTGGTTGGTTGGTTTTCTTGTTGTTGTTGTTCAAGGCCTCTGAGGCACTGAAAAGGTTTGGTCTACAATTCATACTCTGTGCTAGACATAGCTTTATCTTGGTTCTTTATGACTAGCTTGTGCTTCTGCTCTCACTGAAAATGGTGTAAAAAAGAATTCAGGCTCCAGTTCAGTATGTTGATTTCAAAATGGGCCTAAAACATAGGCTGACATTTAAAAACCTGCTAAGTGGGTTTTCTGAATCAGGGTGCTACATGTGAATCAAACTCAGTGGTGTTTATACTATTGCAAAAACAGTAGAAAGGGTTCAGTCCAGCCAGGGGCCTGGAAGTGCATACCCTGTCATAAACAGTAGGCATTAAGAGTGCTCCGCACTTGTCGTAGTTGCTATCAACACATGGTAGACTCATGCCACAAATGAGAAGAGAATTGGGTCCCTCTACCCAGCGTCATTGGAAGCAAGAAACTGACTTAAGGTCAGATTTTTGGACATGCCGACCACTCCTATTGACTTGAGCTGGAATTGAGTGCTCAACACAAAAAAACCAGTCAGACCTAGGACTTCAAATAAATAAATCTAAACCATATCAAAAGCAAAAATATAACAAACAGGATAATGTAGCCTTTAAAATGCCCAGGTGCAAACTTTTAAGTAGACTGTACATCCGGGAAACATATGTACTTCTAGCACAATAGCTACTTATGAATAAGATCATACTTGTATTTGCATTAACACGGCTGGCTTCTCCAACCAGTTTTACATAATCTCCTTTTCAATGGCGAAGGGTGTCATTTCCCCTTCATTTCATAGAAACGTGCTTTGAAAAATGCAGGGAGGAAGTGTTTAAAGAAAGTCCGCATTTTATGAAAAGGAAAATTGCTGGAGTTCCTTTGTGTGTCTCAGTAGGATTTGGATAGATTACTCATACTTAAAAAGGAAGGGAGCTTTTGCTTTCTTTTCTCATTTTTAAGATAGCTCGAATTAACATGATGTATTGACATATTACAAAATCCAAAGAATGCTGGAGAGTAAATCAACCGTGACTTTATCCACAGGTTGCAACAGATTCTCAAAACATCAACACCTTCTGAAACAAAATTATCACATTTAGGATGCAGACAACTTGGGTAAGAACTGCAGCTTGACATGTCAGATGGCAATAACTGCTCTATTTTTTATTTAAAAATGGGCTATTTTTATTTTTCCTTTCTTTTTGATCCAATAAGCCTAGTATGAATGCAGCACATTGTAGTAATTTTCATAAATCAAGCAATAGGGCCAGATTTTGATGCAGAATCGTATTACTCCAAGAATGTAAGGTATGCAAAGCACTAAGAGCTAACATTTCCACTGACTGAATGGGAACTAGTAATTTAGCGGCAGGCATGCCAACAGTAAATAATTCTCTACCACATTTCTGATGGCTCTGATGTCAAAACACTGCCTGTGAGTAATGCATGACTCTTTCAAAGTCAGAAGACCTAGCATCACAAGTGTTACTACTGGTCAGTCATTATAAGGTCATTGCTTCATGTGTTCTTCAGTAAAAAATAACCCATACGGAAATGTAATGTGCTGTTCTATTGTTGTTACAGGTTATTATTTAATAGATTTTTGCAAGAGTTTTCTATATTTCATGGTGCCACTTTTTTCGTCTTGCTCTGCATTTTAATACATGTTTCTACAGCACCTAGCACAATAGGATCGGGATCTTTTATTAAGGCCAGTGATGCCTATAAGGCTTACTGAAGGATCAGGTTAAAATTCATTTCAGCCCAATAATCAGAAGAGCCTTATAGCCAGGCATTGATGAAGCTGCTGATGCTGGCTATGTTGAGCCAGTACCAGACAGCACACTGATCAGATCCAGTATGAAAATTCCTATTTTGGTCAAAATTCTTATCTGTGTTCTAAATTACACTGTATAGGAATTACAGCGATCTTTGATTGGACACTCAATTAGGAAGGAAATGCAAATGCTGAAAAATCTGCCCTATCTGTTATAGGGTAGCTGAGTCTAGCATAGAAACCAAGAGCAGCAACTTGAAGGTGCATGGAAGAAAAATGCAACACAGTTGATTGTAAACTAAAAGATGATATTAATAGATGATTTGGCTGGATTTAATGAAATAAATGCTGTTGAGCACACAATCGGGAAAATGACAAGCTTGGTAGAGATGAAAGGAGCTCAAAGAACTCATGTAAGGAGAAGTAAAGTGTAAATTGATAAGGAATAGGATTCTTTGTTCATAAAAAAGCAACTACAGGAGCATTGCTGAATGATGTAGTCTATAATCCTAGATGTATTAAGGGTAGCCAAATGATAAACAGTCTAAACAGTAGGAGTTTTGTCTGGTTGGTAGTGTGAAGGCTAAAGTGGCTGATGAGATGTTCATATAAAACATAACTAAACAAGGAGATTCATCATTTCCAGTAAATCCAAAGTAAGAATGAAATGAAAGTCTGGAGGAGAGCGATGGGGAATTGAGATGCAGGAAGAAAAAAGTCAAGAGGTGAAATGATTGCACAGTGTGTACAATGTAAAAACTAATCTTAACCCTTGTGTCAAGTATAGGAATTCAAAAAGAGGAAAAAAAGTGAGCACCTACAATTTGCTTGTTAAGATTCATTCTGACATGTTATGGCAGATGGAGGTGAGATCCAAAGAGAGACAAGCTGAAAATAATAAAGAATGATTGGTACCATACAAGTCAGAGCAATATCATAGCCATTGGTGGAGAGCAACAAATGATGCTTTATAGCCAGACACTGCTGAAGTCTGGGTTGAACTGAATTTTACCCTTGATTCGGGATAGCATCTTTTTAGGATACATTTATCACATCCTTAAATGCTTTCTTGAGTGGAGGGCTTGAATCCAAACTTTAGACATTCAACCTGCAGTGTTCTAAAACTGAATGGGCAGGTTGGACTTATATTTAGAAGCTCCCTCTAGAGAAGGATTTAAAATTGTTTTAGGAAGAGATGGTATGTAAAATTATAGTGAAATAAAGCTGATGGAGAAAGCAAGTGACAATGTTGAAAACAAGATACACAATAAATTGAGCCTTTTTTGCAGTGACACAGGTGGACCTGACCTTTAAAACCTGGATCTAATGACATATGAACCGAGGGCCCTTTTAAAATCTAGATGTTGACCAGAATGTTATACATTAGTGCCCCCCCCCCCCACCTCCTTACTGATGCAGTTGTAGAAAGAAGAGCTCACTGGTTACACAGCAGAGCATTTGGAGTCAATGGTATGACATTTGTGTGTAGAGTGACACGGACGGCTAAGTTTCAGAGCGATAGCCGTGTTAGTGTGTTTCAGTGTTTACGGAGTCCTGTGGCACCTTAAACACGAAGGCTACGTCTACACTGGCCCCTTTTCCGGAAGGGGCATGTAAATTTCATGAGTCGTAGTAGGGAAATGCGCGGGGGATTTAAATATCCCCCGCGGCATTTAAATAAAAATGTCCGCCGCTTTTTTCCGGCTTTTAAAAAAGCCGGAAAAGAGCGTCTACACTGGCCCCGATCCTCCGGAAAAAGCGCCCTTTTCCGGAGGCTCTTATTCCTACTTTGAAGGCTGTGTCTAGACTGGCAAGTTTTTCCGCAAAATCATTGCGGAAAAACTTGCCAGCTGTCTACACTGGCTGCTTGAATTTCCGGAAAAGCACTGACGATCTCATGTAAGACTGTGTTGCAGTGGTCCTGTGGAGCCCTCAGGTGCGGGAGCATGTCCCAGGCGGGGTGGTGCGCCCTGCGCGTGCAGCTGGTGCGGCTGTGGAGAAGGAAGGGGAGTGGTCAGTTCTCCCTGGGGATGCAGTGGATGATGCTCAGTGCCCCTTGCGAGGTGAGGGCGACCATGCCCTGCACCATCAGAGCTGACGTGCTTGCACAGAGGCCATGGTCGGGATGTCTGGCTCTCCCCAGGAGTGGGAGCTGCCCCAAGACTGCACCTATGCCCCTGTGCCGTGTATAGAGTGGCCAAGGCGGGGGGGATAGGTCCCCGGCCTCTGTGGAGAGGGGGTGTGTGAAGGGAGAGCGTCCTGCTGGGTCCCGCCCCGGGGTTGGAAGCGTGTCAGGTCTCTTCACACACGCGTGTGACTATTGGGCCACGGCCCCTGGGTGTCATGCAGCTGGAGCCACCTGCCCAAGGGTGGCATGGCACATGCTTGCACGTGCACAGGTGGCTGCATGATCCGTGGGGGGCATGGCCCACCCACGCAGTCCCTGGCCTCCCTCCCTGCCCCCCTCCTGGGTAGGGAACAGTGATGGGTTGGCGTGGCACCGTCCATGCTGGCCCCTCTGCTGTGCCTGGGTCAGGGCCCTCTGGTCTTGGCTCGCTGCCCCCCGGGGTGGTGCGGACTGTCCCGCCCCCCAGGATGTGGTCGAGGTTGGGGAAGTAGGGGCAGGTGTCAGCCCCTTCTGCAGCACCACGAACCCCTGCTGCAGCTCTTTAATTTTCAGGCACACCTGCTCCTGGGTGCGCCTGTGGCTTTTCTGGGCCATGGTGGCCACTATGCGGCCATAGACACCCACTTTCCTCCACCTGGTGTGGAGATCATGGACATTGGGGGCCTCCCCTCAAACCTCTATGAGGTCCATGATCTCCGCACCAGTCTAGGTGGGTGTGCGCCATCTACGGCCCCTGGCTGTCCCCTGGATTCTGGAGGACTGGGCGGGGGACGTCTGACTGGCACTGGCTGCCCAGCTCATTATGGGGCCACTGGGTCAGGGGCAGAGACTGCTGGCAGGCCTGGCTCTGGCACATGCCGTCTGGCCAGAGTCTTCCCCTTTAAGGGCTCCGGGGCTGGGGGAGAGGAAAGGAGTTTTCCTGGTTTGGCCCAGAGTAACCACCAGGGGAACTGGGAAGGGCTGGAGGCCAGCTAATTCGAATTGTCTACACAGCACTTATTTCCAATTAGCTATTTCGAATTTGGCATTACTCCTCGTAGAATGAGGTTTACCAAATTTGAATTAAGCGCTCCGCTATTTCGCATTAAATTCGAAAAAGCGGTTTGCATGTGTAGATGCTATTGAAGTTAATTTTGAATTAACTTTGCAGTGTAGACATACCCTAAGGTATTCCTCCTGCAGTGAGGTTTACCAGCTAATTCGAGTTAGGGCTTTATTTCGGAATCCTATTTCACTGCCGCGGGCAGTTACTTCGGGCTAGCCAATTTCTAAAATGACGACCAGCCAGGAACATGCAAATCAAGCGCGGGATATTTAAATCCCGCGCTTCATTTGCAATTTCGGTCACCCTCATTAGCCTCCCTAGGTCAAGCTAGGGGCTGGTGTAGACGTACCCTCACAAATGTATTTGGGCATAACCTTTTGTGGCTTATAAGCAACTTCGTCAGACGCAATGACTGCCAGTGAGTCCGGAAGGGCAATGGGGCAGGGACCCCTGCTGCGGGTGCCAGTTTCCCCCACTCGTCTCCCTGGATGACCAGGGACTCTAGTCCCACTGGCTGCTGGAAGATCCTAGCCCCCGCATGTGTTTTGCAGGGCATGTGCACTCTTATCTCCCCAATACACTGCCTCTGCACGATGGGCTTTCTGCCCCCTGGCTGGGTAGCTCTGACGTTTCCGGCTGGTCATGTGAATGCTTCTGGCACAAATATTCAGGCAAATAGACTCGTTCTGGGCCTTTGTCCCCTGCCTCTGGGGGAGACAGCGCATTGGAGGTAAAAGAAAGCCTGTTCAAGGAGCTACAGCCTCCGGCCATTGCCCAGTTGCCAGAAGGTCCTATGGGGGCCATAGTCTCCTTTGCGCTCTTTCCCATCCTTGAGTTGCACCAGTCTTCAGGCCTGATCCGTAATGCAAACAGAGTCTGTATGCCTCAGCGCAGTGTTCTCAGCAGACAACCGGGGTTGTGAGTTCTGCGGGAGTCATTGGAATGTGAGTACTTCTCTGGTACCGGCCCCAGACGCACACATCTTATTGCCCTGAGCTCATGGGAAGATCCTGAATAAGCACAATAGTCTACTCACAAGGATATCTTTTCTTCAGTGTTCTGAGCGTTACTCATCCCTTGTCATCGCTGCATGGTGGCAGAATTACCCTGAAAGCTTAACATGCAACAACCATTTCCCTGGAGCTCTCAAAGGGAGGTGCGCTCAGAATCAGGTCTGACGTTTCTGGAATTCCTTCCTGTCAGTGAAAGTGTTGCAGTGTAAATGTTTAACAGTGCAGATAATTAACCACTGGAACAATTTATGCACAGTTGGGTTGGATTCTTCTTCACCGGTGATCTCTAGATCAAAAATGGACATTTTTCTAAAAGAACTGCTCTTGTTCAAGTAGGAATTATTTGGGGGAAGATCTGGGGCCTGCATTATGCAGGAGGTAAGACTAGACAATCACAGTGTTTCCTTCTGGCCTCTGGAATCTATGAATCAATGTAGATACTGATTTTTTTTTCACCTTTGACTTTATAGTAATTATTGTGGTGTTGATAGAAACCTAAAACACAACCTAAGCTTTGACTCTAAATCCCTGGACCTCTCCCATGTAGGCCTTTTTAAATTAACGTACCCATTTCTCGCTAAAGACGTGGGGTGGCATTTCATACTGTATGATAAATATTTACTGGTAAAATAAACAGAAGTATGAAGAATGTCCTAACAGAATATAATTTATAGTCTGAACATGGTATTGAATGTTCCTGCAAGGAAATGAATACAAATGTAACACGTACAAAGAGAAAATATTAGCTCTTTGGTTCCAGAAGACAACAAACTTACTATGTAGAGAACAGCTCACACAACTTTTTGTAAATCTTGTACTGCATTAGCTTTGGCTGCTTCTATGATGCTTTCATCTTTATTTTACTTGGACTATTCACACTGATTGTTTTACTGGCAAAAAATGTTCAGGGAAAACAGAATGTCAAAGTTGCATATACACATGTTTGCAGCAGCCAAATTTAAAATATGCTCTAATCAGTATTCTCAAATGACATGCTTGTGTAAAGACCATACTACTCTAAGTAATCAGCTTGGTTCGAACCCAGGACCTCCTACATTTGTGCTACAGGAATAACACTATTAACTGGCATTAATAATAGGCTATCACCTTTGTAGACCAACCACTTTACAGAGATATGTAACAGGTGCTACACATCTACATGTCCCAGTAAGAGAACAGAAACAATAACATATAGCTTATTGTAGAAACTGAGCAACACAGCTGAAATTTGGAGTATTCAGAATCTTCAGAGGAAAACAACAAGTAGTCAATAAATATATATATTTTTAAAAAGCATTAAATAAAAAGAAAATCTTTCTGAGTAAGGAAATTGTTTTGCATTATTTGTTCACCTCCAGTGATCATAGAAACATAGAATCATAGAACCATAGAGCTGGAAGAGACGTCAGAAGGTCATTAAATCCAGCCCCCTGCTCTAGGCAGGACCAATCCCAACTAAATCAACCCGGCCAGAGCTTTGTTGAGCCGAGACTTAAACACCTCTAGGGATGGAGACTCCACTACTTCCCTAGGTAACCCATTCCAGTGCTTCACTACCCTCCTAGTGAAATAGTTTTTCCTAATATCCAACCTGGACCTCTCCCACCACAACTTGAGACCATTGCTCCTTGTTCTATTATCTGTCACTACTGAGAACAGCCTTTCTTCGTCCTCTTTGGAACTTCTCTTCAGGAAGTTGAAGGCTGCTATCAAATCCCCCCTCACTCTTCTCTTCTGCAGACTAAACAGACCCAACTCCCTCAGCCTCTCCTCATAAGTTATATGCTCCAGCTCCCTAATCCGCTGGACCCTCTCCAATGCTTCCACATCCTTTTTGTAGTGGGGGGCCCAGAACTGGACACAATACTCCAGATGTGGCCTCACCAGAGCCGAATAAAGGGGAATTATGACATCTCTGGATCTGCTGGCAATGCTCCTCTTAATGCATCCTAAGATGCCATTAGCCTTCTTGGCTACAAGGGCACACTGTTGACTCATATCCAGCTTCTCATCCACTGTAACCCCCAGGTCCTTTTCTGCAGAACTACTACTTAGCTGGTTGGTCCCCAGCCTGTACCAATGCTTGGGATTCTTCTGTTCCAAGTGCAGGACTCTGCACTTGTTCTTGTTGAACCTCATCAGATTTCTTGTGGCCCAATCCTCCAATTTGTCTAAGTCATTCTGGACCCTATCTCTGCCCTCAAGCGTATCTACCTCTCCCCCTAGCTTAGTGTCATCTGCAAACTTGCTGAGGGTGCAATCCATCCCCTCATCCAGGTCATTAATAAAGATATTGAACAAAACTGGTCCTAGAACCGAACCTTGGGGCACTCCGCTAGAAACCGACCGCCATCCTGACATCAAGCCATTGATCACTACCCGCTGG
Source organism: Pelodiscus sinensis (assembly GCF_049634645.1). Classification (NCBI taxonomy): domain Eukaryota; kingdom Metazoa; phylum Chordata; order Testudines; family Trionychidae; genus Pelodiscus; species Pelodiscus sinensis. Next base: position 4,452,224 of record NW_027465908.1, read on the forward strand.
GCCCGGCCTTCTAGCCAGCTTTCTATCCATCTTACCGTCCATTTATCCAATCCACATTCCCTTAACTTGGTGGCAAAAATATTATGGGAGACCGTATCAAAAGCCTTGCTAAAGTCAAGGTATATCACATCCACTGACTTTAGTGATGATCCCTCCTAGATTGAATGATAGTTAAGGTTTAATAAGGTTAATCCAATCTGGAAAATTTAGCTTCAGATGAAGACATTGATCTTGCAAAGAATTGCATCCACACTTAACTTCAAGCATAGCATCCAGTTCTGGTGTATATACTTCAATAAATATATTGAAAAACTGGAGAGGGTGCATAGAAGAGAGACAAACATTATTTGAGGTCCTGAAAAAATGCCTTGCATTAAGAGATTTAAGAAGCTCAACCTGTGGAGTTTATCAAAGCGAATATTGAGGGTGACTTGATTAGAATGTATAAGTAAACTCAGGGGGAGAAAAGAGCAGGCTCTAAAAGAACTGTTTAACCTATCTGAGAAAGCTGTATCAAGAACCAATGACTGGAAGCCAGACAAACTCAAATTAAGAATCAGAGGGGTAGCCGTGTTAGTCTGAAACCGCAAAAGCGACATGCATCTGACTAAGTGGGTCTTTGCCCACGAAAGCTTATGCTCCTACACTTAGAATCATAGAATCATAGAATAATAGGACTGGAAGGGACCTCGAGAGGTCATCGAGTCCAGCCCCCCGCCCTCAAGGCAGGACCAAGCTCCATCTACACCATCCCTGACAGATGTCTATCTAACCTGTTCTTAAATATCTCCAGAGAGGGAGATTCCACCACCTCCCTTGGCAATTTATTCCAATATTTGACCACCCTGACAGTTAGGAATTTTTTCCTAATGTCCAATCTAAACCTCCCCTGCTGCACTTTAAGCCCATTACTCCTTGTCCTGTCCTCAGAAACCAAGAGGAACAAATTTTCTCCTTCCTCCTTGTGACACCCTTTTAGATATTTGAAAACCACTATCATGTCCCCCCTAACTTCAGTTAGTCTATAAGGTGCCACAGGACTCCTCATCAAATTAAGAAAAAAGTTGCCAATTTTTTTTAACTGTGAGGGTATTTAAGCATTTGAACATATTACCAAGGAAAGTGGTGGAATCTGCATCTCTTGAAGCAGTGGAATCTCTATCTTTTCATGATTACTGTATATACTCGAGTATAAGTCGACCCGAATATAAGCCGAGGCACCTAATTTTACCCCAAAAAACTGGGAAAAAGTATTGACTCGAGTATAAGCCTAGGGTAGGAAATGAGGCAGCTACTGGTAAATGTAAAAAATGAAGATAGATACCGGGTCTAGCCCCGGAAGTCGGGGCGAAAGCTGCTCCGGTGCCCCTGGTCTGCTGGAGACCGTCTCCAGCAGACCAGGGGCACCGGGCGGGTTCCCGCGCTTCTGAGGCTTTGCCAGAGCAAAGCCTCAGAGGCGCGGGACCCCCCCGCGGCTGCCGCTTCAATATGGGAGCCTGTGGTCTGCTGGGGACGGTCCCCAGCAGACCACAAGCTCCCGGACTGAAGCTGCAGCCGCAGGGGGGTCCCGCGCCTCTGAGGCTTTGCCAGCCTCAGTTCTCGAGATGCTGACTCGAGTATAAGCCGAGGGGGGCATTTTTCAGCACAAAAACTGTGCTGAAAAACTCGGCTTATACTCGAGTATATACGGTAGCTTCCTTTCTGGAATATGTGCTCTCCAGTCAAACACCAGTTACTTGGCTCAATAGAGAGTGTAACTGAGTGAAATTCTATCGTCTGTATTTTCCAGGAAGTCAGACTAGATGACTAGTGCAGGGGTGGGAACATCTGGTTTGTCAGGGTTAGCCGCTGGAGGCCCACCAGATGGTTTGTTTACCTGAGTGTCTGCAGGCGTGGCAGCTTGCAGCTCCTAGTGGCTGCTGTTTGCTGCTCCCAGCCAATGGCAGCTGCGGGAAGCAATGTGGGCTAGACACCGCTTCCCACAGCTCCCATTGGCCAGGCGTGGCAAACCGTAGCCACTGGAGCTGCAGGACTCTGTGCCTGCAGATGCTCAGGTAAACAAACCATCTGGCAGCCGCCAGCAGCTAACCCTGACTAACCATGTGTGGTCCACAGGCTTGAGATTCCCCACCTGATCTAATGAATCCTTTTGTCCTTAAGCTCTATGAAGCATGTGGATAGTTCTATTGCATGTGATAAGGCTACTCCTCTGATTAAAGTAATGTATATACATATGGCTTTGCAAGTTCAAGGTCTAAGTTAGTAGTAATTCTTCTCAAATCTTGCTTAATCATTTGATACAGATTTACATTTTGGGAATTTGTTGCACACATGGGACTCCCAGTGGAGATTACACCTTCTGCAAGGACTACAGATAAGATTCTGTTTGGAACATTTAGCTTCTTGACAGCAACACATGTAAACTTATTCCACCATGGGGCTTCAACATCGTGGAAATCTTAACTTCAGGTTTTTGAGATGACTGAATTAGACATGAGAGCAGTGGGACTTTTAAAAAGCTTTCAATAGGTGCGCTCTCAGCTAGATCCTCAGCTGATAAAAGTCAACGGGGCTGCACAGGTATCTATGAAGTGCTGTTAATTTGCATCAAGAGAGGAAGCTTCTGATTTCAGGCAGTCTTATTTCTTTTTCATTTGAACTTTTGCTGTGAGAAGCCAGTTACCTGACATTGGTCTCTGTCCAATGTCTCTCTTAGGCACCATTAAGTTAATGACTCATATTAACGGAACACGTCAAAATCTTTAATGTATTTATTTTAATATGTACTCTGTGAGACAGGGAAGTGCATTTTACAGGTGGGAAACTGAGACTGCTTATTAGGGACTTGGTTAAGGTCCCACAAGAAATCAATGGTGGAACAGGGTGTTAAATCTCTGTTTCCTGACTGCTGGGTTAGCATCCTCACCACAGAACTAATCTTGCTTTACTTTACAAATATCAACTCCTGTTTGTTCATGCTTCAGCTGATACAATAGATAGTTGGCTGGTCATGTAGTACCAGTGGAGATGGTGGATTTCATCATAGCAAATAAGAGAAGTGTGTATGTGCATATCTGAGTCCCATTTCTCCCTTATTAGATCCAGCTTGCATAGGTCTTTTTGGGCTCTCTGCCTGAGAGTGAATTTCACCTAGAGTCCTTCACTCCAACATGCTGCAAACATCAGCTTATCAGTGTTAGCCAAAGCCCATTTGCTAGTCTTTCTTAAAGGAAAGTCTGTGTTCTGCACTGTGCTCCCTGCACTGTATTTGCTCAAACTACAGTTACATGCACGTATGCAATGAAACATTTACAGCTGCTATAGAATTGTGGCAGTAGGCAGCTTTTTCTCATTTGTTTTGCCATTGGAGGCAGGATTTCACGAGGTGTGAAGGAATGCAGGGCCATATATTGTATAATCCCCCAACAATCCCAATAACTCTGACTTTTACTTTACTCAGAACGTATTGAATTTATTACATACAATAATTAATAAGTCTCCTAGAACAGATTGATACATGCAGACTCTACTGACTTGGTTCAGTTCAAAATCCAGAGATTGTGTAGTGTTTGCTATTACTCTGTATTGCTGTGTTGGTTTCTTTGTATCCTGCTTTCTGTTCACACCACAAACAGCTAGCCCCATTGGATGGTGATGCCTTCTTGTAAAGGGCATAGTTACCATTAAATTGCTCTTCACTACTACATGATGGCTAGTCATTCAGTAGGTGGCACTTTTCCCATTGATGCAGCCGTCTTGAAGCGCCATTTTTCTGTTGAAATCTTCAGCACTTCTGTATCCTGCTACGTGTTATCATAATAAGGCTTTGATGTCCTGGTACCATTCTGTTTTAGAAGGTGACATAGTTCCTATCCAAATTCCCCTTTTCTGATTGGATATAGCATTCTCCTTTCTGCCCTAATTGTTGTTACTACTCCATGTTTTAAGGCCAGGTCTACATTAGATCTGGAAGGCTGGGTTCAGGTAAGCAACTCCAGCAATGTAAAATTCATAGCTGGAGTCAGCAAACCATAACCCAAGCTTAGCTCCATCTTTACAGAGGGAGGCCAATGGGAGCCTCACATCAACTTTCCATACTCCTCGCAACTGCAAAGAGTACAGGTGCAAGCCAGAGCTGCCTTCAGCCTTTGATCTATGGGTCTGCTAAATTGAATGCCAGAAGAGCGATCTCCAATGCAGCAAGTGAAGACGGCTCCTCAGTGGCTTCCATGTTGTACTCTGCTGTGGTTATGCCATTCTGTAGTATTTTGAATCCCAAAGTACTGCAAAGATTGTAAAATGCTTTGGGAAGAAATCAGCTATACACATCTAATAATAATAAACATTCTTTGTAGTTCTCCACTGCCTTCCATTTCAAACATAAAGAGCTAACCTTCAATCCCTCAGTCCCCCATGTATTGTTATTCCCATTTTACTGATGGGCAAACTGAAGCTTAGAGAGGTGAATGTATATGAGATTGAACAATCAAGCTGGTGGGGGAGCTGGGAATAGAATCCAAATTTCTTGGTTCACCAATCCTAGCTACAAGACTTATCTCTGGTCTGCTTTTTATGAAAGCTTTGCAAGATTTTCATGTTGGAATCCAATATTTAAAGCTGGAAATAAACCCAAAGGCCTGATGCTTCATTACTTTGTTGCTTGCAGGGGGCTGACAGACTTGCTAGGTCTTTTTGCAAGGTGGGGGGATGCCTGGCTCCTTGCTCCCAGGAGTGGGGCCTGAGATGGAAGGAGGAGGGTGCTGCCCCCTTCCCTGCCCCAGGTAGCTCACAGAACCTCTGGCATTGATTTAAAGGGCCCAGAACTCTGGCCATCAGTACGCCTGTAGTAGTGACAGAGGTGGGAGCCCTGAGCCTTTTTGAACTGCCAGCCCCCAAGGCAATTGCTCCTTTTGTCCTCCCCTCCACCATTGACAGACCTAGCTACTTGTATCGTCAGCAGAAAGAATTTTTGAAAAGCCAGTCTTGAAAGATTTCTAACTATTGAAGCTGTTTCTATTTCACAGCATTCAGAACAGACTCATTTTCCATTTCATTCCATTTTTGTCGTATGTTTACCAAGTTTTTTATTGAAATCATTTTCTGAATTTTCCGTTTACCAAAAATAAGAGAACAAGCTTTTCTGCAAATGAAAATGTTCAATAAGCCATGCCATTTTGAACAAGAGTTTGAAAAAAATTGCTGCTTAAATATTTGTTTAAAAATAACATGGAAAATGTTGGGGTGGAACAAATAATTTTGATTAATGATGGCACATTTCCATGCAATATTAAATGTTTTCAGGGACGGGTGTTTGATGGGAAAAAACTTTTTCATTTGAAAGAGTTCAGTTGAGTCTAGTTGACACATACACATACACAAACACATACACAAACACATACACATACACATACACAAACACATACACATACACATACACATACACATACACATACACATACACATACACAAACACATACACAAACACATACACAAACACATACACATACACATACACATACACAAACACATACACATACACATACACAAACACATACACATACACATACACATACGCTATCGATGCAGAATTCTCTAGACCGAAGCACCGAAACCTTTTCAAACCAAAGAGCCAAACTACATCAAAACTCAGAACAAGTGGTCGACAATGAGCCACTATAAGAATTCCCATTTACATGACTGAAAACATACAACTTAATATTGTTGATAATTGACATGATGATTAATATCTCACAAATTAAACGTACTCTCAGACTTTATGTAATGGGACTTCTGCTGCTGCTGGGGGTGCAATTTGTGGATGTGGGGCTGAAGGAGTCAGGAGTGGGATGCATGAGGGGCTCTGGGAAGGGGTTAGGGCGTGTGGGAGGTGCAGGAGGCAGGGAGGGTGCTGGGGGTGGGAAGTGGAGTATGTGGGGAGGCACTGGGGCTGGATTACTTTACCTGGCTGGGGCTGGGATCCTGCACACACACAGCAGCGGCTGAATAAGGGGCCGAGCAAGCACCGCTGCAGCAGGATCATCAGCTCTCCTCCTCCCTGTGCAGCAGTGGGGGGCGGAAGGGAGGGGGAGCTGATGCCGGCCCTTCCTGCAGCCAGATGGGGGCTGGACCACAGGGCCTGCCCCAGGATCAGGTCCGGGCACAGGACACTGCAGCCAGATGAGGGCTAGGCCCCGATTGGGGCTTTGTTGACCAGGTTGACCTGGCCGGAGCTCAAGCTGGCCAACTGCAGCTGGGCTGTTGCAGCAGTCGTGGAGCCGCTGGGGCTGGGCTGTGGGGTCTGCCCCAAGAGCATGGCTGCTGAGGACAGACCGTGGTAGTCAGAAGGGGGCTGAAGCTGGGCTGCTGCGGCCAGACGGAGGAATCTGCCACCATCAGCCCCTCTCCCAGCTGGGAGTGCACATGAGTCCCTTACATGCATCCTCAGCCGGCTCTTTAAGTGAGCAGCGTGCCCCAGCCGGCTCTTGCGGCAGCGCAGCCGGGTCTCACCAGGGCACACCGCCTTCTGGTCACCTCTGGTTACGGAGAAATAGACAAAAAGACCCTCTCGACATGAGTCATTACGTGTTTTTAAACTTTGGAATTAATCTTTCATTTTAATTTAAAAAGTCGCCGGTTTGTTGGGAATGGCAAGAGACAGATTTGGTTCCTTCCAGAGCCATATTTGGCTTTAGAGTCAGAGGGTGCTGGCCCCTGCTCTAGCCTCGCACACCACTGGCAAGAATGTTACCTTCTCTTTGCATTGCTGGAAAGAGCTACCCAAGGTTCAAAGCAGGTCCTGGGGCTTGATGATTTAAAACAGCCTGGGACTCCCGCTCATCACTGATACCTCAGGAGTGGCGGTGGCTGGCACCCCGGGCCCTTTCAGTCATTGCTGGTGCACAATGCAGGGTGCTCCAGGCAGTGAAGAAGGCTGGCTGCCCCAGCCCTGCCCCTTCCACCTGGGGGCCTGCCCCTTCCAAGAACATGGCACTATCCCTTCACCTTGCTAAGGGGCCTGGTGAGGCTGTTGGCCTTCTTGTCTGTGCCAGTGACCCAGGTGGATGGTGTTACCTTGGCACTGCAGAGAATCCGTGGATTAATTGGCCTCAGCATGGGGAAGGTGATTGGGGTTGATGTTTGAATCTCAATAGTTTTCAGCCATTCTGGCAGCAGCACATAGTCGTCTTTCAACATGGCACAGTAACAGTTCCGGTTCACCTTAGTTAACCAGGCACCAGGTGACAGTCCTCACTGGAATTGAGCGGTGGTGTACAAATAAGCATTTTTGGACTGGGTGGACCAGATCCTGGCCCCTGCCTCCCTCTTCATTGTGTTGCTCTCAGGGGGCCCTGATCTCAGTTGGGGTTTTCGCCACTACTACAATACAAATCGTAACAGGTCTGAGGTTTTCCAGTGTTGGAAAGAGCAAGAGCACGGAACAGATGCGCCCTTTTGGTTCTGGCTTTTCCTCTGAGGAAAGTGTGGAACGATTTAGAAACACATGGAGCAGCAACATTCTCCTTAAGCACTGGGGAATTGTGGATTTATTCATGCCATCCACCGGGTGATACCGACTGTGCAGTAGACTCCTTGGAATGATTTGGAAGTTTGCCAAGAGAAAGAGGTCACTAAGGGAAGGGAGGGTATTTTGTGAATAAAAATTAGAATGATTTAAAAAAAACCCTCCAGTTCTGACTAATTGAGCTTCAACAAGTTCACCGTTCGTTAAATTGAGCAGCTAAGGAAGGTGAATCCATCCCAGCTAATACAGAAGCAAACTGTACTTCCCAGCCAAGCAACCCTTCTCGGGCCTCCCGTCGGCATGCCAGAGTTCCCTCTTTAAAAGATTCTGTAACAGTACCAGCCCCACAGCTGTCTACAGCTGTATGCCTTCCAGCTCCACACAACTTGCTTTTTCACACAGAAATGGCCTCTTTGAAAAGGGCTCACTAGAACAGATTGCTTTGGTTTAACAATGCGCAAAATTTAGTACTTCAGACAAGCTTTCCTTTTATTGTGTGGTCCTTTTGGGGGGAGCCTTTTGTACCCCAAATAAGGAGCTATCAGCAAATAATTTGACACCATCTTTGCCTGAGCGTTTCTCAAGGAGGGTATCCATCCTATTACTTAATGATCAAGATTAAACCCCTGAAAATCTGAATGCATGAATTGAATTGCAACTGCTCAGAGCCTTGACCTGATATGCCAGTGTGCTGAGTAACATATGGGAGCCTAGACTTTTCTAGACATTCTGGCCTCTAGACACCTGTTGTGTTGTTACAGCACTTAGCACAATGGGGGCTAGCTGCTACTGCAATCCAAATAATATACATAGTAAACCTTCCCCTTCCCATGTATCTGAATATGATGCATATACCCTTTCCCCCCTATATTTCAGGCAGGGACCTCAGATAGTGAATTAGCCATGGTCCACCTGTCACCAATTATTCTTATTATTCATGTGGTCAGTACAAAAGATGGCAATAAAGACAATCCCTTGCTCTTGAGGACTTGTGAGAGAATTCATGAGAACAGAGGAATTTATTTTATGTAAGGTATAACCATACTGCTGTCTGTCCTTCTCCCTTAGGGTATGTCTACACTAGCTCATTAATTCGAGCTAGGTAGGCAAATCAGGCAACTGGAGTTGCAAATGAAGCCCAGGATTTAAATATCCTGGGCTTTATTTGCATGTTCCCGTCCGGACGCCATTTTTAAATCCCCCTTAGTTCGAACAAACTGCCAGCGGCTACACATGGCAGTTTAAAGTTAATCCGAACTAAGTCCTTAGTTCGGATTAACTGTTACACCTCATTCCATGAAGTGTAACAGTTAATCCGAACTAAAGATTTAGTTTGGATTAACATTAAATTGCTACGTGTAGCCGCTGCCAGTTCGTTCGAACTAAGGGGGATTTAAAAATGGTGTCCGGACGGGAACATGCAAATAAAGCCCAGGATATTTAAATCCCGGGCTTCATTTGCAATGCCGGTTGCCTGATTTGCCTACCTAGCTCGAATTAACGAGTTAGTGTAGACATACCCTTATATACAGGCTGCTAGAAGTAAAGATGGTTGGCTTTTTTTTCTATTGAAACCGTGTTTTTAAAATTATTTGGGTTTTTCTGTAAACAACGAAAATCAAAACTTTTTCTGTTTTGCCTGGTACACTCCTTTCTTGCCTCTCCTTTCTGCTCTCTCCTCCCCCACTTTTCACTTTGCCATGGGAGGAGAGAGGAGGAGAGAGAAAAGGGGAGAACCAAAAGACTGAAAAGAGGTGTTCAGTTTGGATTGATTTTCTTATCTAAAATCTGAAACTTTTTCATGAAAAAAAATGTTCATGGGTGGAGGGGGGATCCAGAATTGTTCTGCTAAATTGATTCTACTAAGCAGAGATGGGATGAGTTGTCTGCTGTATTACAGATCATACTCAGTTCTGCCTCCATCTCAGCTGGCCCTGCATACCTATGTTTGAATAGACATGCAGAGCAATGCCGTACATTTCTAGAACGTTTTCTGACATATTGTTCTCTTTTGTGGTTGCACAGAATTCACAGGTTGTCCTGCTTTGAGTAACCATGTGAATCCCCAAATCCCAGGAGAACCTCACTACAAAAAGAACTGCCTTAAAAAGAAAGGCTGTTTTTCTCTGAGCAGAACTCAGTCCAATATCTAGCACTAAGTGAGGTGGGATTTTTTAATGTAGTTTGTAGTTCTCCTTAGCTCATCATTATTCTTCAAGTTTTTGCCAGTGCTGGCTTTGGTATTGACTAAAAGTCCAGCAAGCTGTCCTGTGCCAATTTGAAGAAAATAAAAACCAACTGGAATATTGGAAGGCCCGGGAGGGCGGGAGTTGGCATGGAAAATAGAACCTTACAACTCATGATGGTTGGTTTGAATCCAGACCATGGTTGTAAATCAGTGTCGCTCTCTTTGACTTCTATGCCAGTTTACACCAGTTGAAGACCTGACCCTGAAATCATTTCCTTCTGATGGCCATTGTGTGTGACACATTAGAACAGTCTGGTGGTCTCACTCCAGCTTGCCAACACAGTCAGCATTAATTGGCCTCCTTGTTGGCAGTCTCACCATAGAAGGTAAGCAGAATTCCCCTTGCCTCCCCACAAATGAGTCCATGACGTCAGATTGAGATACACTGTGAGGAAGCTTGCCTGTGGTGATTCTTTTGTGTAGGGTGAGAACTATGGACTCTGACATTGGTCGATCTGGCACCTTTCATCACCACTGCATTCCCACAAATACCTTATAAAAAGAAAACGAATATCTTGGCCCTTTTCCCTTTGGGAAGCATTTTTGGATGCCCAGGAAGTGAAGGCATCAAATAAACAGGACCTTCTGGGATCAGAAGGCATCCTGGAAGCATTAGATATGGGTGGTATTTGATACAAGAACTGAAGAGTTTTACTGTTTTATTGATTTATCCTATTTACAGTAAAGCACACAATGGGCTACATTATGACTGCCATGTGGATCTATGCTCTTGCCAATAAACCCAAGAACCCCACACAAGAGAGTTTGAGGGCAGATGTTTTCCCACCCTGATAGTGGTTGCCTTAAAACAGAGAGAGCCCATGCGTATTTCACGGGATTTCTGCAACGGAAGGCAAAGAAGGACATGTTATTATTCAAACTCCTGGCATAAATCATGTGGGTAAGCTGAGGGGAGATCTGTGGAAGATGGGGTACCACCACCCACAATATGGGAGTATAATGAAATTGCTTCTACAGCATTATTGTACTTTCATGTAAAGAGTATTTTTGTATTTTTCGATTCAAATTGATTTTCTTTTATATGGTAATTGGCAGGGGAGGGGTTACAAAAGTTCTCTCTAATTATGTGCCTCTGAGTTTGACTGAGAGATCAGAGCCCTGATGGCCACGAATGCTGGGTGCCCACAAGTCAGTAAAAAGGTGCCAAAGTCTGCTGGAGCAGTCAAGGCTCAGAGCATGTCAAAATCAGGCTCAAGGCATCTCCAGTAGAGGTCTGAAAAGTCAGACACCAAAGAAATCACTGGACACTTGTTGCCCTAACAACTACAACCACTGTGCATGCTTGGGACGTGTAGTCTGGTTTTACAGGTTCAGCTCTGCTCCTGTGGGTTCTGAACTTCCCCTGGCCTTTCCACCATGCCACAGACCTTCAGCTGCAAGATAATAGGAGAGCTCTGGGAGGAGGTAGATGTTGCAGGTATTTTAACTTCCAGTGGATGACCCAGTCCTGCAGTGTGAGCCACACAGACCCAACTTTACACTTGTTCCACTTAGTAATCTCAAAGTATATTGTGCTGTTTCTAGTCTTGATATTGCCAACATTCCCCTTCCAATGCCCACCGTGTGAATGGAGGATGCTGACATTTATATTGTACACAGTAGAGTTTGTCAGAAATTTTCCGTTGGAAAACACCTTTTAGTCAAAATCAGTACATTTCCAGAGACTGGAGTGTTCTGATAAGGTCAAAAAGACTGTCTCTCTGCAAATTGAAGCTTCTTGATGTTACTGCAAAATAAAGCTACAAATTGAAGCTTCCTGATGCTAGTGCAAAATAAATATTAACTAGTAGTGATTTACACTAAGACATTGAAATGCGCTCACTCGGTTAATGCTCTTTGCTGTTAATCTCACTTTGAATCTTTGCTGTTAAAATTTTAATGCAATATTTTAATCTGCATTTTTGGTTGCACTTAATGCTTTTATTGCTGTTGACATATCTACAGCTAGATGTACCTGACAGAATCACAGAACTAAATTTTCACAAGTGCCTAATGATTTTGGATAGCTCACATTTTGAGTCTCCAGCATGTGACAGCTTAGCCTAGGTCTATACTAGAGGGGAAGGCTGAATTAAGATACACAACTCCTGCTGTGTTAATTGCATATCTGGAGTCAACTTACCTTAATTCAAGTTTCCCCACCAGGCCCACAGCAGGAAGCTGATGGGAGCATTTGCTCCCATAGGTTTCCCTTACTCCTCGCAGGAGCAGGAGTACTGGACACCAAGTAGGACTCCCTCTGAGTCTGATTTATCTCAGGGGTGGACAACCCATTCCTGGCAAAGAGCCAAGATATCAGTGGATCCAGCATGGAGAGACGGGGCAAAGTTGTTGAGCAAAAAAAAAAAGGACTGCCTCTTTAAGAAAACACGTTTAGAGGCTTTTTGGCCACATCAGGCTCTGCCAGCCGACGCCATCTTTAATGGCCACACCAGATGGCTCCCCTGCCCTGGTGAGCAGAGGTCCGTTTTCAGGGGTGCGGGGGCGGCTTTACAAGCCACGAGGGGCGGGGCGGCTTCACGAGTCACATGAGGGGGGAAGAGCCGCATGTGGTTCATGAGCTGCAGGTTGGCCACAGCTGATTTAGCAGGTCGTTACTAATCATACTCCAGAAGATTGATCTGGAAGCTACCAATCTTCCCCATAGTGAAGGCATAGCCTTAGAGAGGCCTACAATTCTGAGAGCAGATGCCCAATATTTCCTGAATATCTGCTCCCTTTAAAAAGTCTACGATACCTAAAACCTGAGCCACCTGAAATCACAGGTTGCTTCTGAAAATTCAGGCTGAGTCACTTAGTTGTGCCATTGGCAATAATGTTTAAAACAATGGGATTCAATTAAACTAGAGTTATTTTAACACTTCAGAACACTACTAAGTCATTTATTAATTTTGCTTTATTAATTTTCTTCTGCTTTATTCATTTTTTCTAAATGATCAGTGAATGTACATGTAGCAGCAGAATAAAAGGCGTGCCATTAAAAAGGAAATCCTAGGTGTTAAGAGGGAGAATGGGATAGAATATAGAGCACTAACGCTCTGGAAAGGAGGAGGATGTTTTAAGACAGAGGGAAGTTAGGGGATCCGTGTAGGCATTTGGCAGAGTTAGATGTCAGAGCAGACAGCCCAATATTATTTTCCTTCTCATGCCTGATCCCTCTGTTAAATTTGCTTCTGTTTCTTCCCTGTATTGTGTAGTCCCTGCTGAGCTGCTCCCTGTTAAAGGCATTCCACCTACATTCCTTTGCCACGGGGTGAGCTGAGGGGGAAGGGCAGATGTATGGGTTTTCTAGTCACAGGACGCTCCATTCCACAGCTAAAGCTTATAACTTGATATGAGAAATTACCAGCTTCCAAGCAAGTGTTTGGTTTGCTGCCTTGCTTTCCTGGGCATCCTTCAGCTGAAGACCAGATGTGAAACAATCCCTATTCTCAAATCTTTCCCCTACTCAGCATGCAGTGGGTTTCAAACTTTTTTTCTCATGACCTAGCTGAAGAAAATTGTTGATGCCCAACATAGTTTGACAAGCATGTGGGCTGCAGGGTGGGGCTGAGGAGGACAGCTTCAGCTTTGGGGGTAGGTCCAGACTGGGGCAGGAGGGGCTTGCCTCATTTGGCTCTGGGTCAGAGGTGCAGTGGGGTTGCTAAGGCAGCCTCCTGCCTGTCCTGGCACAGCAGACCATGCTGCACCCAGAAGCAGCCAGCAGCAGGTTCTAGCCAATGGGAGTGTGGAGCTAGTGGTTGGGGAAGAGGCAGTGCCTGGATACCTATGTGCTCTTCTGTCCATCCCCCCCTCCTTCTTCCTGCTCTCACCTAAAAGCTGGGGCTGCTGCTGGCTGCTTCTGGGGTGCAGCACAGTCTCCAGTGCCCAGACAGGCAAGAAGCTGCCTTGGTACCCCCACTGGTCACCCTACAGCCACAAGATCTGAGCCTGACATTCCACAATCCAGTAGTTTGAAATCATGGTGATAGTGTGCAATAAGGGTGGGCAATAATTTTGGAACAGGGGCCACTTCACAAATTTTAGAAGTGGTTGTGGGCCGACCCGGAAGGGGTGAGGCTTCGGGCAGAAGGGGCAGGGCCTTGGAAGGGGCAGACTTGAGAATTACCCTGCTGGGGACAGTCACTTATTTTCTGAACCAGCTGCAGCTAGTAAGAACAATTTAATTTAATTTATGAAACAGATTTAAGTGTTTTAACTTTCTCATGTTAGTTTATCAAACTTCATTTTAAATAAAGTAAAATGTTGTGTCCAACACAAAAGGTTTCAATGTTTTCTTTATTTATGGAAGGGATGGGGAACCCTTTTTGGGTTGGGGGTCACTGACCCACAAAAAATCAGCTGGGGACCACACAAGGGAGAAGCAAAAAAATTCCTCCAAATCCCACCCCCCACGCTCACTGATGTGGCCCCAGCTGAGACACCTCACTCCTCTAGTGCCACAATCTCACAGGGGGAGGGGAAGGGGGAAACTGAGGTTCAGGGCTTCCCATACACCAGATTTACTTTTCTGGGGTTCTGAAGTTAGTGGATTTTACGGACCTCCTTAGGCTCTGGGGTAGGGACAAAAATGAGGGGTACAGTGCACGAGACAGAGCTCCCAGCAAGAACATAAGAACGGCCATACTGGGTCAGACCAAAGGTCCATCCAGCCCAGTAACCTGTCTGCCAACAGTGGCTAATGCCAGGTGCCCCAGAAGGAGTGAATCGAACAGGTAACGATCAAGCGATCTCTCTCCTGCCATCCATCTCCACCCTCTGCCACACAGAGTCTAGGGACACCATTCCTTACTCATACTGGCTAATAGCCATTTATGGACCTAACCTCCATGAATTTATCTAGTTCTCTTTTAAACCCTGTTATAGTCCTAGCCTTCACAGCCTCCTCAGGCAAGGAGTTCCACAGGTTGACTATGAGCTGTGTGAAGAAGAACTTCCTTTTATTTGTTTTAAATCTGCTGCCCATTAGTTTCATTTGGTGGCCCCTTGTTTTTATATTATGGGAACAAGTAAATAACTTTTCCTTATTCACTTTCTCCACATCACTCATGATTTTATAGACCTCTATCATATCCCCCCTTAGTCTCCTCTTTTCCAAGCTGAAAAGTCCCAGTCTCTTTAATCTCTCCTCATATGGGACCTGTTCCAAACCCCTCATCATTTTAGTTGCCCTTCTCTGAACCTTTTCTAATGCCAGTACAGGCAGTCCCCGAGTTACGCGGATCCGACTTATATCGGATCCGCAGTTACGAACGGGGATTTTCTCGCCCCGGAGGACTGGAGCGGCGGGACGCCTGGTCCCGCCGCCCACCTCCTCCGGGGCAAGAAAAGCTGCTCCCCGTCTCCCTGGTCTGCTGGAGGAGCCAGCAGACCAGGGAGACGCTGAGCAAAGCCGCAGAGGACCCGGGCCGGACCGCGGCGCTGATCTGGAAGCGCCGCGGTCTGGCCCGGGTCCTCCGTCGCTTTGCTCCACGTCTCCCTGGTCTGCTGGGGGGGACGCAGCTAGTGCCCCCCCCAGCAGACCAGGGAGATGTGGAGCAAAGCCCGGGGCCTGTGGTAGAGCAGGTGGGGCGCTGCCGGTTGGTCCCGCAGCACCGCTCCTTGGCGCTACTGGACCAACCCGGCAGCACCCCAGCTGCTTTGCCCCAGGAGTCCTGATTCAGCCGCTGCTGATCAGTTTCAGCAGTGGCTGAATCAGGACGCCTGGGGCAGAGCAGCTGGGGTGCTGCTGGGTTGGTCCAGTAGCGCCGAGGAGCGGCCGCGCTACTGGACCAACCCAGCAGCACCCGAGCTGCTCTGTCCCAGGCGTCCCCAAGTTAGCCGCTGCTGAAACTGACCAGCAGCTGACTACAGGAAGCCCGAGGCAGAGTTGCTCTGCCCCAGATTTCCTGGAATCAGCTGCTGATCAGTTTCAGCAGCAGCTGACTTGGGGACGCCTGGGGTTCTTAAGTTGAATCTGTATGTAAGTCAGAACTGGTGTCCAGATTCAGCCGCTGTTGAAACTGATCAGTTTCAGCAGCGGCTGAATCTGGATGCCAGTTCCGACTTACATACAGATTCAACTTAAGAACAAACCTACAGTCCCTATCTTGTACGTAACCCGGGGCATATCTTTTTTGAGATGAGGAGACCACATCTGTATGCAGTATTAAAGATGTGGGCATAGCATAGATTTATATAAGGGCAATAGGATATTCTCCGTCTTATTTTCTATCCCTTCTTTAATGATTCCTAACATCGTGTTTGCTTTTTTGACTGCCACTGCACACTGCATGGACGTCTTCAGAGAACTATCCACCATGACTCCAAGATCTCTTTCCTGATTAGTTGCAGCTAAATTAGCCCCCCGTCATATTATATGTATAGATGGGGATATTTTTTCCAATGTGCATTATTTTACATTTATCCACATTAAATTTCATTTGCCATTTTGTTGCCCAGTCATTTTTGTTGCCAGCAAGTAGGATAGGGATGGGTGCAGGATCTGGGAGGTAGCTGGAGTCCAGAAGCAGGCTGGGAATAGGGTTTTGGGCCAGGTGGAGGGAGCAGGAACAAGGGAGGGTTCGGTGCATGGCCAGGAGGGAGGGTACAAGAACAAGGGAGAGTGTCGGAGCAAGCTGGAGATGTTGGAGCAAGTCTTGGGCGGGGGAAGGAATGGGATTGGGGTGGGGGTCTGGGCATGAGGGGGATCCTTACCTGGCTTCATACTTCCTTGCAGCAACGGCTGCCCCAGAGGGAGGCCCCATTGCCGCAGACATGCAGTCCCAGAGACTGGAGACACCACTGCTGCGGCCACAGGCCACTCTGGAGGCGCTGCTTCTGCAGCCACATGGCAAAACCCAAGGCACTGCGACCACAGGAGGGGCTTGAGACTGGCCCTGGAGGTGCCATTGCCGTGGCTACGCAGCTTGGAGCAGGCCCCAGAGTTACGTGGCCACAGGCCGCTCCAGGGGCAGTGCAGCCTGGGCCGGCCCCGGAGGCACCGCTACCACACCCACATGGCCCAGGGCCGTCCCTGGAGGTGCCACTACAGTGGCCACATGATTTTGGACTTCCCCAAATGTGCCACAGCCATGCAGCCCCAAGCTGCTCCGGAGGCACCGTGGCAGTGCGAGGTGTGGAGTGGCTGAGCTCTTCCCCTCCTCCGCAGTCCTGTAATTAGAGGGCGGGGTCTATCATTGCCTCGCAGGCTGGATCAAAGCCCAAGGCTTTTGCCCACCCCTGGTGTACAATCTAGCCACTGACAGAACAGTTCCTTTTCTTTGATTTTGTCAACATGCATGTGGCCTCATGCTTTGAGATCTGAGGAGATGCGAGCACTAGGGTTTGTTAGGAGGAGATCCCATCTGTGCTTGGAAAGAAGACGCCTGCCATATTACAGGGAGTATGTTTGGTGAGTCAGTGGCAGTGCTACTTGTCTCTGTCAGTTGGGTGCTAATGGCACTATATTTGGGAGGAGGCCAAAAGCCAATGTCCTGGCCATTTTAACATTTAGAAATCTCATGGCACAATTTGCCATTGTTAACTCCCTTTAATTGACCGTATTCTATCAAATGTACACCACAGAGTCTGGTCACTAATTCCTATCCAAAACTCCTTGGTAAAGCTGCACTTGCTGGTAAAGATGTTTCTCCCAGAGATGGTTTCATTTCAATGATGGGTGAAGTGATTCCTATAAAGAGCTTGTTGAAAGCTAGTTAGGATCCCATCAGGATGAATATCTTGAATAAGTACAAGATATAGTATCAATATTATATTTCTTAGCAGTGAACTCCATCAGACATACATCTTTCTATGTGCCATGCTGCTCCAGGATTTTATAAATTTTATTGGACTGCTTTTCCATATTGATTTCTTCCCCCCTACATCCTTCCTTCCTATTTGGTCTAATAAGCAAATTTCATTACCTGTCTTTACAGTTTTTCCTCCAGGCCCTGATGTTGCTTGACTGTATTCCTGGCAGTCCTTTCACTTAAAACTGAAATGCATTTTAATTACAGATGGACTACAACAGATATCATTTATCTGATCCATTAACCGCCCCCTTCCTGCACCTCCAAATATTGATGATTCAGATAAAATGGATCCAAACCACCGTTGGTTTCATTGTAAAAAGCCCAAACTACCCACGACTGCTTGTTACGAAGAATGGAAATTTGTTGTATCCAATTATACCATAGATTTTGTGGGTTCGACTAAAATGAACCTTATATGCAAACTATCTCCAGTTTTGCTCTGCAAAGCCAAAACATGGCCTTCTTAGCACATCTCTGATTTTAAAGCTGTTTTATTTTAATTATTTGTTGTCATACATTAGAAGCTCTGGATTTTCATTTTGCTGATCTGAAAATGTAATCCTTTTCTCTCTCCCCCTTCTTCAAAAAAACTTTTCTTGCACCCCCCGTCATAGCACAGAATTAACAGTGGGGGGCTTCTTATGACCTCATTTGTTTTACAAAACATCTTTGTCACTACCTGGAGCAGGCCCCATCTCTCCACACACACCAGACTGTGGAGAACGGGATCAACTGCTGTGTCCCACTTGCTTATAAGCCCCACTGGGTCTGAGCAATGATTGGTCACTGTTCCCAGCTCTGGGTCTCCCAGGTATACTCTCATGAGCAGCCTCATGTTTGACACCCTTCTTGGGCAATAGAATCCCACATTCCAGCTGCCTGAGACCCTGGAACCAGCGTCCCAGCCTTCCTAGTTACTAAAGTATGTTTCCCCCTAGGTCCATCTGGCTGTGGAAACTCTCATTTCTCGATTAACTCCTTCAGGGACAACGTGGCAGAAAATCAAGAATCATTGGCTTAGCAAAGGGATTTGTTTATCCCAGACACTTTACTCTTACAAGGTACTCAAGAGAGTTCCAGATCTTTGAAAAGGAACTGAATCCTCACTTAAACTATTCTAACTCCTGTGAACCCTGGGTTTGGTCAGCATCCTCAAATGAAGCAGCCCTCCTTAGGCTGGTCTTTTCACATACTGCTGGGCTGTGTCTAGACTGGCAAGTTTTTCTGCAAAATCATCTGATTTTGTGGAAAAACTTGCCAGCTGTCTACACTGGCCGCTTGAATTTCCGGAAAAGCACTGACGATCTCATGTAAGATCGTCAGCGCTTTTCCGGAAATACTATGTGCTCTTGTTTGGGCAAAAGTCTTTTTCCGAAAGACTTTTGCCCAAAAGGGCCAGTGTAAACAGCACAGTAGTGTTTTCTGCAAAAAAGCCCCGATCGCAAAAATGGCAATCGGGGCTTTTTTGCGGAAAACCGCGTCTAGATTGGCCACGGACGCTTTTCCTCACTTTCTTCCTGCCAATCTAGATGCACTTTTCCAAAAATGCTTTTAACGGAAAACTTTTCCGTTAAAAGCATTTTCGGAAAATCACGCCAGTGTAGACGTAGCCCTGTGGTTTGGGCCCCTTCCTTGGATAAATATCCCTCTTTTAAAACACCTGTGTTCCTTTTTCTCTCATGTGCTTCATCCAGGGGAGTTCTGGGCTCCAGCCCTCAGTGTGTAAAAAGACATTTAAATTCAATGGCCCTATTGATAGAAACCCTGTTGTTCCAGCGGGAGAGAATCTTTCAATGCGAAAAGCCCTTGATGACTCTGTTCTATCTTCTCAGACATTGTCTTTCCATTAGGTGTCAAGCCCCGACTACAAAGCATATGCTTTAATCCACAAAGGAGTTTTGTAATGCAACATGAAGGTCACACTCCTAAATGAAGGTTACAGTACAAAACAGAACATTGGAAACAAAATGGGTTTCACAGTTTGACAAAGATATATGTGCAATCGGTCACATAGTAACAAAGCTGCAGCCGCACAGGATTTCAACATCACTACCATGCAATAGAATGGCCATTCATATCTTCATGGCAACATGGGTTAGGAACTCAGAGCACCTACTACAAACACACTGGGTTTTATCAGCTAAACTAGCAGAGTATCTCATAGAATCATAGAGCTGGAAGAGACCTCAGGAGGTCATCAAGTCCAACCCTCTGCCCAAGGCAGGGCCAATCCCAACTAAATCAACCCAGCCAGGGCTTTGTCAAGCCGAGACTTAAACACCTCTAGGGATGGAGACTCCACTACTTCCCTAGGTAACCCATTCCAGTGCTTCACCGCCCTCCTAGTGAAATAGTTTTTCCTAATGTCCAACCTAGACCTCCCCCACTGTAACTTGAGACCATTTCTCATTGTTCCGCTGTCCGTCACTACGGTGAACAGCCTCTCTCCATCCTGTTTGGAACCTCCCTTCAGGACATTGAAGGCTGCTATCAAATCCCCCTTCACTCTTCGCTTCTGCAGACTAAACAAACCCAAACGCCTCAGTCTCTCCTCATAGGTCATGTGCTCCAGCCCCCTAATCATTTACCTCAATTATCTCAATTACCTGTTAACAGTATAGGGCTCATAACACACATGGTTGAAAAAATTCTGATTCTATTCATTAGCTGGGCAAAGGGAAATAAACATGCTAACCAAAATGTTGCAATAAATAACCCCAGTAACTGCACGGAGGGTATGTCTACACTACCCTGCTAGTTCAAACTAGTGGGGTAATGTAGGCATACCGCAATTACAAATGAAGCCCGGGATTTGAATTTCCCGGGCTTCATTTGCATAAGCAGGGCGCCGCCATTTTTAAATCCCCACTCGTTCGAACCCCGTGCCACGCGGCTACACGCGGCACGAACTAGGTAGTTCGAACTAGGCTTCCTAGTTCGAACTACTGTTACTCCTCATTCCACGAGGAGTAATGGTAGTTCGAACTAGGAAGCCTAGTTCGAACTACCTAGTTTGTGCCGCGTGTAGCCGTGCGGCACGGGGTTCGAACGAGCGGGGATTTAAAAATGGTGGCGCCCCGCTTATGCAAATGAAGCCCGGGAAATTCAAATCCCAGGCTTCATTTGCAATTGCGGTATGCCTACATTACCCCACTAGTTCGAACTAGCGGGGTAGTGTAGACATACCCTAACATACTATGCACTATTGCTAAAATTAAATTACACTTACCAAAATAATTGAGCAAAATACATTTTGCAGTGCACTGTCCCAAAGAGGGCAGGTGTCTTTCTCAGCCTGCTCTACAGACACAGTCCATGCAGTGAACAGAATCCTGGGTTTTATGCTGTTTAACATAGGTATTAACTGTAACAAATACATTCAGTTTGCCATTTCTCCCATGGTCAAGCTCCTCCAAGGGTTCCTCCCTCGTTACTGCTCAGCCCAGACACTAGATCTTTTGTCTTTCTAGAGAGCCACTCCCATCTCCTTTAAATCCCGATAGGGTCAACAAGCTACCTGCCTCTTAGCATGCCCCAGGAGGAGCAATGCCTGCTAACAGGGTGGGGTGTGCCCATGCCAGCCTTCTGCCCCCAGATTATTATTTTTGTTAAATAACATGTTTCTTTGCCCATTCTGTAATCCACAGCATTCAGTAAAGTGCCACAGGTCTTCCAGTATTTATTGTCAAATACGCTGTTGTCACAATTTGTAGAAACCTTAGTCCTTTGTTTGGAGTAGACTGCAAATGCTCTGTGAGGTGGGCACAGTGACTGAACAAAAGACTGTGCAGCCTCCTTCCACATACCGCTCTCCTTACCTCTCCCCCCCCCACACACAAATAAGTGTAATTTCCCTTTTAAAGGCTCTTAAACAGCAAACACATTCTGTCTGATCCTCTTTAATAAAGTATCCCAGCACCACTATGGTGCCTTATTTGAGGTCTGTGTAGTCTCATTAAATTTGATGTGTCACAGAGGGCTTGGACATGTGAAAGAGAGGCTGCAGAAACCAGGACTGAAGTTTGCCAGGTTTACTAAGGGAAAATGATTCATTACAGCTTTTCAAAATGGACTCCCCTCAGGCTACTCGCTCCATTGATTTTCTGTGAGTGTGTGTGTGAGAGAGAAAGAGAGAGAGACAGAGAGAGAGAGAGAGAGAGAGAGGGCCATCACAGCCTGCAGATTTAATCATTATTAATGGCTGCTTAATTTTGGGATTCAGTTTGATCTCTTAAGATGTATGTTCATGTTTCTTCACTTGAAGTAATGTGGGGGAGAGATTATTAATGATTAAAAGACTAGATATTACTCTTGGAGAGACAGTTCTCAATTCTCCATTACTCTGTTCAGCACGGAAGGGATACGAAAGTAGTTTCAAGTCACCTTTGCCCTTATATTTTTGGATTACACAAGGTCCTGTGCATCGATGACTCATGGCAGCACCCTTATGCCCGCCCACCAAAACTTTGATTGCTAAATGGGGTACTACCTCATGGCCCCTCCCTGTTCCTCTGGGTGGCCCTCCCTGCATCTCCTCCCCCCATAGGCACCAGTCACCTATGGTTCTGTGTAGCCCATGGAGTGAGTTAGAACAGGGCCTTAGGAAACAGGGAATAACTGTGGCTTAGTGAATTCTGGTTATTTCCCTAACACACCCTTACTGTGACCTGACCACCAGTTCAGTGTCAACTGGGAGATCCCATGCATAGAGTCTATTCTGAAGATGCCGGCTCTGCCTAGGGTAAAGGCCCCTTTCCACTGACAAAATAGCATAAAAAGACCTAGTTTAATTAAGTATGGAGGCTAGGGACAGGCACTTTCTAGCTATCAGACAATTTATACAAATAACGTACTTTTGTGTTAAAGATTCATGCTGTGGCCACTCTGTCCTTTCTCCAGTGTAATCTGCTATGAAACAAAATAACGCACAATGAGAGGGCCATCTAGGTGATGGTCTACGGTGGAACAGTGAAATGTTGTCAGCTAAATGTTGGTTTCTGGTTGTTGGCTTTAGAACAGTGGCAGGCAGCCTGCAGGCCGAGGGCCACATGGGACCCATCAGGGCTCTGTGTGTAGGCCACAAGACATGCAGAGTTACCAGATTCCGCTGCTTTCTGTCTTGTCATTCTATTTGTACCGGTATTACTGAAGGGCATGCTGACTGCACACAACAGTGACAGTGAGAGCCATGCCTTCCCTCTGCATCCAATCGAAGTGCTGCTACAGTTCAATCAGCATCCCCTGCAAATTCTAGGTCCACAAACGCAGTTAGCAAAACTACCTTATCCTGGGGGAACATCTTGATTATGATAATCTTGTATCCCACTGAGGTGAAGGAGGGCCACTCATGCAGCCCACTCACTAGCCCAGGTTGTCCATTGCTGCTTGAGAACCTTGGCAAGTTCTTGTGAAGGTGCCCTTACAAAAAGGCCCACACATCTTCTCTGGTCTGTAATGGCTGCTGATGGACTTGTTTTGTGTTTGAAGTCATTTTTCACTGGTGCTCTGTCTTGTGTCTTGTGTGGTGAGGAGATGACTTTGCAGAGCCAGGGTACTCTAAAGAACGGTGCCTTAAGCACCATGGATAATCGGACACAAGACATCTCCTGTTGGACACCCAAAAATAAGGCATTCCAAACTGGTGAATGCTTCTGAAACTTTTGGCCTAATTGATTGAAGGCAACAGAGAGTGTGTCAGACTCGGGGTTTGAATGGAGGCATTCCAAGTTTCCTTGCCTGTACTTGGAGCCCTAGTTCACACTGGTTTCTCCAGGCAATCTGTGTTATACTCCAGGGCTGTGTCTAGACTGCATCCCTTTTCCATAAAAGGGATGCAAATTAGACACATCGCAATTGCAAATGAAGCGGGGATTTAAATCATTTGTATAAACATGGCTGCCGCTTTTTTCCGGCTCGGAGCTTTGCCGGAAAAAAGCGCCAGTCTAGACGGGGATCTTTTGGAAAATACAGCCTTTTCTGAAAGATCCCTTATTCCTTTTTTAAGATCCCTCCCTCACTGACGGCTGGCTGGCACTGGCTCCCTGGCTCATTGTGGGGCCACTGGGTCGGGGCAGAGACCGCTGGTAGGGCTGGCTGTGTCAAGTGCCGTCTTGCCAGAATCTATCCCTTTAAGGGCCCGGGGCTGGGGGAGAGGAGTTTTCCTGGTTGTGCCCAGAGTGGCCACCAGGGAAAGCTGGGAAGGGTTAGCCTCCCACTAGTTCGAATTAAGTGGCTACACAGCCCTTAATTCGAACTACTTAATTCGAACTAGGCTTAATCCTCGTAAAATGAGGTTTACCTAGTTCGAATTAAGCGCTCCGTTAGTTTGAATTAAGTTCGAACTAGCGGATCGCTAGTGTAGCGCCTATCAAAGTTAATTCGAACTAACGGCTGTTAGTTCGAATTAACTTTGTAGTGTAGACATACCCTGAGGGGGGAGATATCCAAATCTCAATTCTAACACTCCAACCCCAAAGAAAAAAGTTCAGAAAACTGATCCCTGGGATGCATATCAACTTATTTGGAAAGCAACAAAAGATGACAGAAAATCAGCAAAGGGGATTCCTGAGACTGCTGAGATTTTTCCTGATTTGTAGCATCTGACTTAAGGGCCTAAAAGAAAAACATTTGGTGCTTTTAAAAAGGCTGTAAATCAAACACTGAATACTCAGCATTTACATTTTAAGTGAAAGAGGATGTCAAACCATTTTACTTTTTATTCATTGTCAAATACTGTATGCTCTCACTGTCCACTTTCTCTACAGCCTCTACGCCATCTAAATTTTACTGGGTATATTGTCTTACACTCATAGAATACAAATCTCATTCTTTGTATGTATACTCCAATTATACCTGGGAAACACTGCTTTCCAGCAAGAGTTCCTAGGACCTGAGAAACATACATAAAATGGAATGTGCTAATCTGTCAGACTTTGGGCCTGATTCTTATCCAGTTTACCAGTGTAAATCAAGGGTAACTCAGTTGAACTCAGTGAGTGAATACGGGTGTAAAACCAGTGTGACATCAGAATCAGATCCTTTATTTTTAGGGAGAGATTGTCAGTCTTGCATTCGGAAGATATTACGTTTACAAATACAGTTTCTCAACTCAATATTTAAACAGAGCAATAAAACATTCACACTTCTTGGAGAAATATTTTATTTCTTCTTTATTTATACAGGGTACTAGAGAGATACAGAAATAAGATGAAATGTTGTACAAATAGTAAATTTAGCACGCATGCCTCATATTGTAAACACTACGAGACTGGGCGAGGAATAACACATGGCAGAGTGGAGAGGTAGATAAAGCTACACTAGATGTGGAACCAAAGCATTTGGCTCATTTGGCTCTGAAATGGAACCTAAATTCAGGGGATGTTTGGATCTGTGACTTTGACTCACATCCATTGCTAGTAAAGACATGATATGCATGCATATATAAAAAGAAACTTTATCCCAGTAGCTCTCACATATACTTTGTGGCTACGTCTAGACTGGAGGGAGGGGAGTTCCAGAAAAAGATATACAGAGCTTTTTTTTTTTTTTTTCAGAAGAGACTTTTCTGAAATTTGGCCCACCCACACAGGGCCAAATTTTGGAAAACCCTTCCCTTTCAGAACATCCCTTATTCCTCTCATTGAGAGGAATACAGAGATGCTGAAAGAACACGCCCGCTTTTTCGGAAACTGTTCCAAAAAAGCGAATGCGTTCCCTAGACTCTGCAGTCTAGGCATAGCCTGTGTGTACATTATGCATTTTTTAATCAAATAAGTCAATTGCAGGCTACCTTTTTTGCACACCATGTAGTGTTACTAAGATATGGTTGAAATAATTGTTATGTACAGCTGGTCAGACAAATATTATCTCTCTTGGCAAAAAAAAATAATGAGCAGATTTTATTAGATGTATCTGATTAGATTAAAGCTTGAATCTAAATGAGGGTTTAATTTCAAAGGACATAAAATGTTGAAAACAATGAGTAGTCCTGTAGCACTAGAGGGTCTGTCTACACAGCAAAGTTATTGCAAAATAACTTTCCTAGGCTGTGTCTAGACTACAGAGTTTTGTCGACAAAAGTGGACTTTTGTCGACAAAACTATACCTGCGTCCACACTACCGCTGAGTTCTGTCAACATAACGTCGACAGAACTCAGCAGTTTTGTCGACGTATGTAAACCTCATTCTACGAGAAATAACTCCTTTGTCGACGTAGTTCTGTCGACAAAACAGCAGTGTGGACGCAGGGGAAAAGTTATGTCGACATAAAAGGTCTCCAGGGAGAACCCCTGGTGGACACTCCTGCCACAGCTTGCAACTCTATTGTTCCTGCCGGTAGCCATCTTTAAAAGGCACAGGCACCCAGGAGCAGCACTCTGGCAGCAAGCGAGCTCCAGAGCAGACCAGGGCTGTGCTGCTCAGTTCAGGTCGAGCTATGTCGCAGGGACAAGCCCCCCCAAACCCCTCCGGCCCTTCTAGGGAATCATCCCCCCGGGAACCCCGGGGCTCGAAGCGCCGGGCACCCTCCTGGTCAGGGCCGGAGATAAAAGCCCTCCTGGGCCTCTGGGCTGAGGAGTCGTCCCTCCAGGCCATGCAGTGCAGCAAGAGGCGGAATGCCGACATCTTTGCCAGAATGGCAGAAGCCCTGGCCAAACAAGGCCACCACCCCCGCACACTGGAGCAGGTTAGAGCGAAAGTGAAGGAGCTGAGGCAGGGGTATGTCCGGGCCCGTGAGCAGAGCTCCCGCTCTGGGGAAAAGCCGCACTCCAGTGACTATTACAAGGACCTGGACAGGATCCTGGGGGCAGGGGATCCTCTGCCTCCTGAGAGACTGCTGGAGTCTGGGCTCGAGACCCCCGTTGTCCAGCAGCCGGAACACCTGCTGGGGGACCAGGAGCTCCAGGAGGAGGCAGACGAGGAGGAGGATGGCACCCAGAGCACCCAGGAGCCAGGCCTCGAGACACAGGAGGCCTCCCAGGCCACCTCGGACCCCGGGGAGGGAACATCAGGTGAGTGCTGTGAGGGTCCAACACACACAGGGCAGGGCAGGGCAGGCGGGAGCAAAGGGGACGGTGCAGTGCTGTGACATGTCATGCCGAGCACGGTCCGGGGGGGAGGGAGAGGGCACACCCATGGCTGCCCTCAGGGAGGACAGTGCTACCCCCCTACATCCACACGGCTGCTAGGCACCGCTTGTTCCTGCAGGCAGGGATGCCACATGCAGGCATGGGCTGGAGACGCGGGGACAGCCTTACAGCTGCAGGCCTCTCAGCACTCTGTGGGAACCCCGACCGTGGCCCGACAGTCATCCGTGTTGCTCAGCCATGGGGGATGCATGGGGGCGGGGGGGGGGGGTATGACGGTGGCCTGCACACCGCCTGGGCCAGGCCGCACCATGCCTTACTGAGACACACATGAGCAGCCTCTGACCCTAGCACAGGCACTGCCTGCCTCTCAGGGAAAGGGTGAGCATGCACGACTGACGACTTTCCCCTCTTGTCCTCCACAGCCGGACCAGCTGACCAGGAGGGGGGCGCCCCACCTGCCCGACAACCCAGACGGCCGCAGGGCACCCGTAGGCACTGGCGCACCTATCTAGAGCTGGGGCGCCAGCACGTTGGAGTCCTTCACGAGGTGAAAGACTCCATGGAAAGGAGGCTGGAGGCAGATGCCGAGTGGCGCTGGCAGTTGCTGCTAGAATTTAGGCAGCAGCGCAGGGACGTCTGCGCTGCCATCCAGGGGGCCATGGCCTTCCCCGGTCCTTTGCCTGCTCCTGCCCCTCCTCCTCAGCCTGCCCCCTCCTCAGTCCCAGCCTCAGCCCCACCTCCTGCTCAGCCCCCTTCTGTGGCATCCCGCACGCGCAGCCGGGCGCGACAAGGCCGCCAGAGCCAAAACAGGAGGAGCTCGGCCTCCAGGCAGCCCCCTCAGCCCTGAGCCTCTCTCCCCCCTTCCACGTTCACATTCCCCCTTCCCACCAGTGACACAAACTGAGGGAAGCATTTTTTTAAGCACTTTATTTTCTAAAGCAAACATTTTTATTTTGTCTCTGAATCGAAGAGTTATTTATTTTCAATTGTTACAAAAAAACAGTTACATAAAGTGTACTCTATTTGTCACCATCACCTGTCTCCATTCTCAGTGAGTGGGGACTGAGTAGAACGGGTGAATGTGGGGCAGGGAGGGGTTGCAGGGAGGAAGGCACTGGGGGCATAGGGCAATCCCACATGTGGAAGTCCCTGGGGACAATCAGGGGCCTCCCTGTGAGAATTGCTCCCTCAGGGCTTCCCGAATACGCAGGCCCAGCTGGTGGGCTTGCCGGGTGGCAGCTGTCCGGGGCTGCCCAAACTGCCTCCCCTCCATCTCCATCTGTGTCCTCCACGCAGGGAGGAAGGCCTCCCCTTTCCTCTCTACAAGGTTGTGCAGCACACAGCACGCTGCAACCACATCAGGGATGTTGTGTTCTCCCATGTCCAGCCGCGTCAGCAGGCACCTAAACCTGCCCTTCAAACGGCCGAAGGCGCACTCCACCTGGAAGCGAGCCCTATTCAGGCGGGAGTTGAACAGTTCCCTGCTCACATCCAGGTGGCCGGTGTAAGGCTTCATGAGCCAGGGCATAAGGGGATAGGCCGCATCGGCCACAATGCATGTAGGCATCTGCACATCCCCGACAGCCAGGTTCCTCTCTGGGAAGAATGCCCCAGTCTGCAGCCTGCGGTACAGGTAGGAGTTCCTGAACACACGGGCATCGTGTGCACGGCCTGACTACCCGACACAAACATCCGTGAACTGTCCTCTGTGGTCGACCAGAGCCTGCAGCACCATAGAGAAGTAGCCCTTCCTATTGATGTACTGTGCCGCTCGATGGGGCGGGGCACGGATAGGGATGTGGGTCCCGTCCAGTGCTCCACCGCAGTTTGGGAACCCCAGCCCCGCAAATCCAGCCAGGATGGTCTGCAGGTCTCCGAGGCGAATGGTCCTGTGGAGCAGCTCCGCATTGATGGCCGTCACCACCTGCAGAACGGGAGAAATAGAAACAAACAGCACAGGACTTTAGAGGGATTGGCTCACCTGATGAGAAGTGCTCCCCCCTTTGTCCCCCAGACAATCCCTTCCCTGGCCCTGCACCATGGCAGGGTGAGGCTGAGAGGGCTTCTGCCTGTGCTACCCTATCCCCAATTCCCTGTGCCTGGTCCTGACTGCCCCCTGGACTGTCCCCTGAGAGTGACTTACCTCCATCAAGACGGCCCCAACGGTAGACTTCCCCACACCAAACTGATGCCCCACAGAGCAGTAGCTGTCGGGGGGGACCAGCTTCCAGAGCGCAATGGCAACGTGCTTCTCCAGCGGGGTGGTGGGCCGCAAGTGGGTGTCCTGGTGTTGCAGGGCAGGGGCGAGCCAGGTACAGAGCTCCCGGAAGGTGGCCTTCTGCATCCGGAACTTTCTGAGCCACTGATCGTCGTCCCACTGCTGCAGCACTAGCCGGTCCCACCAGTCCCAACTGGTGTCCAGCCTCCAAACCCGCCTCTCCAGGAAAAAGTTGGGGGGCAAGGGCAGCAGGGCTGCAGCTGGATCCTGAGCGAGGGGCTCAAAGCTGGCCTCAGGATCCAGCTCTTCTGCAAAGGTCAGCATGCTCTCCTGAGCATGAAGCAGAGCTTCCAGCAGCATGGTGTGGGGCCATCGCCTGCCCAGGGGCAGCTCAGGCTCCATGCCCAAAGAAGCCAAAATAACACACAAACAAAAGACCAAAACAAACAAACAAACAAACACAAGAACAAAAATACAAACAAACAAAAAAACCCCAAAAGTCTAAACCCAAGCAAGCAAACACACACAGAAGCAAACAAACACACAAACAGACAGACAGACAAACCAGATAATACACAGCTGTGGTGTCCGACAAAGCAAGGCAACCAGAGCCAGGAAAACTGCAGCAGCTTTGCTTTCCCTGTAAAGGTGGGCAAGCTAGAAGCAGGAGCAGAGCAACGGCTATCCAGGAGTATCCCTTTAAGCACGCGTCTCTGCAGAGAGCTTGCAGCAGTGCCAGGGCTTTATGGCTGCCCTTGTGACCTTTCAGAAGCACTTCCAGGTGCCTCCTTCTGTCGACAGAGTGTCCTGCAGTCTGGACGCTCTTATGTCGACAAAGCTAATTGCTTTGTCGACAAAGCGATGTAGTCTGGACGCTCTATGTCAACAGAAGTTTTGTTGACAGTATATGGGGGGAGGGGGGCTAGGTGGCAGGCAAAATAAGCATTTTAGCTTCAGCATGGAGCCTGTTGGACATCACAAAATGACCTTTGCAACATCCATTGGCAATGAGTTCCACACAGTGACTGTGTGTTGTGTGAAGAAATACTTCTCTTGATTTAAACCTATTGCCTACTAATTTCATAGTTCTTGTGGTAGGCAAAAGAGTAATTCACATTTCTTTATTCCCTTCTCCATTCCAGTGGAGATGTTACAGGCCTCTATCATATTTCCATAGTTGTCTGTTTTCCAAACTTAACAGTTCCAATCTCTTTGATCTCTCGACGTACGGAAGCTGTCCCAGACCCCTAATAATTGTTGTTTCCCTTCTCTTTTCCCTTTTCCAACTCTACTATATTTTTTCAGATGAGGCAACTAGATCTACTGGCAGTGTTTGAGATGTGGGTGTACCATGGCTTTATATCAGCATGATATTTTCCATTTTATATGCCTTTGCTAATGTCTCTTTTAATTCTGTTAACTTTTTTATTGTATGTGCGTTACAACATGTATAACCTGCACACCTACTGGGTGTGGTTCGCTGTCCCATGTGGTGGCATTTAGACCACTTGCAGAGAGAAAGAATGAGTTTCCTCTACAGGCTTAGCTGAGAGCCAGCTGGCTCAGCCTATTTCTAGACTACACCGATCTATCAATTTGCGTACCTTTTTCCAAAATTTGACCTATCTACACTGGGCCAATTTTTGGAAAAGCCTCCTCTTTCGGAAGAGGGAGAGCTGGATTCTGTTCTCACCTCTGCCACTGATGTGCTGTGGGTTGTTGATCAAGTTGTCTCCTCTCTCTCCAGGATTCCCGTTTGACATCTTGTCCATTTAAGCAACAAGCTCTGTGGGGAAGAAGCCATCTTTCACTGCACGTACAGTGCCTAGCACAAAGAGCCTGGAGGTCAACTGAGGCCGCTAGCCACTGCTGTAATATACACATTTGTCATAATAAATCAGCATAGTTCTATTGATAAGAATGAAGCAACAACATCTTACACCAGCAGAGGATCTGGTCCCCAACGTACCTTACAAGCAGACACTTTTCAAGTCAAACTAGGACACGCTGTTCTTGGACCAGCAGAGGAGCATTTCAGAGAGATAACAAATTCCAGGTCTTTCTCATTACAATTCTTCTCATGTGGGATTATCTTTGATTTTTCCATAGCTCCTCCACACAGGCAGCCAGAGGCTTTGTTTAAAACATATCCGTCATTATCACTGTAATTTATTATTATTGTAACTTATTCATTCATACGGTGTTCCTGTTCCCTCCCCCACCAAACACACACACCAGAATCAAAGTGTTTTACATGAAGCAGTATGGAAAAAGAGAGAGTGGTTACAAAAAACAGAAATGAACCAGCAACATTGATTTAAGGCTTGCAATGAAAACTATCTAGCACCATAGAGACCCACAGAGACATCAATCAATGTGTGTAGGGGGAAACCTATATGGTCAGTTCTGTCATAAGCAGCTTTTGGATAAAGGAGAATTAGAACAAAAGTTGATTTGGACCTGAGCTTTGGTAAAAAAAGCAACTCAGAGAAAATCATATATGGGGGTAGATTATGATGCCTTTACTCATGCTATATTCCTCCCATAGGCCTACTGACTTGAAGTCGGGGCTAGCATAGTATTCAAGCTGGATAAGGATATGACCCT
This sequence comes from Pelodiscus sinensis, assembly GCF_049634645.1. Taxonomy (NCBI): domain Eukaryota; kingdom Metazoa; phylum Chordata; order Testudines; family Trionychidae; genus Pelodiscus; species Pelodiscus sinensis. The sequence continues at coordinate 4,483,722 of NW_027465908.1, forward strand.
TTGGCCCACAGTAAGTAGAGTACTAAATACTTTGGGCAGTAATGGATATGCTTTTGATATATTTTCCTGATGAGTACTCACTGATTTTGCTTTCATTTACACCTGCTTAAATTGGGAGTAACTCCAGTGGGGTCAGTGGAATTAGTACAGAGTATTACAGGTGTACCTGAATGCAGAAACAGGCTTGATGAATCAGATTTTACCCCATGTACCAAGACAGCAACAGAAGAGTGGCAATTCACCAATTCACTTTTCATGGGCTGCAGGGGCTTGCTGTGGCCACCTCCCTAGGCCAGGGCAGCTTGCAACTTTGCTTCAATACCCCTATCCAGCAATGCGGAGGCATGGAATCATTGGGCTCTAATGCTCTGACAATCAACCTTCCCTCAAGACTCTGGCGCATAATTCTAGATACGCCCTACCCCTGGAGCTGCTGCAGACGGGGTGGGAAGCTGGTGCAGTCACTTGAGTGACTAGCATAGTGACCCATTCAGCTACCAATATAGAATCATAGGTCAGGTTAACACGATGGGGGAAGGCATGCAATTTCAGCTATGTAAAAAAGTACCATAAGTACCATAAGGTGAGTTTCAGTACTGTCCACAAAGTGGGAGGCCAATGTGAGCAATGCCTTCCGTCAACTTCCTTTACTCCTCAATAGTAGGAATAGTGGCATTAACAGGATGCCCTCAGAATTTGATTTAGGAGGTCTTTACTAGACCCGCTAAATCAAATGCCAGAAGATTGACCGCCTTAGTGTCAATCTTCCCACAAGTGGAGACGTGACGATAGAATCATACAGCTGAAAGGGTAAGCAAAGAAAGAGAAGAGATTTGTTGCAATGTAAAATGAATACAAACAGCTGCTAACATGAAGGGAAAAGTGGAACCTCGTGGAAATAATAATTTTGCTTGTGTCCCTCTTCAATGGAATATACCCCTTACCCACATATCCCGCACCCTTCCAATCAAAGGAAGCAAGAGCCCCTAAAAGAGATTATACTGTGATTGATTTTTGGATCTATCCAGCCATAGTCTATAGAACCTTGACGCCTTCAATAATTCATTGTTTCTTGTCTTAATTTCCTTCCTTGATATGAACATGCAGAGTTCCGTTTACTTTATGCTCAAGGTTTCACGGAAGGTGATTCTGTTTATGCAGTTGTAAAACACGGCCTCTTCCTTTTTAATTTTAATGCCATGTTTTAAGAGTTCAGGCTGAAAAAGCTTGATATCTCTTTTGTGAAGCATAAGTAAAGCATGAAAAGCAATGACTAAGGAAAATTGAGATATTCTGGTTAAGCGTGAGTGCATTTTATAAAATGCTTTGGCTTCCTACAAACAGGAAATGATAAGACAATCATCTGTGGCAATTTTATGAAACACATCTTTTCTGAATTGCATTAGATATTTTTTCCTTTTTATCTAGGGATCAGTCGGAACCAGAATTATTTATCTAAATATTCTTGTTCACCCTTCCCCCCCCCCCCCCAAAAAAAAAAATCTGGGCTTGGATAATTTAGATCCTGGATCTAAATTATCCCTGGCTTTACAAAACCCCCAAAAATCCCTTTCCAAAGTTCCGACCAGCTCAGTAATTTTCCTGTAGTACCTACAGTATTCATGGATAGGTACTCTGTATTGTAGTTTTTTGGGAGTTCATCTTCAATCTGATGCACCTGTTGGATTGTTTAAGCAGGCTCTTACCATCTGTTTGTCAGACTGTCACCTTGACATTCTTCAGAAGCTTGTCTAGACATTTTATGAGAGGAATCACCTAGACCAGAGGTGAGCAATAGTTGTTTTTTTTGGTGGGGGGGGGGGGGGCACTCCAAGATTTTGGAAAGTGATCAAGGGCTGCACGTTTCTGTGGAGGAGGTGCAGGGTCTAGGATGGAGGTTGGGTGCAGAAGGGCCACAGGGTAAGGGTCAGAGGTCCACAAGACTGTATGAGCTCTGAGAGGGAGTTTGGGTTAAGGAAGGATTGTGGCCTGGGTCAGAGGATTGGGATGTAGGTTCATGAAGTGGGAATGGGTGCAGGAGAGGATTCAGGCCTGGGCAGAGAGACTCTCAGAGGGGGTGCAATGTCTGGGAAGGAATTGTGACCTGGGAGAAGGGGAAAAGGAGGTGCAGACTGAAAAGGGTTTGGGTGGTGACCTGGGACAGGGGATTGGAGTGTAGTGTCGGGTGTATGGGTGCAGGAGAGGATTCTGGCCTGGGAGACAGGTGTAGGAGGGGGTACAAGATGTGGGAGGGAGTTGTGACCTGAGGCAGGGGGGTGCAGAGGGTTTGGATGGTGACCTGAGGGAGGGAGTTAGGGTGCGGGAGGGGCAGGGGTGCCAGAGGCAGGCTTTGGCTGGGAGGTGCTTACCTAAGAGTGTCCCAGCCAGCAGCCCTGCAATACCCCCAAGGAAGGCTGGGTTCCCTCCTGATGCAGCCCCAGACCACTTGAAAATGCAGGCTGCTTCCTCCTTGTGGCTCTCAGCTCCGGGAAGGGGGAAAGGCTTGTGCTGCTCCCATCTCCCAGGCCAATCTCTCAGTTCCTATTGGCTGGTTGTTTCTGGCCAATAGGAGCTGAGGATTGGGGAAATCACCCAAAGCCTCTCCCTCCCTCCAGAACAGAGAGTCACACAAAGCAGCTCTGCACTTAAAACAGTGGCTGCTGCATGCCTGAGGGTCCCAGCATTGACCCTCATGAGCCGGCTTGAGAGAGGTGACTTGCCCACCCTTGACCTAGATGGTAGGAAATAGAATGCTTCTCATGCCCACCATATACACCACTGTCTTTATTAGTAATGAACAGGTCCCTTAACACCACAAGTTGCTATCTCTCAGTGGCAACCCTGTCTCTGGGAGAGACCACCTCAACAAGCATCCTCTGCCTCTGTTGGATGTTCGGTTTCAGTGTAAGGGAGGGTTTTTCCCCCATGTTCCATCTCTGTCGCCATCATGAAACCAGCTCGTTCCTTTGAAGGACTGGGACAGTCATTTCCTGTGTGTGCTTGACCTACAATGTCCCTACCCTGTGTGTCCACCAGCTCAGCAACTGCAGACGAACAATGTTATATGTATGTTCTGAAGGCCACAAACTGCTTCCACAAGGGGCACAAACATGCCTCACATGGCTAGTTACAATACCAGGGAAATATGCAGGCTGTGTGAATACTCAAGTGCAAAAATATTCCATTCATTTAATACTCCTGCTGAATAGGTAAATTGCTCTAATCACATTAGCTATTCTATTCATTTATTAGGTGAGAGTGATTAGAAGTGAATAGCTGTAAGAGGATCCTCCAGGTGTGAAAATTAGACGTCTATGGTTTTATGATGTTTATTTTCTGCTGAAGATAATTGTCTCTTTAGCTTCACCAGACACACATACACACTCTCCCTCGCTCTCTTTTACCCAGGCCTAAAGATAAAAATAAAACAGGGCTCACATGCATATGCTGGGAGATCAGGACATTTTTAGCAAGGCATCTACAGAATTTAATAGATTTTTTTTTAAATGTAGTGTGATTTCAAAATGAGTCTAACAAAGGCTAAGATCAAGTGTAGTGTCTGTTCTTATCGGTTTAACTGCTGGTACGTTCTCCATGTGAGCACTGTGTTTTAATGTTAGGCATTTTACTGGCTTTTGAAAATCCCACTTGTAAGCAGTTTGCTCTTGTAAATTTATACTAGGTTTGATAGCATGAGAAAGTGGAATCTTCAGTTTATCTGCAGTGTAAATGTAATACAGGTCCTCTGTGCTGGGGTAGAATTTTTCCCTCTCTGGAGCTCTGGTGCTTACTGATTGGGTGACTGGGGTTGTTTTTGTTCTCTGATTGGATTAGTGACCATGTTCTCCCTGCGAACATTTTAAATGTGACTTTACAACACTGAAACTCCCATTGCATGGGCATTCTTATCAGTGAAACATGATTTCTCCAAGACCTCATGAGAGAGATGCAAAATATAACATAACATAACATAATATATATGGAGATATACCATCTCATAGAATGGGAAGGGACCTTGAGAGGTCATCGAGTCCAGTCCTCTGCCCTCACAGCAGGACCAAGTACCATCCCAAAAGAATGGCTAAAGGTGAATGTGTTATGAACCACTGCAAATATTCATAGGGGGATGGAAATGGGAAGTTTTTATACAGAACTTTCCGATGCACAGTTGAGCACTTCCAAATCTATCCAATGGGAGGCAGGGTACATGTGTAGGCCAATACAACGGAGAGGGATAGGGATACACTGGAGAGCAATATTAGCCGTGGAAAGAACAAGTGACTGGGAACAAGGAACTGCATTCTAAACTTTGGCTCTGATACTGAATTACCACCTTGGGCTTCATCTTACATGATAGCGCATGGGTGGACTGACTTCAGTGGGGCTCTTTATCATTTTGCTTCCATGCATGGAATTGCAGGATCGGAGTTGGTCCGTAATATTTGGATAATAAATGCATATGAAAATTTGCTTCACTAATTTAACACTTCTTAAGCATTGTCAAGATGGCAAATGTTAAGGCTAGATTATCATCATATGTTTATGAAATCAATAGTTATTTAAACATAAATATTTTTCTTCTACATAATTGACCAAATAGCTCTCATTTTTCCTAGGAAGAAACTGACCCTTTCGTTTTGACTGAATTGTCAGCATTCATTGATACGATCTGATTGACGGTGGTTGCCACATTAAGAAACGCTGGAAACTTAATCTGTTTTAATCCCATTCTCTGTTTTTAATATAATACTCTTGAAGAGAGATGGAGGCGGTCGCTTATTTTAAACAGCTTAAATATTTGTGTCAAAACATTGTCCGTGAAGATTCAAATCCAGCCCTTGCCATCAGCAGGAAAAAAACCACCCCAACAAGCCAAAGATGTGACCATTTGAAATGATCTAATCCGTGCTTCAAAACCCTTTGTCCTCCTGTTGGCTTGCAGTGCTGCAGAGGGAGAGTTGAACACTATGCATTAGTCTGCCTGAGCGTGTGCTGGGTATTAAGTCTTGTTTCAAAGATTTTCTTCTAAAGGCTGACTTGAGAGATTGTGAATCTGAAAAAAATGCAATTTGCTCCGAGTCTGGGAGTGTGCACCATACCATGAGTAATCTCCTATGGAGGGGGCTAAGAATCTATCACCACACTGCAGGAAGAGACCCACTCTATTAAGTTTGTGTCTTTCATTTTGGGGGAGAGAGACTCAGTCTTTCTAGGACTTGCAATCCTGCATGGGGGGGGGGGGGTTTGAAAAAGCCCTTGAGTAATGAGAGTTGTACATTTATCTGGGAAGAATCATTTATCTCTGTGCCAGTTGTTTAGCCTGGTTTCCCAAGCCTGAAAATTTAGATTTATTGGGTGTCAGACGTAGGCATGGACACCATTTAATAGGCTTGTGTTCCATGAAGGAGCCAATGCTGATAAGAAGGGAATGTTGGGAGGCCAGCAGATGGAATCATGGTGGGACGGGGTTGATAATAAAAAGTGTGATATTCGATGGCAGTGATAAGATACAGATTTTAGGTGTGTATGAGACCCAGAATCCTGGAGAAACAGGTGGGTACTGCTGATCAGAATTCCAATACTCTGTCACAGGATAGATGGTATTAATTAAGCAGTCAACTAAGTTTTGAACTTGAAAATGACACCTTCCTCAATACAGCCTAGCTAAATTCACTATACACAATTAAAGGTAGGACTAAGACAAGATTCTATTCAGACACTGCCTATCCATACATCATGGCTTTGGCACAGCTCAGATGAGCCAGGAAGAAATCCTTCCTGCACTTTTATTGCAATGGACTCACTGGATAACCAATGTTGTTACATGGACTGCTGGAGGGCTCGCTATATGTGTGTGCATTCATGCCCAGAGCCTGTGGGAATCTGCTATGCCCCATGTGGATTACACTGGAGGCTGGATTGGAGGTGGTTCCATAGCCAAGAGCAAAGAGACTTCTCCCATCCCCCACTTCCTTTGCTTGTACCTGGCCATCTTACTTAAGCCAGTTGCTAGGCTCAGGATTAGGACCTGTACCATATACACACTTGTTTGTGCGTGTGTTTCACTAGTGATCCTGTTGTTTACGCTGTATGCTAAAACAAGGTTTGCACGTAGCAGATGTGAAGCATTAATCTTGGACATTTTCCCAGTTCGCTCTTAGAGAATCTAAGTGTTCAGTATTTCCTGCACGAAGCAGGAGTCTTCAGTCTGACACAATGCCAGCTGCGCTAAATGTGCTTTGAGCAAATGCTCTGTGTCTGTAGCTCTTATACAAAACCAGCATTTTTAGTCTGATCCATTCCTGGCTTGCTTGCTTTAGACACAACAGCAGAAGAATCTTAAGAGTCTTCATATTATAATCCTTCTTTGGGGCAAATATCAGCAAAGCTCTCCTTTACAGTTCCCTATGTACTAACCAGCAATGCACCATGACCGGAAAATACACTTCCCTTGTCTTGTCATTCTTCTTTGCGCACCTGCTGCTTCATTTGTGTTGCTGCAGCTGCCATTGTCACTGGATCCTTAATGATCCAGATGACCTGTCAGGCTACATGCGACTATTCTGAAATCTACTGTCCTATGGGAGCAGGAGAGAAGCAGTCAAAGAGGGAGCCAGCTACAAGCTGAAGACTAGAGGCTCAGTTTACTCCCGAAACATCTGTAGCCCAGGGAAGCACCCTGCTTTATGATTTTGATCCTGGCTTCAAATTGTGGCAATTTTGGGGGAGGGGGAGGGAGAGCTTTTAAAATGTCAATTAAGTGAACTAGTAAACATTTTATTCTTTCCTGCCAAGTTTTTCACTTACTAGAGCGAAAGCTTAAGGGATACAATATGGTCCTTTCTTATGCTTTCATATATTGTTCCCACTTGTTCATCTGAGATGCTTGAGTAAGTGGCAGCATCTGTCTTATGTTTGTATTTTCAACACAGAATTTCCAAATGGTCATTTCAAATGCTCCGCTCTGGCCTGAAAACCAGACATCCGCAGGCTAAGTTTGTAGTGTTAGACGCTAAGGTCAATCTTGATGTGCAGTTGAATTGGCAACCGCCGAGGTGGTACTGGAGCATCCATGAGTAGCATTATTCCCTGAGTACTTTCTAGTTCTTTACTCCATCTCCTAAAAACTGGTGTGTAGCCTTGTGTAATGAAGCAGAGTGGCTCCCCTGCTCCATTTTATGCCAGCTGAGTGACCTCTGTGAATACAGGGAAAAACTGTAGTGGGACCCAGAGTGGGGAAAAACTGTAGTGGGACCCAGAGCAAGGGAGGGAAAGCCCATGGATTGTTTCCTGTCTTCTACCTCATCAAGCGCAGGGTCCAGCCAAATGCGCTCAGCTGAGTTTAACAACTAATCTTGGCAAGAGCCAATCTTAAACAGATAGCAAGCTGGTAAAGCCATGATCCCTCATTGCCTTGGCTTCCCCCTATTACAGGGTAGCAGGCATGATCCCCCACGCACCAAGGCCTCTGGAAGGGAGATTGTCCCTGGAGCTTCCACTGAGTGAGTCCCATTCCTTACTGCCCCCAGAGCAGTAGTACTGTGGCCCATTGCAACAACAGGAAACCTACAGCCCGAGAGTCGTTATCTACATAGGGATTATTAACTGAAAGAAGCATAACCACACCACCAGCACCCTCCTGCCTGTAGTAAAGTGGCAGCATGAGCACATCCATTTCTGCAATCTCTCAAGTGTGCCATAAGGAGCATTTAATGCACTTGACCCTTTGTGTTTGAGACAATCTTTTCATGGTTGTGTTCCTGCGATAGCTGTGTCAGGTCAGGCGGGTTTGACAGCATCCCAGAAGTTTCCCATAGCTTTTACATGTCACGTCCAACATGATGACGATGTTGTCTTTCTAGTACCGTAACTTCAAACTCCTGTTGAAGTCTGGTTGGCCTAACCTATGGTGAGGTCATGACATAATGTAATAAACATGCAGGACTCAGATATTCTGGCTAAACTACATTCCTTACCAAATTGTTTCTACTACTATTGTGTTTTCATTCCTAGGATGTCAGTCCACAGTTCCTCTTATTTCTAGGGCCTCCTTTATCAATCTGTTTGCAAATAAATATGCCACCTTCCACTCTGTTTTCCTTAGTCAGTAAATATTCTGATGTAACTCATAGTTTGGATACCCCTCACCCCTCTTCCTATTTCATGTTTTTCAGTTCTCCTCTGACGGTTTTATCTACTTTTCCTTTTACACATAGGGGGGAATAAAATACAGATAATTGCCAATCCCATACATCACAAACTATGATCTCTTCTAGACTTAAACTGTATGAATCACCAATATCCATCAAGTATCAGAGGGATAGCTGTGTTAGTCTGGATCTGCCAAAGCGACAAGGAGTCCTGTGGCACCTGATAGACTAGCAGATGTATTGGAGCACAAGCTTTCGTGGGCAAAGACCCACTTCGTCAGATGCAACCAATATCCAACAGTTAGGGTACATCTAGACTACACGCTTCCTTTGAAAGAATCTTTTGAAAAAGATTCTTTCAAAAGAGATCTAGTCAGCCATAACTTTTTTCAAAAAAGCAGTCTGCTTTTTCAAAAGAGAGCACCCTGGCAATCTGGATGCTCTCTTTCGAAAAAGCCCTGTCTGCGGTCAAGAATGCCTTTTTTTGAAACAGCTCTTTCAAAAAAAGGTGTTCTTCCTCGTAAAATGAGGTTTACTGCTGTCAAAAAAACCATCACTTTTTTCGATTTAATTTTGAAAGAACACAGTGGCAGTCTAGACGCAGGTGAAGTTTTTTTTGAAAAAAGTCCACTTTTTTCGAAAAAATCCCGTAGTCTAGACATAGCCATAGAGTAAAGGGACATTTTTCAGCTCAGTAGAGCAGAGGACTGTGAGTTAAGACTTGTGGGTTTTGTGCTTGGTCCTGCTGCATTTTTGTTGTGATCTTGAGCAAGTCACTTAATGTCTTCCCTCAGTTTCTCCATCTGCAACATGGGTAGAATGAGATTTATCCACCTTTCAGATGGACTGTGAAAACAATGTAATGTTTCTGATACAGGGCTGTTGATTTTATGTTTGAGTTGTAATGGTTTCAAAGAAGAGTAGCACTCCAACAGCCTTTTCCAACTGCCCTTTTAAAATCAATTCCACAAAAACTAAGAATTTCATTTGCTCATCGTAAAATGTACATAGGCCTAGATATTAGACATGCAATTGATCTAATGTGAATTTTAACATATAGCTTCTAAAATATATTAGCAGTTCCTGTGGTGTAGGGATCCAGTTTTCAATGGGACACACCACAGTAAGCATATCACACTATTCTGAGCTCATCCCTCTGTTCATAAAAAATCCCACTAGTGCAAGCTTACATGCTGTGTTCACAAATGCCTGCTACTGGAATGATGTCCCAGCATGCATTGGTAGTAGGATTTGAACATAGGACCTTCAGCATTTAGGATGTACCAAAGAAAGAAATAAGATCACACGACTTATTTGTCCAATGAAAGCTAAGCAATGCAGCCTGATTTAATATGCTTTGTCAAATATTGTTTGCAATCCATCACCATCAAAAAGAAAAAATGAAAAGAAACAATGTAATAAATTCAAATTATGAATAAATCCTTGGAAAACCAGGATCTGCTGGATGAAATGATTTGCTGTCAATTTACTCATCCCACTCTTGTAAATGCTAACAAGGGAGACTGCTCACTATGCTGTACTAGAAAACCTTGCACAAAGGGAAACCATATCCTCACCTGTTGTGAATCACTGTTGCTCCATTGTCTTCGGAGGCTGGCCCACCATCTGTGAAATGCCTACAATGCTGCCCAGGCAAATCACACATAAAATGAGTAGTACCTGGCAAGGAGATAGACTATGAGCTGTCTAGTATCTCTTCTGCTTGCCATTACCTGTTGGCAGTAATTGCCTCTTAAAACTTCAGCTCATTGTCAGTGTCTCAGATGCTTATGCATATGAAGTCTCTTTTCCCATGAAGCTAGAGGTCTTGTGACAATCTGTTAGCTGACTTATTTTCACCTCCTACTACACTGTGTTATCACTTTGAGCCAGATATAAACTCTATACAGCCAATTTCCACTTAAGATTTCAATGCCCCATTTTGAGATTGCTGCACCATGTCTATGTTAGGTGCGTACATGTTTCTTTTCCATCTCAGAGATCAGGTTCCCTGCTTTTCTGACAAGTACACGGCTCCTTCCTGGAGACTGGCCAGCTTGGAATATTGCATTCACCTCTGGGCACCTAAGAACCAGAAATATATGAATTTTTACTCTGTGCTTTTCATCCATAAATCTCAAAGACAGGGAGACTTGCCCAAGTTCACTGGGAAAGTCAGTGGCTGAGTCAGGAGTATAACTGATATAGTCTGAAAGTCCTCACTAGAGGGAAAGAAAGTAGAGAGAATTTACAGATGAATAAGGAGCTACATGGATTGATTAATGGGGAATATCTTAAAGGATTAAATATGTATAATTCTTCACTCACCTGTTTTACAAGAGTGTAACTACACAGTAGTGAAATGTAGTTCACTTGTGTAAAATTATTGTAAGAGGCTGAAGATTCAGATCTAGCTATCTCTATATCTATCTATCTAAAATCTCTATTTATATAATGGGCATGGGGAAGTCAGTGGATGTGATATACCTTGACTTTAGCAAAGCTTTTGATATGGTCTCCCACAATATTCTTGCCAGCAAGTTAAGGAAGTATGGAATGGATAAATGGACTGTAAGGTGGACAGAAAGCTGGCTAGATTATCAGGCCCAATGGGTAGTGATCAACAGCTCGATGTCTGGTTGGCGGTCGGTCTCAGGTGGAGTGCCCCAAGGATCAGTTCTAAGGCCAGTTTTGTTCAACATCTTTATTAATGACCTGGATGAGGGGATGGCTGACACACTCAGCATGTTTGCAGATGACACTAAGATAGGGGGAGAGGGTAAGGACAGAGTCCAGAGAGACCTAGACAAATTAGAAGATTGGTCTAAAAGAAATCTGATGAGGTTCAACAAGGACAAGAGCAGAGTCCTGCACTTGGCATGGAAGAATCCCAAGTATTGTTACAGGTTGGGGACCAACTGGCTAAGTAGCAGTTCAGCAGAAAAGGACCTGGGGATTTCAGTTGATGAGAAGCTGGATATGAGACAACAGTGTGCCCTTGTAGCCAAGAAGGCTAATGGCATATTAGGGTGCATTGGGAGGAGCATTGCCAGCAGCTCTAGAGAAGTGATTGTTCCCCTTTATTCAGCACTAGTGAAGCCATATCTGGAGTATTGCATCCAGTTCTGGGCCTCTCACTACAAAAAGGATGTGGACGCATTGGAGAGGGTCCAGCAGAGGGCAACAAAAATGATTAGGGGGCTGGAGCATATGGCTTATGAGGAGAGGCTGAGGGATTTGGGTTTATTTAGTCTGCAGAAGAGAAGAGTGAGGGGGGATTTGAGAGCAGCCTTCAACTTCCTCAAAGGGGGTTCCAAAGAGGAAGGAGAGAGGCTGTTCTCAGTGGTGGCAGATGGCAGAACAAGGAGCAATGGTCTCAAGTTACAGTGGGTCAAGTCTAGGTTGGATATTAGGAAAAACTATTTCCCTCATAGGGTGGTGGAGCACTGGGATGGGTTACCTAGGGAGGTGGTGGAATCTCCATCCCTAGAAGTTTTTATGTCCTGTCTTGACAGAACCCTGGCTGGGATGCTTTAGTTGGGATTGGTCCTGCTTTGGGCAGGGGACTGGACTCAATGACGTCCTGAAGTCTTTTCCAGCGCTATGATTCTATGATTCTATCTAATCTCGTTTGCTAAGGGTGGGGAAATGAGGGCATTTGAGGTGAATCTGCTCCCTCCGTGAATTTCAATTTTAGGGCAAGCTGAGGTAAATGTTTGCTGTATATCAGGTATCATGCTTTGACAGTGGGATAGTAACGCTTTGCCCTTCTAAAGCATGTAACATCCAAAGACTTCAAAGCATTTGATTTGGCAATTGTTAATTAAGCTTCACAAACTTCTCCACAAGACAGGGAAATATTTGTGTGTCACACCTCACACATTCCGGCTCTGATAGCTGACTGAGGCCTCTGGCTGCTTCCACAATACAACTAACACATAGATGGCACATCTACACTACAGCAGTATTTTGAAATAACAAGGGGAGTGTCCACACAGAAAGCCCATTATTTCAAAATTATTTCGAAATAACAGGCTTCTTACTCTGGAAAAATAAACCCTCATTTCACAAGGAATAACACCTATTTCAAAATTGCTTTTTCTAGCAATAGTGTGGATGATCCACTGCAACTATTTCAAAATAGCTTTTCCCTAGAGCCATTCAAAGTAATTACTCCCCAATGCTTCCTGGGGCTCTAAATCAAGGTAGCGTGTCCACATTAGGGGAGCCTGCCTCCGACTAATTTTGAGGCTTCCCTGTAGTGTGGACATGCTATTTCAAAATAGTTGTTTCAGGAATTATTATTCCAGAATAACTTATTTTGATATGCCCTTGTAGTATAGACATACCCCGAGATTCTGAATATCCTGTATTCCTTCTGTCAGTGGGATTGAGCTGTGGAGTGAGTTCCCAGAGGAGGCCAGTTAAATCACAATGCAATCTCCTTCTGAGCACACTCGTCCTGAGCAAAGAGAAAATCTGAGAACTCCTTAAATTCTAAGGATCCAGGGGGAGGGACTTTTCAGAAGCAGAACTCAATGATGATTCCTGTAGGAGCAGAGCGAGGCCAACACTGAGCACTTCAGAAAAGCCCAGTTGTCGTCAACATGGGGAAGACTCGGCTATTGTGCTGATGGAGGCAACAGAAAACCTGAAAGAAAGAAAGAAAGAAAGAAAGAAAGAAAGAAAGAAAGAAAGAAAGAAAGAAAGAAAGAAAGAAAGAAAGAAAGAAAGAAAGAAAGAAAGAAAGAAAGAAAGAAAGAAAGAAAGAAAGAAAGAAAGAGAAAGGAATGGGAGGTACAGAGGGGTGAGGTGTCCTGGTCATAGTTACACAAGCAGATCCCCAAAACAGCTTCCAAATCTTCTCAACCTCTACCTTTGCCACAAGGCCGTTCTTTCACTCCACCCAGACTGGGGAGGAAATCACTGGGGACTGGCAACAATTTACAGGCAAAGCTTCACATCCTGCACAAGCCAGCATTTTAAAACTAGAGGGCTACGTCTAGATTGCAACCCTTTTACGAAAAAGAGATGCAACCTAGACGTAGCCGAGGTGAAAAATAAAATGCTATTACTACAGCAGCATAGAATCATAGAGCTGGAAGAGACCTCAGGAGGTCATCAAGTCCAGCCTCCTGCCCAAGCAAACCTCTTTCCTATTCTGCCAGGCCTTTGACTGCAAGATGCCCAGTAAAAATTGTGCCAAGGTGCTTTTCCCTGACCATCTGCCTGATGAGCCCACATGCTAGGAGTGTTATGATCCAGGACCTCATCACACCCAAGCCTGCTGGTTTATAGGAATCCATTGTGCAGTTAGAACCAAGAATATTTAGGGCTTCTGCCTTCTTCTAAACACACCAGCTAAGTCCTAAGGAGAAAAGTTAGTATGCTAAGGTTTCCCTTTATCTTCTTACAGTTGTAAATGTAATAACAAGAGTAGAGTCTGTATGGGAATGAGAGGGTTATGTACTGTACTTCCCAAAAATTCAAACGGGCTGAAAAATGTATCATGGAATCCCCTGAAAGCCAGGGAGGTAAAGAAAAAGTATTTGCTTTGGTCTTTCAGGAGCAAGTCATGTCTCCCATCCCCATAGTGGCAAGCAAAGTATAAAAACCTAGCTGGCAATGAGACAGTCTGGTGCCCCAAAGTTACTATTTAGGCTTGAGATATCCAACACCGGGGCCACTGGATGTACTGCTGGAGCTCAGCTGGTGGAAATAGAATTTCCAGAATCAGAGCTTTTGAGGGAGGGTTAAGTAATGTTTTAGATTTGATCTTGGCAAAATGAGTATAACCAATAAAGATGTTTTCCTGAGTCTGCCGAGAGCCTGCCACAATGGCTGTGAGGGTTGTGAATGTCCCTGCCCCCTATTCAACTCAGTGCAGTGTTAGTTCTGTGGGCTATGTTATCATTCACTATTCTTTGCTCATCATTTCATCAGATGGGAGGGATATGAGCAAAGCCAGCATGCTGGGGGAGGGGAGAAATGGAAGTTGCTGCAGGGAAGAGAAACACAGAGGAAAGCAAGGGGAGAGCCCATGGTAGGGGAGAGGAACAGAGGAGAGGACAGGGAAGAGAGAAAAACAGCAGTCCTGGAGGTCAGCAGGTTTCTGTACTGAGTGATGCTGGAGGCAGCATCGCTATCACTGATGGTTAATGAAGCTGGGATTTTCAAACTAGCCAATGGGAGTTGGACACCTTATGCCTCTTTGGAAACCCTAGTCTACAAGGTTTAATTAGACCATATGCTGCTAACCAAGGATCTTAGTGCAAACCCTTCTGCGTTGGACTGAAGGGAGTATGTCCTAGATGTCGATCCCAGCCCACAGACCATGGTTAAAATACAGTTTGACCCTCACCATTATCCAGTTTTAGGCTACGTGACAGCTCTTACCTGGGAAATGGCTAATTTCAGAACCAGAACTCCAGAGAGGACAGGGCAATAGCTGGTTGGGTACAGCCAGCTCTGATGCATTGTATACACGCTCAGCTCTAGGGCTGTGGATAGCTTCAGCAACCAAAGCCATCTCCACTGGGACATAATGCAGGCACTAGAGCTGAGACTTTCAAACCTGGCTAGGGCAGGCAACCCATTTATACAGCTCAGAGCAGTAGCCCTTCCTGCCCATTCTTTAACATCTGCCAGGACTTTGGCTTTACTTCTCCTCTGAAATAAAGCCCTGTCTGCAGTACAGTACCCTGTATGGATGTGCTGCTGGGTATTAGCTCAGCTCTGACAGATGGACAGAGCGACATCTCTTGAATCACCAAGATGTAAGCTCCTTCCAGCAAGGATCATCTTTTAATGTGTTTGTACAGCACCTAGTATGCCCTAAACCTCACTGTGCCACTAGAATCATAGTAATGAATTCCTGAAGCCCACTAGTTTCATCATGAAAATCTCCCATCCAGTATCCCCAGGTTTTTGGGATCCCTGGCTTCTATCTTTTCACAAGGCCACACTGCCTCTTAATGTAGTTCAGGGGCAAAATGCCTTGGAGGATAAAAGCTGGTTAAGCTATACACACCTTCACCTGCCTCATTCTTCTTTAATGAACAGAGAGCACTGCAATAACTAATCCTGATGCAATTACTGCACTGCCGTATATTACAGTGATCATCCTTCAGCCCTTCCAAAGATGCATCTCTGGGGTTTAGGGCTTTCCCAGATGTGCACTCACTCTTCGATGTCCTATCGGAAACATGTCAGCCGCTGGAGACAATAGCTACTCCCCCTTCACACTGTTCTGTGAGGGAATTGTCTTTAAACAGCATATTCTCATGCTGTCTGAAAACCACGCTAGTCTTCATGAGACTGTTTCTTCTGTGTTCAGTCTGGCGTTTCAGGCTACATACCGGAAACACACACACAGTCCTACCTCCCAAGAGTACAGCTTACTCTGTTTAAACTGAGTAATGAAAAAAAGATTGTGTGGGACTGCCTCGTTTTATTCTAGCAGGGATCTGTCCATCACTTCTATGCGGATAATTTCTACACACACATTCCTTTGTTTCGGAGGACCCCATATTCTGTTGACACAGCAGCATGTGGCACTAGAAAAGGAAATCGAAAAGGCTCTTGAACGCAAACTACTCACTTCAGAAAAACACAGGGGTTTGCTGATAGCTCTGCTGTGTGCCACAAAGAGAAGGCTGATTAAAATATTAGACAGCAGCCACAGTTGCAAACTTCACCTCTTTGTCTGGAGCCCTCCAAATATTGTTTCAGCCCAAGGCAGAGAACAGTTGTGAGATCTGGCTCCCAGATGATTATTTCAGTTCCTTCAGTTAAATCTGGATGCTTGTCTGGGTGAATAAGCAATGCACAGGGAACAGTGCGATACATTGTATTGGCTGGGTTCTATTTCCTGCTTTGGTACTATCAGGTCAAGTGATTTCCCCGCTCTGTGCCTTGATTTCTCAAACTGTAAAATGGGAATAATAGTGTAGGGTACTGCAATGATTGGTCCACAAGCTAATCTAATGAAGGAGCAAAATGTTGTTTCCTAGTTAATCAGTTCCAAAACTTAAGGGATCACATCCTCAGCAGATGTAAATCTATATAGGTCTACTGAAGTCCATAGTTACATTAGTTTGCAGCAGCTACAGATCTGCTGCTAGCCCTTTAGCTGCAGCTTATTCAAAACTCCTGATTCTACCAAATTTGGACTGAAATCTTTTTGTTTCCCTACATTTGCAGGATAACACTTGAAGAGTGAAATAAGCCTGTCTAACAGTCTTTCCACTTAGGGACTCAGTAAATGTGGAACTTATTCTGTGCTCTGCCACTTAGTCCCGACCTGGCCTTGTGCAAGCCATTTATATATCACTAGAAGTCTTACCCAGCACTGCCCAGGTCTGGGACTGGCCCAGGAGCAGGAGTCATGCAGCCCACCTGCTGGCTGCTCCCTGGGGCTGGCCTGGGGTAGGGAGCATGCAGCACATGTGCCGGCTGCTCCCTGGGGCCTGTCTGGAGTAGTGGGGAAGTGTGCAGGTTGGCCAGCAGATACTCCCCAGGACTGGGGCACTTGCTGCACTCTGTGGTCATTCATTAGTGTAACTGTCCCCTGAGTTTGCTACCGCCTGGGATCATTTTGCAGTATAAGTGTCCCTGTTCTCACATCCCTCCCTTTCCGGTTTGATGTGAAACAATCTCATTTCAGGGACATCCCATTATCCTGGCACAACCAAACCCTGGCCTTGCCTTTAGTTATGATAAGAGGAAGCTGCCTACCAAATTTGGTGGTTCTAGCTCTTACTGATCAGGAGTTCTTGAACAAATGGACTCATAGATGGATGGACACACAAACACCCTAAAACACAGAGTAGATATACCCTACAGACTCTTTACACAGCCGGAAAAGTGTAAAGGGGCCCTAGAGCAAGTGAAAGCAGGATTTTAGCCTCTGTGCCCCACTGTATGTGCCTCCCCGGGAGGCTTCATTGCGGACTCTGCAGTATAAAGTTTATACTGCAGAGCCCACATCATGTGTAACCACTATGATTTTTAGTGGTTAAACGGTTACATTTTTAACCAGGTTTTAAATCCCCAGTTCCTTTAGTAAGCTCTAAAGCCCAGTTTTTTCTCACCATATTTTGTGCAGTGCCTAGCACAACGAGGCCCTGGTTTCACCTGGCATTTCTAAGTTCTACTGTAACACAAAATATGAATTCCAGAATGCTGCAAGATTGTATTCACAGCCTCCCGCTTCCCCTGTGCCTCCCTTTCACCTCCCAGCTTTGATTTGTTTATCTCCTGGGGGGCCCTTCAGTTTCTAATTCCATTGTTTCTCACCTGGGAATTTCAGGCTATTCTTTCATTTCCTTCCAGATTTCATCCCCCCACTGCTGCCCCTTGTTCCCTCCAAGAAGGCGTCTTACTTTTCTGTCCCTCTGTGCAAGTCAGTTTTCGTTGGCTCTTGCCAAGTCTCCTCTTGTCAAGGCATTATCCAGTGGGGAGTCTGATTATTTAGATTCCTTGGTTTTCCTCCTTTTAATATATCTCGTCTGTGTCCTATAGTCTGACCCCTGCCAAAGGACCTGCCAGGACGGCTGTTTCTTCCTGCCAGAAGCCCTCCTCCGGCTTCCCTTTCATCTGCATTTTCTAAGAGATCTGTGCTTAAGGCAGAGAGTTAGTGAAGGGTTTAGGGCCTCAGGGTCCATTGGCAGATTCTTCCTATCACCTGAGAAAAACGAATGGCAGGGGACAATGGTGGGGGAAGGGGAGCAGAGCCTGACTATGGAATGGAAACAGTGTAATCCCCCAAGCAATCCTTTGCCTTTATTTGACATGTCAGTCCTAAGCTTTAGTTTTAGTTTAATTTTTTTTTAAAGGCACATAGCTACAGAGGGCCAGATTCGACCTTTTGATCCTCCTCTACAACTCCCATTGAAGGGTACAGGAGCTGTCCTTAAATAAGAGAAGGTCAGCTTCTACCCCATGGGTGGGCAATAATTTTTGATAGGGGTCCATTCCAAGAAATGGAAAGTGGTCCATTATATTAATGGAGGAGGTACAGGGTCTGGGATGGAGGTTAGGTACAGAAGGGAGCTTGGAGTAAGGGAGGGAATTTGGGTGAAGGAGGCAGTTGTGACCTGGGGCACTGGACTAGGGTGTAGAAGGCTGGATTGTGACCTAAGGCAGGGAATTGGGGTACAAGAGGGGGTGCGGGTTGTGAGTTAGGGCAGGAGGAAACTGTGATCTCGGGCAGGGTTCCCGGGTTCCAGATCTGGGAGGGAATATGGGTACAGGAGTACAGGAGGGGACAGAGGATTTGGGTATGTGGAGTAGGGGGCAGGAGTGGGGGGCTGAGTGTTGGGGAAGGGAGGGACTGGGGCACCAGAGGCAGGCTCTGGTCAGGAGACTTACCAGCCAGCAGAGGTTCCTGAATCAGCCTCCCTGCCTGCCAGGGTTCCCTCTAAGCAGTGCAGCATCACAGCTTCACAGGTGATTAATCAGTCAGCTCCTTGCAGGGAGCCCTGAGCCTCTGACTGGGCGGAGCTGATTAATCACCTGTGAAGCTGGGCTGCCTCACAGTTTAGAGGCAAGAACATGGCTGCCTGCTCCACCCCCGCACAGGCTGCAGCCATGTGCTCTGGAGCTCCTTGTGCTTTGTGGCTGCTTGTTATTGAAACAGGCAGCTCCCATTGGCCAATGTTTGGCAGAAACTGGCCAATGGGATTGTGCTTGGAGAGGGAGCAACTCCTAAAGCTTTCCTCCCTCCCCTCTGGACTCACAATTTTAAAAGAAAAATTGCCTCACAGCCACAATTCTGAGCGGTGTGCGGGTGTGGTGAGGCAAGCAGGGAGCCTGCCTGGGGCTCCCCACAGCATCTGTGGGCTGGATCCAGTGGCTTGGCAGGCCAGATCCAGCCTATGGGCCATACTTTGCCCAAGCCTGTTCTACCCTGGTTTTTTTAATCATCTTACACAACCAGAAAGCAGAAGTATAAAGGCAGTGCCAGCTAGACATGGCCACTAGCTGCACATTTTGGAATTGAGTTAGTGGGAGGGGTCAGTTCCCTGGAACAGAGTCTGGATCTAGGTCAAAGCCCAAAGTTTGAGAATGTTTGGATCTGGGATTTTGGTGGTTCTATCGTTATTGGTTCATTCTATTGTGGTAGCTCCTCAGAGGCCCAGTCATGGGTCAGGACCCCACTGTACTAGGCATTGTACAAACACAGAATGAAAAGCCTGTCCCTGCCCCAAGACCTTACAGCACCATCCTTAAGGGACTGCGGGGCCTAGGACTCCATCCCAGGCACTCACTGCTCCCACCCTGCCTCTTCCTGCCCCTTCCCCCAAAGCCTTCCCCTCACCCTGCCCCGTCCCCAAACCACACCTCTGCCCCCATTGCTCTCCTTCCCCCAAACCATCTGTCTCTCACTGACATGACCCCGGGGATTATTGGAGGTCTGGTGCAGGGTGGCAATAGCGGCTGGGCCTCACCTCCACACTCACCACAGTGACAGAAAGTGAAGCGACCCGGCCCACTGTGCTCACTCAAACCCAGCTCTCAGCCACGTTGCTAAGGAGAGCGGAGTGAGCTAGGGCTGGGGTGCTCTGCTTCCCTTCGCTTCTGCTGCTCTTGGCGAATGTGGGATGGGCCCAGGTCCCTCCTGCTGGTGCTAGGCCCACTGCCAGCGCCAGGCCTCCTCAGTAATACCCCAGGCCACCCTGGTTCCCACTGGACCTCATATAGGCTCTGCTCATTAAAACCGTGAGTTATTGCCTCCCCAGCCTAACGTCCAACAGCTCAGGGATTTGTGTAGTTGAACACTGCAAGAAATGAATGTTGAGCATTGCAGTTGAATTCACTGTTGTGGAAGCCCAAATGCAGCAACCCCAGAAGGAAGACGTTAACACCCAGCTCTGACACAGTGCTTTTCATCCACAGAGCTCAAAGTGTGTGGCAAAGGAGGTCGTTTTTAATAGCTCTGTCTCAGAGATGGGGAAACTGAGGTACAGAGAGACAGCATGACTCACCTGGGGTCACCCAGAAGGCCGGGCAGAGGTGAGAATAGCACCCAGGCCTGTTAAGTCCCCATCTGATGAACTACTCATTAGGTCACACAGCCTTTGATTGAAGGCTAGGCAGCAAATCACAAATTCTGAGTGACTGTTTAATTGCCATTTGTTCACCCTAATGTGCAAACCAAGTCACAACTATAACCTCAAAGTGACCAGACTGATGCATACAGCTTTTTGTATTGTGGAGAGTTTCAGCATTCAAGGGAAGTGGGTGATCTAGAACTTCAAACCTTTTATATCTGAGTTGGTGTGATTTTCCTGAAATTCATCAAGATTTGCTGCACTTTCAAAAAGAACACCTAAGACCCCGACATGGACAAGTGACACAAGCCAAATACTAGAGACATGACAATGGAAACTCACATGTGCAGCCTGGGTTCTGTAGGCAAGCACCTATCATAAGAAGAACAGAATCATATTTTTCCTAGCTCTTTGCCAGGGAGTTGTTTGTTAAATTCCTAGAAAAGGAGGAGCCCCACTGAAGTCTCAAAGCTCTGAACCCAAAATAAATAACATGCTGCAGTAATACATTTAGCGAACGATAATGGGGATCATAGAAAAACAAAGGGTGGGGGGAGAATATATCTCCTGGGTGGGACGTTATTGAAAGTTTATAGCCAGAGAATTGACCGTAGCAATTTGTACAGTATAAATACTTAGACACACTGGTTGGGGGAATGGCTTTAACCCTGATGATGACCCTGCCATTGGCAATGTCTACACTACAAAGGAAAGTCAAAAAAAGATACACAAATTGTGAACCACAGTATGCGTATCTTTTTCTGCTTTTCTTCCAAAAGAGGCTTTTCCGATATTTGGCCCATCTACACAGGGCCAAATGTTAGGAAAAAACCCTCTTTCGGAACATCCCTTCTTCCTTGTAAAACGAGGTTTACAGGGATGCTGACAAAATGCATCTGCTTTTCCAAAAAATGTTTTGGAAGAGCAGATGTATTCCTTGGACTTGGCAGAGCTTGGAAAAGCTCTGTAGTCTAGACATACCCAGTGTATCAGAGTAAGGGCCAGATCTTCCGCTGATGTAAATTGTCACTTCATGGAAACTATCAGTGGGAGATTCAGCTCTTTAAATCCCTTGTGAAGGCATGCAAAACCCTATGCAACTCCACCCCATCCAAGCTGCTGCTTGGTCATGTTAGTGTTAACCCCTCTGGCTGAGATTCTGCGCTGTATGTTCCTGTAGGTGTAGCACCAAACGGATGCAGCACAGGAGGAGGAGAGAAAGGGTGCTTTTACATATCTTTGTGCCCACTTTCCTGGGTTGCTATAGATGCCTGTGCAACCTCTGATATAAAATAGAGGCGCCAGGAACTGCTGTATTTCATGGGGGGCCTCCTTACGGGTAGCCCATGTGTTGCTCAGTAGTCCACAGCAGCAGAGGACCCCAATAGCAGCTTATGTCATAGGAGACTTTCCACTCACACTCAGCATGCACCTTTTCCAGGATACATGCAGGGGTAAGCCCAGAACTTCTGGAGGAATTCTCCCCTGGCTAGCTATGCTGAAGATGCTATAGCAGGAGAGAGAATGTCTACATTATGTCTGTATCCCCATCTGTAAAATGGGCTCAGTAGTCCTGGCCTCAAGGAAGCGTTGCATGGATGAATCTGCAGGGCATGATGGTGGTGATAAGACTTAGTAGTAAAACCTGTCAATTGTCAGAGGATTGGTTTGTGATTGTTGTTGTTGTTTAAACCACACACTGCAAACAGCTACTTCCTTCTGAATCAGTCACAACTGACCTAATAATTGCCACAACTTGTCAGATCCTGTCCTATCCATCACACAGCACAATGTGACACATCAGCTGGGGAAATTCAAAAGAAGCAGTTTTCTGTCTGCTTCAATTTACCAATAAGAAGAAGGGAAGGCATTGAAAACATGGCTTTAAATAATTGGCTTTCTCTATGAAAATCTCTGAAAACATAAAAGAACAATTTATCAGTGAAGAACATTGGGCCAACAGTGTGACTAAAACAATTTTGTTCCCTCACAAATGCCATTTTTGATTATTTTTTTTCTTAAATTTTCAGGTGAATTTAGGCCCCAATTCAGCAAAACACTTGTCATTTAGCCCCTGTTAAATTTGAAGCATTTGCATAGTCCCATTGACTGCAGTAATGCTAATTGTGAAGACCGGAGGTAAAGAGCTGCCAGCGGAAGCCTTTTGAAGTGCCCAACAAATTGCATTGGTCCAACAAAACTTGGGAACTGTGATAAATAATCTTGAGAGCCTTCTACTGGCCCTTTATCTATTAAGTAACTATTTGACTGTAGCACACTCCTGTAATGCTAATTACATGCTTATATATGTGGAACTTTACTGGATCAGGACCTGAGTGCAGATGAAAGGTATCGACCAGGGTATCAGTATCGTCTCATCACCCAGTGGAGAGGAACAGCAATGTCTCTGTGCGAGCTTTCCTGAGTGTGTGCTGCCACTGTTTCAACCATTCAGGGTATCTGGACCAACCCCATCCTTAATCTGTATTCTGAGACTGTAAAGAATGTTAGGACATAAGTAAAAATGGGTTTAATGGGTTTGTCTTAATTTTTTTTTTTTTTTTTTTTTTGGTAAATGTTGGCCCAGAACATCAAAATAGTAATTGATTGCCCATTATACCCCACATTTTTCAGGTTTTGAAGATGCAAAGAACCTATATGCCACTGACACATTTATAATAATGACTCTCTTTTTCTGTCCCAACAGTGCTTAGCACATGAAAACTCCATTCTCAATTAACCCCAGGCACTGCCATAATAAACAGAATCAATATTAAATAATGCACTGGGATTAAAACCTTGACAGGCGTATCCAAAAATACAAATCCCTACTATGTTAACTAAACAAGATTCCCCTGAGTAGAAGTAATCGTAGGTTTGTGAACTTCCAAGAGAGCAAGCCATTAATGGTCAGAAACTTCACATGTAAAGCCAGTCAATAAAAGGTGTGGCAGAGCTGTTATGTGGAGACCTGCCACGGGGTAGTAAATGCTGTAACCATCTCTCACTTCGATCACCATTTCTCTCCCCACCCCTTATTTGTGTATTGATATTTCTTAGGTATGCCGTTATGTATAGTTAGAGAAGATTAAACATAGCATAGGGTATATGTTATAGCTAAAATCTCATAAATAATTTCCTCCCTTAGGGTATTCCTACACTGCATTCCTCTTTCGAGAGAGAAATGCAAATGCAACATAGCAAAATTGCAAATGAAGCACGGATTTGAATTTCCTACACTTCAGTTGCATAATCGCGTCCGGGTGCTTTTTCGAAATACTCTATTTTGAAAGAAAAAATGCAGTGTAGACGAGGTTATTTCGAAAAAAAACCCTTCTTTTGAAATAACCCTTACTTCTTAAAAAATGAGGTTTAAGGGTTATTTCGAAAGAAGGGTTTTTTCTCAAAATAACCGCGTCTAAACAGCATTTTTAATCTCAAAATAGGGTATTTCGAAAAAGCGGCCGGCCATGATTATGCAAACGAAGTGCGGGAAATTCAAATACACGCTTCATTTGCAATTTTGCTTGCCTGCATTTGCATTCCTCTCTTGAAAGAGGAATGCAGTGAGGCCCATGTTATTTTAAACTGCTGAAGGTAACACAAAGGAGTAGCTAATTCAGTTTCAGTGAACATTTGGATAATAAATACATTGCAACAATAAAATTCCAGTCACCGGTTAATGCAGCTCTATTACGTTATGTTACATTTTTAAACATTTGGTTCTAAACTAGTTCTATCATATGGTTTTAAGTAAAGCTTCCCAAACCCAAATATTGGCGCTAACCAATAGCTCAGGAAATAAAGATATGACATGGTGATCGGAAGTGCAGTACAATTTAATTACCTCCTGGTTTAAAGAACCTCTTAACGTTAACGCCGGCTTTGACAAATGCCACCCCATCCCACTTATATCCATTAAAACACTGAGGCAAATGTCATTTTCCAGGCTCTCCACTTCAGTCATGTCATGGCCATGTTCACATCCCTCTATTGACACCCCTTCTCTACTGCATGAAAGACAAACGCGGTGTCTTCCCTCCTGGGGCCTAGCCTCACCTGATGCATTTCTCTCAGGCTCCTGAGACATCAGCTCCTTCCTCTGCACTTCCAACAATGCCAATCTTGTTTGCTCGTGTGTCATATTTTCCAGTTTCCTTCAAGTCCCTCACTTGACAGTGAGTGTCAGTTGGTGTCCTGTGACCGCTGCTTATTACCCTGATCATCTCATTGCTACTTTGTGCTTTCGTGTGGGTTATTTCACCGCCTGTTGTCTTTCATCGTATAGTCAGGTTGTAAACTCATCAGGGCTGGAAGAATCTTGTTGTTATATGTTTGTACAAGGTACCTACTAACATGGGGCTGGAGCAGCAGTACAAATACAAATAATCACAGAAATGAAGAGCTGGAAGAGATCCTAAGAGGTCTCCTAGCACAGCCTTCTGTGATGAGCTGGGGGGGGCTAGTGCGCTTAAATCATCCTTGACAGATTTTTGTCCAACCTGTTCTTAAAAACTTCCAATGAAGGGGATTTCCAACCTTTCTAGGAAGCCTTTTTCAGAGTGTAACTATCCTTACAATTGGAATCTGTTCTAAAATCTAACCCAGGGGTCTCAGATCCCCAGTCCTCGGGCCAGTTCCAGTCAGAGCTACTGTGAAATCCAGCTTGGGACTCCTGTTGGGTCAGAGGGGCCAAACTCTGCCCCTTCCTGCTATTGCCCCACACTTTTCCCTCCCCGTACCCTGTCCCCTAAGCATGCAGCTTTTGGGATCACTGGGGGTCATATGGTGTGGTGGCAGTGGTTGCCCCCCCCCACACACACACATACACACACACACTCCCCGTGGCGGCAGGAGTCACAGGGACACGGAGCGCTCTGATCTAACCTAAATCTTCCTTGATGCAGATTAAGCTCCTTTTTCCTTGCCCAGCCGTCTATGGACACGGAGAACAACTGATCACCACCCTCTTTCTAATAGTCCTTAAGGTATTTGAAGACTGTTGTCAGCTCCCCCCTCAGACTTTTATTGTCCAGATTTGTAACCCTTCCTCATCTGTGAGGTTTTCTAAAACTTTTATATAATTTCTTTGCTCTCCTCTGGACTTCAAATTGTCCACCTCTTTCTTAAAATAATAATGCTGGGAGAGAGGCTGTAATGGATGAGAATATGGGCACAGATCTTCAGCTGGCATAAAGTGAGGGGACTCCACTGAGAGTGATGGAGCTATGTAGATTTACTCCACCTGAGCATTTGGCCCATATTAGTTAGAAGTTGTGTTAATTATTTTCTAATATATACAGGATATTTTTTCACATTCAGAATATTTCTTTTGAAACAGTAAGCAGTAAAACACAATACAGCAATTATACATAATGCATGAGACAAAAACAAAAAGATACAACAAAACAAAAGTAAGATCAAATATATATAATGCTCAGAAGTTCAGATTAACACGCCTGTATACTGCTGCTAATGGTAACAATAGCTTGGATTTGCGCCACACCTTTCAATCAACGAGCTCAAAAAGTTTTACCTGCAAAAATCAAATCAATTAGCCTGAAAACTCCATTTGACATAAGGAGGGGACAATATGATCACTCACCTCACCACAGAGACGCAGCTACATCTGGGGTGAAACCCTGCAGTTCTTTAAAGGTGCATAGCAATGTTGTAAGAACATAAGAATGGCCACGATGGGTCAGTATCCTGTCTGCCCACAGTGGCCAACACCAGATGCCCCAGAGGGAGAGAACACAACACGTAATCCTTACATGGCCCCTCCCCTGTCACACATTTCCAGACAAACAGAGGCTAGGGACCCATCCTGACTAATAACCATTGATGGACCTAGTCTCCATGAATCTATTATGTTTTGGACAATAGCTTTGAAGAAGTATACTGTGGCCAATTATAGGCAGAATCTAAAAGACTGAAACTGGAATTTGCTCAGGATGCAGAGATTAATATCCTACCTCTAAGAAGAAGTGACGTGATATTTTAAATGATCACAAGTGATAGCATCCAAACCACAATAATCATCTAGGTGGATTGGCTTGGATGATATAGGTTGGAAAGTAAGACTGTTTAATCCACAAGAGTTTAATAATAGATGCTAGGTAGCAATCTACAACTTTCCCGCATTTTCAGGGTTCCTTGGAATTCTATGTCCCAATTCTATATGTTTCAGTGTGGTCTAGTTGGTGGGGCACAAATTGGGGCTCAAGAGAAATGGGTTTTCTTCCTCACTCTGCCATTGACTGGCTGTGTTCATTTTGGGTCTTTCTATGCGTCAATTTGCCCAAATATGGTCAGTGACCATGAGGGAGTAGAGCTCCAGGTAATCATCAGCTTAAGAGCTATGAACATCAGCAAGACAAATCCTTGGACAGCTTTCAATTACATGAATTTTCCGACACAGTCTCGAAAAAAAGAATAGGCCTGATTTCAACTGGTGCAAACTGACCTCGTGCTGTTGACTCTAGCCTTTACCATACATTTTGGTTTAACTGCATACTGTTTGTTTGACTATACTGTATGTAAATTACATTGTAAAATGTTTGTTGAAGATTAATTTGCAGAAAACCACAATCTGTAAGCAGCAAAATAATGGTGCTATCCACCATACTCATCTCAGTGTTCCAATCTTTGCATTTCCTTCTTTGTTTCTCAGCTATGTGATATTCCCCTCCACATACACATTCACTCCACATACCTGGCCAAGAGCTATGAATTTTATTGGAAAGGGGCTTGGCAATGGGATGCTTAGCTTTCTTCCAAGATCTCCTGCAAGAAACAGGAAGGGTAAACATGAAAGATCTGTTTCCTTTAAATTGTGATAGGGGTGGGAACTTGTTACAGTGAAAGGTCCATTTTGAGAAGCCCCACATACTTTTGAATGGAATACACTGAAGTATGAGACACAAGGTTTTAATTTACAGTTCTGGGTCTCCCTACCCACCCCCTCCCGCATATGAATCCTATAAGTGAGACGTGTTGCTACAATGATTCCCACCGGGAGAGTCTGGACCTAGAGTAAGAACAGCTGTAGAGCTACAATCCACCAAAGTCGGCTTCTGAAACAGATATGAATTATTGGTTCAGTCAGATAAATATGGCTTTGCCTTTCCCCCACAGGCAACCACATATGGCAGTTGGAAAGAATTAAAACCTTTACCTCTGACCAGGTCTGGTTAAATAATGGCTCTTTTTTATATATACTTCCCCCCTCCCTCCATTTCCTCCCATTCATTCTTTCAATTTTCCTTTTGTGATTTATTTTTGGCACCAGTATCCAAAATGCCACCTACTCCAGGTGACCTTGTCATTTGACAATGTCATCTATTGACTCAAGGGCACAGGGTCACTCAGTGACAGGCAGAGCAATTTCTTTATTTCTCTCTCCTCCTCGTTGCTACTCTGTGATAATTGGGAGCTCCCACAGAGTCCAGAAGAACACTGTATATTTTGACCATCCATCTGGCTCCATTTCAGTCGATTTGTTCTCCCTAAGAGGGAGAGGTGGTTGGTGCTGGGGTGAAGGCTGTGGATTGAGACAAGCAAAGGGAGTTTGGCTGCTGGCTTTGCCACTTATACTTTGTGTAACTTTGTGTGAGATACTCAGCACCCAGCTACTCCCTTTAGTCTCAGTAGAAGCTGCTTGGTACCTCTCTGTCTGGCAAATATGACCCCAGGTCATGTCACTGAGCAGTTTTGAAAATCTCACCTTTTAAGCTCCTTGTGCTTCGTTTTCCTTCTCTCTCTCTCTCTCTCTCTCTCTCTCTCTCAAAAAGGAACAATTCAACCGGGTCAGATGAGATTGTAAACCACTTGAGGCAGGGACCATTTTTTGTTGGTCCATTGCCCAGCACGGTGGGATCCTGGTGTGTATCTGTCACTGTGGCATGGACACAATATAAAGAATAACAAAGACGCAGGCAGTCTAGGCCTCTGCCTAGAGCCCCCTCTCCTGGAGCTAAGCGATTGTATCTGAATCTCAGTTCTGACCTAAAAGCCTTGGAGACAGGTGGGATTCATAGATTCCAAGGCTGGAAGGCACCAGGTCAACTAGTCTGACTTCCAGCATAATGTGGGACAGAAGACTTTTAGGGTTGCCAGATGGTTTCAGAAAAAATACAGAAAAAAAATAAAAGCACCCCGAGAGTTGTTAAGCAAAAAACAAAACAAAACAAAACATTGTGGCCCCTTTAAAAACTGTGTGGTGAGGCTTTTTGGCCCTAACAGGTTGCCGGTGGCCGCCCGTCATCTTGCCTCCCTGTGCCGGGCCAGACAGCTCCCCAGTAAGCACTAGGGTTACCAGACTGCCTCCATACTGACCCAGACAGCCTGGGATTTTCACTTCCTGGCTGGGAAAAAATCAGAAAGTACTGGACATTTTTTTTACTGGACAGGAGGAGAAAATAATGGACTGTCCAATTCAATACTGGACACATGGCAACCCTAGACTTCCCTGAATCACTTCCTGTTTGAACTAGAGCAGATCTTCATCTAGAAAGTCATCCAATCTTTACTTTAAAATTGCCAGTGATGGAAAAGCCTCTATAACTGTTGGCAAATTGTCCTATTCGCTTAGCCTCGCTGTTTAAATTTGCATCTTATTTTCAGATGTGCATCATGATCTGACCAGTTCTGACACTCACTTGCACTGCCTCTTATGCCAGCAGATCCCAACCGCCGGTCCGCACACTGGTGCCGGTCCACGAAATGCTGGCTGCTGGAGCTCAAGAGAGCTGTTCATAGCAGCTCAGCTCTGGCAGCAGCAGGAAGAGGCGGGGCAGGAGGCGAGAGGGTGGGGCACGAAGAAGGTGGGAGCATGCACGCCACCAATGGCCACGCTCCATGCCGGCGGCACTGGAGCTGAGACGGCGGCAGGAAGAGGTGGTAATGGCAGCCGACTGGGGCTCCGCTCTCTCCCCCTTTTACTCATGTGGGTGCAAGACACACTTGGGGAGGGAGGGGACACAAAGAAGAAGGAAACGTGTGCATGCCAGCCACAACCACTCCACCTGCCCATGCAGCAGTTACAACCACGCTCCTGGGGCAGGGGGGCAGCATCCTTCTGGGTAGCGTGGGGATGGGGGCACAAGGGTTTTGGGTGAGAGCATGGCGGGATCACGGGGCAAGAGAGTGTTGGCATAGGCTGTAGGGGTCAGAGGTTAAAGGGTCAAAAGGCATGGGAAATAAGGGTGGGGTCAAAGGGTGTTAGGCACTGGGGAGCAAGGGACTGGGTTGGGGCTAGGCAGACAGGTAAAATGTATTTGCATATTTGCATATTCCTTATTTAAATATGCAAATAAAATGTTACTGGTCCACCAAAAGTTTGTGAATGGGTTAAGCAGTCCGCATCATACATAAAGTTAGGAACCACTGTCTCGTGCTATGGGATTTGAGGGGAAGATTCCATGTCTTCCCTGAGCCCTGAGATGTGCAACACCATGACAAAGATGGCTTTTTGCTACCTTAGTAGGTCACTGTCTGAATTCTGGGCTGCTGCAGAGTCCAAGGAGTCCTGAGCACACATTAGAATAATCTAAGAGGCTGCTCTCATTTTCAGAAGCCTATGGAGCTGAGTGCTATGGGCATATTCTCTCCCACCTGTCCCCAATGCAAGGACCCACTTATGTGAGCCCTACGCTGCTCCTGAATCTGGGAAATTCTTTCCTGCCCCTTTGCCCCCCTTTATGTTCTCTACACACTGTTGGAGCATCGTGGGGCATCAAAACCAGACCTTTGGAATCCAGGGCTGCAGATTTAGAGCAGCATCTCTTAGGGAGACCCTCTGCATCATAGGAAATATGTTGCTTTGGTTTTTCTGGGATCATTGGTGTTTTCCCCTTATTCGAACCCTGGTTCAATCCCTGAGGCTTGGAAACTGGGCAAAGTTGCCCAGCAGCCAAATCCTGTGCTAGGATTTAACCCAGTTCTCTTTCTAAAACGACTTTGTAGCTTTTAAAAATCTGGAATTAAGAAACCTGTAACTTGCTGCTTTATCTCATTATCTCCTGTTTTGCATTTTAATGTGCCTGCTCTAAAAAAGACCTCATTGATATTCTGGTTCGGCATGTGTTTGTTTGTGTCTCCTGGGAAAATTTGCTACAGATATTACCCAGTCAGAAACACACACAGCAGAGCTCCCTGCATATTTTCCTCCTTTTTTCTTCTTCTTTTGAAGATGATGCTATTTTATTCACTCTCTTAAGGATAAGTAACAGATACTGCAAACTTTTGAGACAATCCAGATCACACTAGGTACCTTATTACCCCCTCCCCCCCATATGTTTGTCCCTGGATCTGTCATGGTATCAAACTCCCATTCCCTCCTGTTCGATATCCCAAGGTGGAGTATCCACCAAGAATGTCAGACGGTGGCTAGCACTGGCCAGAGAGCATGGGCAGAATCAGCAGAGTCCCCTCAACTACCTTCCGTGGTGGAACCCCTATGGAGAAGATTTAAAGCTGTTGGAAATCCAAGGGCAGATTATATTGTCACCTGCTCCTACCCTGTAAATCAGACACTTATTTCCTAAGATCTGCCACATGATATGAAAATAGCAGCCCCTTATGTTCTACACTCACTAACTTGGATTTTAAACCTCTGACATTGAAACTGCAGTCTATGTATAACATCAGAGAAGCCTGAAATTTAACTACCCTCTATGTGGTCTGGTCTGCCCCTCGGGCACAGTTTTCAGTACCAGTGGGGAGTTAATTGTAAGAATGGAGGAGAAAATAAGATGACAGTATCCTAGGCATCCAATCAGCAGAATGCTATGGTATTAAGGGAAATGGGTCTGAACCCAAGTCTCAGGTCTGAACACACTTGAGATACGGGGAAGTTCAGATCTTGCACAAGCTGGTGTCTAATAATTAAGTAGGTCCTAGGGATTGTTATCTTCTTATGTATGCTGTACCTCTGGTGCTCTGTCCTGTGATTCTCTGAGCTCTCACAGTCTGTTCAAGGACAATGCATGGACAGGAGACATCTCAGCAGCTAGCAATGCTACTGGTGACTTAGTACTGCAGATTCAATTCTTCTCATGTAATTTGTCTAGCACGTGCTAGGGGCTGCTTGTCCTGCTAAAGAGCTTTCTCTTCCAGTTAAGGAGTCAAATCAATTTCCTGTCCAAATACAATCCAGGGCACTTTTCTTAATGTTGTTAAACCTTATGGCCCTGTTATGTTTCCACTATGTGGCTGTGTCTAGACTGGCCAGTTTTTCTGGAAAATCAGCTGCTTTTCCGGAAAAACTTGCCAGCTGTCTACACTGGCTGCTTGAATTTCCGCAAAAGCACTGACTTCCTACTGTAAGAAATCAGTGCTTTTTGCGGAAATACTATGCTGCTCCCGCTCGGGCAAAAGTCCCTTTTGCGCAAAACTTTTGCGCAAAAGGGCCAGTGTAGACAGCTGAGATTTGTTTTGCGCAAAAAAAGCCCGAATCGCGAAATTGGCGATCAGGGCTTTTTTGCAGAAAAGCGTGTCTAGATTGGCCACAGACGCTTTTCCGCAAAAAGCGCTTTTGCGGAAAAGCATCCTGCCAATCTAGACACTCTTTTCCGAAAATACTTTTAACGGAAAACCTTTTCTGTTAAAAGCATTTCCGGAAAATCATGCCAGTCTAGATGTAGCCTGTAAGTATAGCCTGCAACTTAAAATTGCTCTGCAATGAACAATCTGACCAGCTAGTTTGGATTTTAAACCCAATTGTTTTTGTCTACATTCACTGCCTAGTCATGTTTATCATCAAGTTAGCTGAAATGTGTTATAACATGATGCAGTTTCCCAGAGTTGACAAGTTCTAAGGGCTGATCCAAAGCCCTTTGGAATAAAATAAATGAAATGTCTCTCGTATTTTGTTTGTGCCTTACAAACAAAAGTTAAATTTTTTCCATATCACACAATGATTGGCTGTGCATTTTGGGCATGACATCCCTGGCTGTGAAGTCATAGTCTTGTACACATTAACCCTTTCATAGATTAATAAAGATGCAATTAAAAAAAAGTATTTTCAGTAGTCATATGTCTTAAAATATCCTTCACTCCTCATTTCCCTCAAAAGCAAGGAGTTCATGGAGTCCTTAATTATCGCTTCCTACTTTTTGACATTGTTTTGTATGTTATAGACATGACTAGATAACCAGGTTATATATAAATTCTCTTTGGGCATTCAATCTTGGCAGCGTGGTTACTTGTGTTTGACAGGAGATAAGTTGATGAAGGGATCTGGTGGACTAGATCGGAGGTTCCCAACGTTTTTGATACTGGGGACCAGCAAACCCATTCACCAACTTTTGCATAGTCACATATTCATTATGCAAATTATAAATATGCAAATGTGAAAAATAAACATTACCGGTCTACCAAAATACCAGCCCCAAATGCCAGCCCTAACTCCTAGAGCCCCCCCCCCCCACCCTTTTATTACCCCACGGACAACGGAGTCCCTTGCACCCAACCCCCCCGTGCCAGCCTCCCACCCTCAAAGCCCAAATGTCTCAGTGCCAGCTCCCCCGCCTCTTAGAGCCCCCCCCCCACACACACACACACTAGGGATGTTAAATTTAGATTCATTAATTAATCAAATAGTCAATGGGAATTCCGTGGCTGGGCGCTGGTTGGCTGAGAGGAGGTGCAGAACACGCCTCTCCCGACAGTCGCAGCCCAGGCTCCCAGAGCTGCAGCGGCCCAGCAGCCAGAGGTCCCGGCCTGGCAGCAGGCCATGTCCCGGCGGTTGGGAACCACTGGACTAGTTCTCCCACTAGACTTCCCAATCCAAAGGACTCGATTTTACATATTGTGTGGCTAAATTGCAAACTAGCTCTGGCCTCATCCAAACTCCATTGAAGTCAGTATTTTAAAAACACCAACACTGACTTTAGATCGGCCCCGAAATGTGCTTCACAAATGCCATTGAATAGTGTATTCCTCATCACTTCCTGTCCTAAATTAGGTTGGAATGGTAGTCTGAGCCATTAGACAGCTATTGCCTTTCACCCAAGAGGTTCCTGCATTTCAGCTGTGGATGAAGTGAAAGTTGTCTGAGTTGGGAAAGTGTCTTGGGCACAACAGAACAGGGAGGGATTAGATCTATTATTATTTATGGCAAACCTGCAAGGAAGCATTTTTTAATTTCTCCCCATTTCATGAGCATAATTCAGCTGATGTAGGAGAGTCACCTTGGACTTGTCATGTAGATGTTGAGCTCTCAGAGCCAGGTACACATCCACACAGCACCTGGCACAACAGGGTTCTGATCCTCAATTAGACTGCCTAGGCACTAAATAATAATGACTTGATCCAGCACTATGAAAGTCACTGGGGCTGTGTCTAGACTGGCCAGTTTTTCCGGAAAATCAGCCACTTGTCCGGAAAAACTTGCCAACTGTTTACACTGGCTACTTGAATTTCCACAAAAGCACTGACTTCCTACTGTAAGAAATCAGTGCTTTTTGCGGAAATACGATGCTGCTCCCGTTCGGACAAAAGTCTTTTTCCGAAAGACTTTTGCGCAAAAAGGCCAGTGTAGACAGCAGAGATTTCTTTTCCGCAAAAAAGCCCCGATTACGAAAATGGCAATCGGGGCTTTTTTGCAGAAAAGCGCATCTATATTGGCCACGGACGCTTTTCCGCAAAAAGTGCTTTTCCGGAAAAGCGTCCTGACAATCTAGACGCTCTTTTCCAAAAATGCTTTTAATGGAAAACTTTTCTGTTAAAAGCATTTCCGGAAATTCATGCCAGTGTAGACATAGCCTGGAAGTTTTGCCATGTACTTCAATGGGAGCAGGATTAGAACCAGAGGGATCTAGCCTTCTAGGGCGGGGTGGGCAAATTTCTATCCATAGTGTTAATCCCTGGCAGGATATTAACCTGCGCCTCTGCAAGTATTGGATGATTGCAGCTCTCACTGGCTGCAGATCGCCATTCGTGGCCAACGTAAGCGACAGGAAGTGGTGTCCTGGTCCAGGCCACTTCCCGACGCTCCCATTGGCTGTGTGGCCAACAAGAGATGTGGCCATTTAATACCTGCAAAGGGGCAGGTAAACGTAACAGTGGCAGCCGGCCCACCCCTTTGCGAGTCTCTGAACAGCTTTTTCAAGTTGAGGGCACTTAGCAGACAGGAAGGAAGGAGGGTCCAGTAGTTGAGCAGTGGGACACTAGAGACCTGGATTCCATCCCTGCTCCTCCACCAGGGGAGCTGACAGCCCATTGCTGGGCCCTGAGCAATGTAGGCAGGGGCCTGGCTCCCTGCTCCTGAAGGGGAGCTACCTAGAGCACACTGTGCAGCACTCCAGGGGCGATTTAAAGAGTTCAGGGCTTCAGGCGTCGCTACTGCAGTTAAATCACTAGGCCCCAGGGCAGCTACACTTTTGCACACATACATCCCATTCACCACAGACATCCTGTGAGACCTTGGGCAAGTCACTTAGCCTCTTTGTGACATAAGTCCCTATCTGTCAAATGGGGATAATAGCACTCTCCTACCTTACAGAGGTGTGGTGAGGATTAAAGCTTGTGTGGTCCTTGGCTACTGTGGTCATAGGAGCCTGATAAGCACTTCAAATAGACTTAGCACCTATCCAGCCCCAGCCCCAAACCTGTAGGTGAGTTTTAAGGTGACTTCAACAATAGGTGACACTTCAGTCAGACAGTTAAACACTTCACCTTGAGTCCTACATGCCAGGAGCCATTTTAATGCTGGGTTTTACTGCTGGCATTTTCACCACTTATTCATTAATATAGTACAAGTGCTTATGTTTATTAAAGGTAAAACAGATGCACCTTAAAATACTTCCCAGTATGCTAATCTTTTTTTATGTCATTGTTCTTATTACCTTTGCTTTTCCAGATGATTGATAGGCTGATTTTCCCAAGCAGCACTCTTTTGCCCCGATGTTGCTGAACATCAAAGCATAGCGTAGCCTGTCTGACTTACAGCAGCTTGCAGGCTAGGAGCCTGCTATGGCAGTAGTTGCACTGTAGCCAGATGCTCCTGTGAGCAACCATTTCTTTGGATCCCTGGCAATTTACCTTGCTATAGTACTTGTGGCTGCCACTGACTGTCCAAAGGGTTCCCAAGAGTACCACAGCCATGCACTTAGTCCTGACTTTAAAAAGGAGTGGGGTGAAGTAACCCTTCTATATTTTTTTTCTAATACCCTGTGGTGCTGAACTGAAACTGCAGCCAGCTTCTATTTTCAGAGGCCTTGGTAAGAGAATGTTTTTATCTGGGGATACAATGACTGTCGCCCTGTAGCCTGCAGTTCCCATGCTGGTGCTGCCAGGACCCATGAATGCTTGCTTTATGAGTTGCTCTCGCAGGTGTTCAGGGGGCATGTAATCACTAATGAAACTCTAGGCAGGCTCTGGCACAGTGAGGTAGGCCAGGCTTTTATAATTCTGTGAGAAAAAATTACAGCGCTTTCCCTCTGCTCCTTCGCATATTTTACTCCCGAGAGCTCTGCCTGGGCTGATTAACTACTGGTTTTCTTTATATGGGTTCTGATGGAAATGCTGCCAGGGAATAACTGTCCTGCAAAATCCTGCAGTCCTTGCTCAAGCAAAATGCCTATTAAAATCAGTAGACTTGCATGAGGCAGATCTGCAGGATTTGGCTCATAATTGGGTCATATTTTATCCATTTCATTCTGCTTGCACCAGGCTTATGTATCAAACAGGTCAATAGTGGTGCATTTAGAACAAATAAACTAATCCATATGTGTGAGTGTGTGGATATTACAGCAAGACTGGTGGCACCCTCTGGTATTAAGGATGCCAGGTAAAGAATAAAGACTGCAAATGAACCATAAAATCTTTAGCACAATACATATGTGCAAGGGAGCCAAATTAAGGTTGAATAGGCAGTCTCAATTCTGGCATTTCCTAACTTTGGACCACTTGATTTTGTAACCTTAATAATGATTTTTGAAGTGGGAGGTGGGGTTGTATGTGTAATACATTTATAACTGAAAGCAAAGGAAGCACAGTCCTGTTTTTACAAGCCTGTGTGTTTAAATGTTCCAATATTGAGGTTCAGCATGACAGAAACAACAGTAAATCTAGTTTCTAAACACTAGAGCTGAAGTCTTTTGGCTTCTGTAGCATCAAGTGATCCTAGCCCTGGCCAAAGTCTTTTGCACATGGGATGTATTAAAGGTGACTGGGCTGATTACCCACAATTCCTGTTGGACTCCATGAGAGCTGCAGATCCTTAGCATCCCTGAAAACTGGTCTCAAAACATCAAAGGCTTGATCCAGCTATCTTGCAAGATATTGGTTGGCTTAGCACTTGGAAAGGTTCTTTTGCAATTCATTTTTACGCTCACACACAGAGGAAAAAATTATATGATATTAAAATTAAGGTGATTTACACTCAAATGGCAACCTATCACACAGAGATTCAAAACAACATATCACTGAACATAAATGAAAAGTTATATGTGATAAAATTAAGGAATGCACCAGCATTCAGTATTTTTTTGGGCAGTTCCATTTTTCATTGGCTTTTTTAACACATCAGGGAGTCATGTCTTGAGAAAAACCAGATCTCATATTTTGGCCTCCAGAGCCTTAAAAATATTTGTAGACAATGGAAAGTACTCTTCTCAAATATTTGACGGTGAATATCAGAGAGCCACCATTTTGGACATTATATCTACAGTACCCAAGTACACAGCTCTAATATGGAGGCAGAACATTTTTTCTCTTAGAAACAATCTTGGAGCCAAACATTGCGTGTCCATCTGACAGCAGTAGCAATGCAAGATTGTATACAGACTAAATCAGTCAAGGGCTAATATCTGAAAATACCAGGAGAACAAAATCAAGGCATTACACAATGTGAGAAAAATGTTTTACTTAAAAAAGATTATTTCGCAGAAAATGAGGATAATGATGGATTAACAATTATAACACCCGACACTTACAGAGTATCTTTCATACAAGAATCTCAAAGTGAGGGACCAGTATTATTGTTATTGTATCTATTTTTACAAGATGGGGAAACTGAGGCAGGGACTATTACAAAATTTGTCCCCAAGATCACATCATGAATTATTGTCATAGTGGAGAAGAAAACTAAGGTCCTCTATCTCCTGAACCTTACCTTAACCAATGGGCAATTCTACATCTATCCATCTGTTTATCAGAGATACTCTTTTTGTCTGAAATACTATATTATCCAAGCACCTCACAAGCTTTAGCATATTTATGCTCAATGAGACAATTGTTATCCCCATCTGACAGAGGTGGGGCTGAGGCACAAAGAGAGAACAATGTGAGAGTAGAGACAGGTCCACAGAGCTCCCAAGTTAACACCCTAACAACTGGACTGCTCTTTACATGGACTGCTATAGGCAACATTTTCCCTACATTTCCTGTCTCAATCTCAGCTTTTTGGTATCGCAGGTCTGTAAAACAAAGGAGAACATCCCTTTATTTAATGAAGAATTTTATCTAGCCCAGATGGCAGCACAGAGTCTCATTACGTGCTAGATAAACCTCCTCAGAATTAGCCTGCATGACACTAACTTTCTAGCCTTTTGATACAAAGATCTAATGTTATCTCAACTTCCACTTCACTTGTCTCTGTGGTATTCCTTATTTCTAAAATTAACCCTTTGTACCACTCCCCTCACCTCTTGTGCCAAGTTTAACAGCTAGAGGTAAGAGTTAAAATCATAAACTCAATATGTCAGATATGTTTAATTTCTATCAGAGCATAAAAATGATCCTAATCTTGGGCAAGGTTTTCAATGTACCTAAGTGATTTAGGAGTACAAGAGCAAATGCATGTCAAGGATACTCAGGCTCTTCGGAAGAGCAGCACCCTGTTAAGGGATCTGATTTTCAAATAGATCTAAGGGGTTTATCTAACCTGAATTTCTTTTAATTTTCCTTTATTTTACTGCTGATCTTGTAATTGCATTATGAGTCATTTAAATAGCAGAAATGTAAGCATCTGTTGAAATTAAGGTATCGTCTTTTGCTGATCATTTCTGGTAATACCTCTGGTATAGAATGTAGCTAGAATTAGGTATATGTAATTTATACTGGAAAATCTCTAGCCATAAATGATTGCTAAACTCATGGGTGGAGTGCTTCAGATTACCCCGAATAAGGCCAATTCAGCTTTATTGTCAGTACTTCAGTTTACCCCGAATAAGGCCAATTCCAGAAAGTATTGTCTTATTTGTAACATATTTAAATAGTACCATTTCATTTTACACATTGTAGGGTCATGAATTCCTTGCAAACCTCCAGTGCCCCGTTGAGCTTAAGAGGAATAACACATCCATAAAAAAAAATTAGGGTTCACTAATATATGTCCATTTCTAGGATGGAATATACAGCTATTTTCCAACACCGTTTAAATTCACTCAAGAGCTCATGATTCATCTAACAGTTGTGCATTTGTAATGTCGGCTTATGAATTCTTATTTGTAATCAGATGCTTCCTAACTCGAAGTCATCTCAAATGATAAATTGCTTCCCTAACCAATGCAAAATAAGGCTTCACAATGGCATGATTTGGGCTATAGAGAAATCTTTGGTGCGGTTTGCATGCTCTAAGATGTAATAAATGCAGGTGGATGTCTGAAGCATGGAGTAAATGCAGTTGATTAGGTATTTTGTCTAATTCAAGATCCTCTTCTGTTAGCACTAGACCACTTGATGAAAGTTTAGTAGAGCACAAATGCAGATTGCATCAAGCTGACAGAAGTCAATTAAAAGACACTATTACTTTCAGTGTCCTTTGGGTCGGGACAAAAATGCTTAGTCACATACACATGACAATATGCCCTATATTGGTATTACCAGAGACTGTTATTTCTAACTATAACAATAGGTGTTTATGCAATAGTGCACAGAAATATTGTTAGATTTGTATTTTTCACTTATGGATCACATGGTGCTTTGCAAATATTACGTAAGTCCCAAAAGAGTTCAGTGAGGGTATGTCTACACTTGCAGCCTAATTCGAACTAGGGCTGCAAATATAGGCATTCAGAATTGCAAATCAAGCCTGGGATTTAAATATCCCGTGCTTGATTTGCGTCTTCCCAGCCGGGCGCCATTTTTTGAAATTTACAAGCCCGAAGTAACGGCCTGCGTTTACACACGGCAGTGAAATGGGCGTTCGAAATAAAGCCCTAGTTCGAATTACCTATTAAACCTCATTGCAGCAGGGCAGTTACTTCGGGCTTGTAAATTTCAAAAGTGACACCTGGCCGGGAAGATGCAAATCAAGCACGGGATATTTAAATCCTGGGTTTGATTTGCAATTCTGAATGCCTACATTTGAAGCCCTAGTTCGAATTAGGCTGCAAGTGTAGACATACCCTGAGATAAAATCATCCCTAATTTGACCTAAAAGAAACCAAGGCACTGTGAAATCAAGTGACATGACATGAACAGCGTGTCAAAGGGCAACCCACATGTCCTGATGTCCAGTCTCTTGCTCTAACAGTCTCCCAGTGTTGGGGGGGGAGGGATCCTACACAGTGTTGAGAACACTTCTCTTAGGGAAATGTCAATAGGTTTCGATATATTACCATCCCACACAGGCTGTCCTGTTGCAGAAAAGAAAGATCTATTCTTTTTATAGCCACTCTGAAGCCCCTTGTGGAAAATGTAAATCCCCTTGTTCCACAACAAATCAGCTTTCTACTTAAACTAGGAGTTCAGAAGCAGGCCGGATGCAATTCACCAGGGTTAGCCCCTGGCAGGCCTCCAAACATTTTATTTACTTGAACGTCTGCAAGTATGGCCGTTTGCGGCTTCTGTTGGCCATGGTTTGCCATTCCCAGCCAACGGGCACTGCAGGAAGCAGGGGGCACCAGAGTTCTAGGGCTGATCTTGAGTAGTGGAGGCCTTTTGGGGATTAGATCTTGCGGATGGTCTGTGAGGTGAGGGTTCTGTTTATATGGGCTAAAATATGTTGCCTTAGCAACATTCCCAACCCACAGGTGGGACTATCAGCCATGGACCAGTTGTGAGACTCTCCAACTCATTCTGCATGTGGCAGCAGCTCTACAAACCTGCTGGTCTCTGACCACAATCAAGAAGTATCAGCTAGAGACCTGAGAATGGGAACTGGGGCTGAAAAATTCTTGCTAGAGCGAATGAGCAAATGTACTGCGGGGAAGGGAGATGAAATGTTCAGCTTGCTTTTCATTGAAATTTGACAACTTGCTGAGAATCCTGCTGTGACCTAGGGTGAGTCACTTTGATTTACCCTCTCTATATAATTGTTTATTTTATAGTAGTTCTGAGATGAGGGCCCCATTGTGATAGGCGCTGGACATTCCCAGAGTGAGAGCAAGTTTCTGCCCCAAGCAGCTTACAATCTGAACAGGCAAGATAGACAAAGGGAGTGGGGAGAAAGGAAGGTTTATTATCCGCATTCAATGGACGGGGAACCAAAGCCCAGCAATTAAGTGGCTTGCCCAAATTCACACACAGAGCAACACTCCATGGGAATGAGAATGGGGAGAATAAGAGAGGGAGTGAGGAGAGATGCTGAGATTCAGTATGGGGGGGGGGGGCAGCAGCTGGCGCTCAGCTGAAGAAGGCGGTCCAGGGGTACCTACCTGACCCCGGGCCTGTTCCAGCCCTCACCCAGGATTCCGCTTTTGTCTCTTCACCCTTCCTCCACCCCCAGGCGTGAGCAAGTTCATGGAGATGATGGAACTCCCACAGTATTTCCATTGCCCTGTTACAGAACCAGGAACTGGATCTCCCGAATCCTTTAAAAAGTAAGCCATCTTTCCTATTTGCCTCAGTTTCCCCAGCTCTAAAGCATAGGGTCATAATTCTTACAGTAGGAGAGATGATGGATTCAGGGAGTTAATTCATCTGTAACGTGCTCTGAAGTTAAGTGCAAAGTTCTGTTGCTATTCAAGTAGTCCCTGTAATTCAGTTGCAACAGGATAGGAAGCCAATTCTATAACCTGAGGCCTTGATTCAAAGTGAAAGTGACAAAAAGATTTAGATTAGTTTCTCTCTTTGCTCCGTTTTCATATTTCTACTCCTAATATTTCTCCTCTTTCTTTGCTCTCCTTCTTCTTCCTCCTCTGGCCTTATATAGTCATGCGGTTATTCAAGTAGCGAGGCAGCACGCCAGAGTCTCCAGCCTC
This sequence comes from Pelodiscus sinensis, assembly GCF_049634645.1. NCBI lineage: Eukaryota > Metazoa > Chordata > Testudines > Trionychidae > Pelodiscus > Pelodiscus sinensis. The sequence continues at coordinate 4,525,077 of NW_027465908.1, forward strand.
ACCCTGCTGCCAGCACTGATTGCTCTCAAGAGCTGAGAATTTAGTCAGAACTCAGACACTAATGTAACTATTTGCTGCATCATGAGATACTGTTTATGCGAACGCCCGCATAAATAAATAAATAAAGTGGTGGACACCCAGAGCATAATATGAATTTGTGGTTCGAGACACAACCCACCCCATTTCAGCCTTCACCCGAGAGCAATAAATAAAACTTTGTTGCTCAAATGCATATAGGTTTTTTTCCCAGTCACGAGGCAGAGTGGTGTTAGAGACCTCCAAGTGGTCTGTGAGGGTATTGCGAGCACTTCCAAGTACAGCTACAGTTCTTTGTGCAAGTATTATACTAGCTGTAGATTTTTTTTTCTTCTTTTTCTTCTCTCCCTCCATAAAATGACAAATTCTTCTCAGTGAATGAGTTTTGGTGCAGTGCTAATAAAAAGGTTTTTCTCTGACTTGCTGAAGGACTGTCTGACTACTGGAATGAACAATTAACATTTAAATTGAATGAATTCAGTCCCCTTCTCTCATTGTCTTTGTCCCTGTTGAATCATCTGCAATTGTATGTTCTGTGCTGTATTTTTTTCTGGCATGCTAAAAAATCTAATTTGTTTGTTGTTAATCATATAAATCTATAGTATCATTAAAATCTTTTCTACCAATTTTCTTTTAAGAACACACAGCACAAAGGAGGGAGGGGGTTTTCTGTTGTACCATATCTGCAGGTATTTCTGCCTTCATGAATTAAAAATGATAGCAAGGAAAGCAAGCACAAGGTTTTGATCTTTTGTATAGAAAAAACGATGTGCAGCCTATGTTAAACCTTTAAGTAGTAAATTTAAGTATTTCATGCATATAGTACAGCCTTTATGGAATGCTTGTGTCTGAAAATACATGCCATGCTCTAGACAAAAATTTGCATGAACTGTAAGCAAAGGAAATGTCACAGAAAATGTTTTTCTTCTTATCACCTACAGTTATTGATATCTGTGCTTCTCTATTTTATTTATTAAAATGCAAGATGTATTTATTTTGTATAGCATTCTATTAGCTTTTCTTTCAATCTTCTTTAATTAATAAGCCCATCAGTAAAGATGATCATTGGGCTTCTGACCATAGACATTTTTTGGATGGGGAGAATTTAAATGCATTTTCTGTAAACCATTAGCCAACACATTTGACTAAGAAAAAAAGAAAAGGAATGCAAAAAGTGCAGCAGAAATTTAGAACGGTGTAGCTTTAAGAATCTAGACTGAAACACCTTAAATGAACTCTGCAGCAGACAGATGAAAAAAAATTTCTTGGCCCTTGTTGCTTCGCTATTATTCATGATGTAATTTTTCAGGTGTCAGTTTGCTAGAGAAAGATTGGAACAGAGCTTGTTGCTAGGACATGAATGGAAAAGCCGCTTGTGATTGGTTCTCTGCAATTTCTTTGCAAGCCAATCAAAGGGGAGAAATAGGAATAGAAATGAGAAGCAGAAGGGCTTCTGGCTGGGACAATTAATGTGTTTGCAGTGTCAAAGCAAATTGTAGAGCAAAGTACTGTACATTTAAAATAATAAAAAATTTTAACCAATGTAGATTGGTGAGTCTGCCCTAATGGACTAAAGCAATTAAAAGATATACTGTGATCTGTTTGAGCTTACAGATGAGAGTAGATGACAATGAAGAAAGGAGACATTTTTTCCTTGTAGAGCACAGCAGATTATATAACATTTTTATTCTCTTTTTGCATGCAGAAGTAGATTAGGTAGATTCTGATTCCTATATTTATTATTATTTATTATCCAATATCATCACTGAAAAATAATTAAAAACTGTAATGGGCTCCTGTGATTGAAAATGATTGATTGCACCGGTTATTTGAAACAGAGAAAGCAGTTAGTTGGCACAGTTTGCTTTGCAGCAATTCGTGATTCCAGGATGAAAAACAACAATAACAAAAAGTCAAATGGATTCTTCTTCTTGCAGAGATCTTTGTGTAGAAAGTATCAATTTATAAAGTGTAATTGAGCGTGTTTGTTATTTCAGACCCTAGCTATAAAAAGCATTCCCATTTAAGTTGTTATAAAAGTGCTTGCTTGACAGAGGAATAGCCAAGTAGGCAGTTTTGCCTGTCTGTCATCCTTAACTGTTTGATATCAAGACTCTTCTGCAATACACCAGGAAGGGATGTGTTTCTTTACATAGCTATGGAGCCTTTCTCTGTAAGGTGTTTTTCACAACCAGGGTCCAATTCAGTCATTGGATCTACACTAGCATAGAGATCAAACTTGACAATGAAGGCAGTGGGCTGTAAGGTACTAGGGCAGTGAATGGTGAAACAGGAGATTTGGGTTCAAATGTGAACTGTGCTACGGCCTAGATGTGTGACCTTGGGCGAGTTACTTCATCTTCCCATGTCCATATTTCTTTCGACTTGCCTATTTAAATGTTAAGGTCTTCAGAGCATGCACTAACTACCTCTAGTGCCTGTCACCATGGAATCCAGTCTTGGTTGAAGCTTCTAGGTGCTACCAAAATAGAAAGCATGCATTTCTCTACACTGGGCTACAGGCACCTTCCTGTAACACACTGGAATCAATTTAGTTCTGTAATGAAGAAAAAAAATCAGTACAGTTACATCAGTTATAAAACCAGCTGTTTTATTTGCACTAGATTCTAACTTTTACAGATCCCAGTTTTAAAGCATTTTTGGCCCATGCCCAAAAAGTAAAAGAACTTCTCCCTTTACCCGAAGCAGGCAGGATAGCCATTTGAGATGTTTCGTTCCAACCAAAGAAATATTACATCTTTGGTGAGTTTATAGAAGGTTTCCTATAGGACTAAAACCCTGGGAACCCGCGATTTGTGATTGCTTTTCCATATGTCATGGAGCAGTGTTCTTCATTTCCAACAGGGATTTCAGAGCTGCTAAAGTTCTGAATACCTTGTTTTGCAAGTTACCCTTTCCAAATAAAAGCACATCCTTTGGGGGGGGGGGGGGATTTCTGGTAAAGAACTTAACCTGGAGTCTTTACTCCAAGTCAGGGCCACATTCTGGATTCATTTACACTGGTGTAAATACATGGAACTTGGATGCTCTTTTCCACACTGCTGCATCACCAATGGTATATCATTGTCATTACTTACATATATATTCTAGCCGTGTGAACTGAGATCATGGCACTATTATGGCAGGCAGTGGATATATATTAAATGGCCCTTGCCCCGAACTGCCTGTGATCTAGACCCTTATTATCACCCTTATTTTACAGAGGGGTGTTGAGGTACAGAGATATGAAATCATGGAATCATAGAATACCAGAACTGGAAGGGACCTTGAAAGGTCATCACGTCTAGTCCCCTGCCCTCACACCCAAGCGTCATATAGATCAGTGGTTCTCAAACTTTTTGGCCCATGGACCACCTGGCTCAATGCAAACCTTTGCAGGACCACCAGTTGCTAATGGAAGCTCAGTGTTAATTACATAATTACACCTCAGCCATTTTGCTAGTGCTGCAGCTAAGGAGAACAGTTTAACTTAAATTATGAAACAGATTAAGTGTTTTAACTTTCTCATGTTAGTTTATCAAACTTCATTTTAAATAAAGTAAAATATTAATGTATGTCCAACACAAAAGGTTCTCATGTTTTCTTTATTTATGGTAGGGGTGGAGAACCTTTTCTGAGTCAGGGCTCACCAACCCACAGTTGGGGATCACACAAGTGAGAAGCAAAAAACCCCTTCCAAAAAACCTCAACCCTCACTGATGTGGCCCCCAACTGAGACACCTCACTCTCCGGCGTTCCAGCCCCATGGGGCGAGGGTAAGGGACAGGGAGGACTGAGGTTCAGGACTTCTGTGATGGGGCGTATCCACCCTGCACTGTTCAGGACAGGGTTAACCCAGCCCAAAGGGCAGGGGAGGCCGCTCCCCTTTTAATTTACAGGCCATGCATAAGAGGATATGTCTACACTAGCCCCCAGTTCGAACTAGGGTGGCTAATGTAGGCATTCGAACTTGCGAATGAAGCCCGGGATTTAAATATCCCCAGCTTCATTTGCTTGTTCCCGGGCGGGCGCCATTTTTAAATCCCCTTAGTTTGAACTGACTGCCCGCGGCTACACGCGGCAGTCAGAAATTAATCTGAACTAAGTCCTTAGTTGCAGGACCTCATTGCAGGAGGAGTAACAGTTAATCCAAACTAAGAATTTAGTTCGGATTAACTTCTGACTGCTGCGTGTAGCCGCGGGCAGTTAGTTCGAACTAAGGAGATTTAAAAATGGCGCCCACCTGGGAATAAGCAAATGAAGCCGGGAATATTTAAATCCCGGGCTTCATTTGCAAGTTCGAATGCCTACATTAGCCACCCTAGTTCGAACTGGGGGCTAGTGTAGACACACCCAGAAAGAGCTGCTTAACTCACTTGAGGCTAATGGCTGGAGGGGAAGGAGCTCAGGATGGAGCTTTTGAATGGTTGCAGCAGCAGCAGCAGCAGCAACCCCGGCAGCAGCAGCCACAGCGACAACCCTGGTCAGTGAGGCCGTCCAGGAGGACCCACTCGCCAAACAACACCCCGAGGATCGCACTGCACACCCAGAACGGTAGGAAGTGGCCCAGGGCGGAGGATTGTCCTCCAGGAGCTCGGCGCGTTTCAGACGGAATTCCTGCTGAGTAGGGAGTGGCATCCACCACTGCCAACATGACCCTTGGCTGGGGCCTGGTGGAGTGGGAGGGCCCGAGCCCCCTACTTTCCACACCCCATGGTAACTCCGCTCTCAGGTTCTTTGAGAGGCTTACCTGTGCACTAGGCCTACAGGGCTGTCCATACTCTGAGGAAGGGAAGTGTTTTTGGGGACTAGGCCAGTGAGGCCGTATTTACCCTAGTAAAGGGAACTGTACTTTGGGACTGCTGGCAGGGAGTGCTCTAGGGGACAAGGTCACCCCTTGACAGCTTCCCATAGGCCAGATTTACTTTTCTGGAGTTGGTAGATTTTGTGGACCCCTTAGGCTCTGGGGGTGGGAACAAAAATGAGGGGTTCAGTGTGCGGGACAGGGCTGCCAGGGAGAGGGATAGGGAGGATGTGCGAGATCTGTGCAGAAGGTGGGTGCAGTAGGGAATGAGGGGTAGGGTGCAGGGGCAGGCTGGGAGTAGGGTATCTGGCCAGGAGGGAGGGTGTAGGAGTAAGCTGGGGGTGCAGGGTCTCAGACAGGGGGCTGAGTGAGGGGGATTTGGATGCAGGGGTTTGGGCATGAGGGGAGTGCTTACCTAGCTCAGCCCCTCCTACTACCCCACACTGTGGGGAGCCTGTGCAGCTAGTCTCATGGACACAGAGCCATAGAAGAGGAGGGTTGGAAGAGACCCCAGGATGCCTTCTGGTCCCATCCCCTGCTCGAAGTAAATCAGGCATCTTGCTGCCTCCCCTCTCCTCCCTCCTTTGGGCATTTCAGCCTCAGAGTGACTAGAGGGGACTCTTTCCTAAGGGTCAGGCCCAGCCCTGGTATTACACTGAACTCACTTGGCTGACAGGCACTGCTGTCCTCAGAGTAACCGGGCTGGGTAAAGCCCAGGGCCCTGCAGAACCAATCCACAGTTCCTTTCCACCTGTCCCATCACCAAGCCTTGCTCCCTAGCATTGCTATAAACTCCCCGGCCCCGACTAGCCTGCTCCATGGGGACCCGCTCCTCAAGAGTTTGCAAATAACCAACTACACCCCCAACCACCATCACTCTCTGCCTTTTTGCAAGAAGGAGCTCCCTCCGAAGTTTAGACCCACCAGCCAGAACAGGCAAAGGAATCCAAATTACAAAGCAAAGGGAGTGGAAACTTTCCCCTGCTAGTCACTGTTTGCAAGACCTGACTGCAGCCCACTTTAAAAAAGGGAAGAAGGGCAACCGAGGAAACTACAGTCCGGTCAGCCTTTCCTTAATCCTCGGAAAAATCACGGAGGGGATCCTCAAGGAATCCATTTTGAAGCTCTTGGAAGACGGGAAAGTGAACAGGAAAAGTGAAGATGGATTCACCATGGGCTAGTTGTGCCTGACCAACCTGATTGCCTTCTGTGATGAGGTAACTGGCTCTGTGGACATGGGGAAGTCAGTGGATTGATATTCCTTGATTTTAGCAAAGCTTTTGATACTGTCTCCCACATTATTCTTTCCAGGAAGTTAAGGAAGAATGGATTGGATAAATGGACAGAAAGGTGGATAGAAAACTGGCTACATTATCGGGTAGTGATCAACGGGAAGTGATCAACGGCTCGATGTCAGGTTGGTGGTCAGTTTCAAGCAGAGTGCCCCAAGGATGAGTTCTAGGGCTGGTTTTGTTCAACAACTTTATTAATGACCTGGCTGAGGGGATGGATTGCACCCTCAGCAAATTTGCAGATGACACTAAGCTAGGGGGAGAGATAGATATGTTGGAGGGTCATGATAGAGTCCAGAGTGACCTAGACAAATTAGAGGATTGGGCCACAAGAAATCTGATGAGGTTCAACAAGGACAAGTGTAGAGTCCTGCACTTGGGACGGAAGAATCCCAAGCATAGTTACAGGCTGGGGATTGACTGGCTCAGCAACAATGCAGCAGAAAAGGACCTGGGATTACAGTGGATGAGAAGCTGGATAGGAGTCAGCAGTGTGCCCTTGTAGCCAAGAAGGTTAATGGCATATTAGGGTGCATTTAGGAAGAGCATTGCCAGCAGATCTAGAGAAATGATTATTCCCCTTTATTTGGCTCTGGTGAGGCCACATCTAGAGCACTGTGTCTAGTTCCAGGCCCCCCAACTATAGAAAGGATGTGGACGCATTGGAGAGGGTCCAGTGGAGGGCAACCAAAATGATGAGGGGGCTGGAGCACATGACTTACGAGGAGAGGCTGAGGGAGTTGGGTCTGTTTAGTCTGCAGAAGCGAAGAGCGAGGGGAGATTTGATACCAGCCTTCAACTTCCTGAAGGGAGGTTCCAAAGAGGACGGAGAGAGGCTGGTCTCAGTGGTGATGGATGGCAGAACAAGGAGCAATGGTCTCAAGTTGCGGTGGGGGAGGTCTAGGTTGGATATTAGGAAAAGCAATTTCCCTAGGAGAGTGGGGAAGCAGTGGGATGGGCTGCACTCGATGACCTCCTGAGGTCTCTTCCAGCCCTAGGATTCTGTGCGTCTACTCACTGTGCTTGCCAGAGAAAGGTGAAAGGGCATTGAGAGCCCAGCTGAGCACACACAGCTCACCTGCTCTCAGCTTTTGCTTCCTGCATGGCCCGGACAAGGGTAGAGCCCCTTTGCATTTCCCCCTCCCTCACAGTGGCAGGTCCCTTAAGAGGTGATGGGAAGGATCTGAGCTGAGCCCTGCACCACCAACGTGAAACCCACTGAGCAGTTCAGGGAAATCCTTTTTGCCCCCAACCCGCAGCCTCCCGTTGCCCGTGTGTCTGGAAACACTCCATACTTGGTTCCACTTGCAGCCTCTCCCTGTTTGAGCCTCTTCCTCCCCCACTCCCTTTAGGAAAGAGGAAATTCCCCCCCCCCCCCCCCCGCCTTTGCACCAGGGTTCCTTCTCAGCTGCATGGCAGCACAGCTTCACAGGTGCTTAATCAGCCCTGCCCAGTCAATCAGCTCAACTTTTTTTTTTTTTTTTGCTCAACCAATTTCCAATTTTTTTCCTGCCACGTTTGGTGTTTTTTGTGAAAGTATCTGGCAACCCCAGCTCCAGGCACTGAGTGGGGGGGCTGACGAATCACCTGTGAAACTGTGCTACTGCCCAGCTTAGAGGGTGCGCTGCTTTGCACCTCCTCCCCTATGCTCGTGAAGCAGGAGCTGCTCCCTGATGCACGGGGGCGGAGGGAGGCTGGGCTCACACCAAAGGAGCACACTTTGAGAACCGCTGATCTAGCTCATCCCTGACAGATTATCTAACCTGTTCTTAAATATCTCCAGTGATGGAGTTTCCACAACCCCCTTAGGTAACTTATTCCAGCGTTTAACCACCCTGCCAGGTAGGACGTTTTTCCTAATGTCCAACCTAAACCTCCCTTGATGCAGTTTAAACCAATGCTTATTGTCCTATCATCAGAGGTGAAGAATAATGTTTCTCCCTCCTCCTTTTAACACCTTTTAAGGTACTTGAAAACTGCTATCATGTCCCCTCTCAGTCTTCTCAAACCCAGTTTTCAGTTTTCCCTCATAGGGCGTGTTTTCTTTATTCATTTTTGTTCCTCTTCTCTGGATCCTCTCCAATTTCTCCACGACTTTCTTGAAATGTGGTGCTCAGAACTGGGCATAATACTGCAACTGAGGCCTAATCAGTGCAGAGTAGAGCAGAAAAACTACTTGTGTCTTGCTCACAACTGTCCTGTTAATGCATCCCAGAATGATGTTTGCTTTTTTTGCAACAGTGTCACACTGCTGATTCATATTTAGCGTGCGGTCCATTCTGACCCCTAGATCCCTTTCTGCAGTACTCCTTCCTAGACAGTCACTTCCCATTCTGTGAGTGAAACTGAATGCCATACTCATGTCACATGGGAAGTGTGTGTCCAGGTTGATGATTGAAATGGTTCTCTTGAGTCCCCATCTAGTTCACTAAGCACAAAACCATCTTGACTCTAGAGTTTCCCTGTGGTATACCTGACAGAAAAAATACCATGTTGGGTCTTGTTTCACACTCCTAGCAACTCAAAGTTGTCTAAACTGCACTCGTTACTGAATTAGTCCCTTGAGAAACTTGAGGGACTAATATTTTTATATGTGAACCATGGAAAGTGGCTCTCAATTGGTGTCAGGGCCTGAAAGAAATTATGCCCTGGAGAACTCTGGCTCCTGAAAGTAAGAACCATGGACATAAAGGAGGTGCTGCTTCTATGATACTTCAAAGCTATAAAACAGCTATAATTCTATAGGGATTTTTGGCATTTTTCCTACAAAACTTTGAACGTGGGTCCTACTCCTTGAAGGGCAAAGAGAAAAGAGACTTGTGGCCAAGAGATAAAACTTGTTTTGTCCAGTAGTAAAGCTTCAGAAAACAAATCATTTTCATCTTTGCATGTTAGCGATGGTCAGCTTCCATTAGCCTTATTCATGCTGACTAGCATCTTACTCCATGAATGGTCCTGTCAGCTTGGATGAGGCTGCTCTCAGGCTATGTCTACACTATAAGGTGTTTACGGCAGAGAGTATGCTAATGACCAGGGCTCGACAAACCGCTGTTTCTACTCGCCCATCGCAAGTAGATTTCAGCCGGTCGCTCCGTGTGCCCCATTCACCAGTGCTGCGCGCATGCACAGTGCCGGTCTGGCGCATGGGCGGTGCGGGGCTGGCGAGTAGCTCTCGCCGCAGTTTGTCGAGCCCTGCTAATGACGGACTCATTAGCATATTTTCTGCTGATGTTTTTTGCACAAGGGGGTTTTGCGCAAAAAGAAGCAGTGTAGCCACTTCCGTTTAGCACCAAAAAAAACTTTTGTGCAAGATCCTTATGCCTTTCCGGGAGTGACCAGGAGGAGGTGAGTGGAGCACCCCACAACACAGACTATATGAATATCCAAATCTGACTCTCATACATTTCACTAGAGATGTTTAAAGGACCCTAAAGTGACAAGTTGCTCTGAATCCCTCCTGGCACTGTCCCTCTCTCCTATTCCTGCCCTTGACCGGCATACCCTATAATTTGTGGTGGAAAAATAAACCGTCTGTTCACAGTATATACCGGACAATTCTATTTGGCTTTATGATAGGGTAAAAAATCTTTTAATTCATTAATTTTGAATTCAACAAAATAATACTAAACTGAAATGGCTCAATCCTGCAAAATTGTAAGCACTGTACTTAACAGTGCAGTTGAAGGACCAGGCTAGACTAGAGCTTTAACTGGAATTGAGCGGTACCCTCTATACAGGGATGTATTTCACCCCTGCAATTAGTTCTACATTGTGGCAAAATCCTTTAGAATATAATGTAAAGTTCCATATAAATTGAATATGCTTCTTCTCAAATTACACTAAATTAAATAAACACCTCGGCTACATCTAGACTGACATGATTTTCTGGAAATGCTTTTAACGGAAAAGTTTTCCATTAAAAGCATTTTCGGAACAGAGCATCTAGATTGGAACGGACGCTTTTCCGCAAAAGCACTTTTTGTGGAAAAGCATCGTGCCAATCTAGACGCGCTTTTCCGCAAAAAAGCCCCAATTGCCATTTTCGCGATTGGGGCTTTTTTGCGGAAAACAAATCTGGGCTGTCTACACTGGCCCTTTTGCGCAAAAGGACTATTGCCCGAACGGGAGCAGCATAGTATTTCCGCAAGATCACTGACAATCTTACATGAGATCGTCATGTGCTTTTACGGAAATTCAAGAGGCCAGTGTAGACAGCTGGCAAATTTTTCCGGAAAAGTGGCTGATTTTCCGGAAAAACTGGCCAGTCTAGACACAGCCCTCTAGTGTTTAATACAGAATAGAGTTTTTTAAAACATCCTGTAGAATTCTGTAGTGGGGGTGGGACTGTCTATGCGATCATACAGGATGGTTCAGAAAACCCTTAGCTATGGGATCATTTGTAATTCAACTCTGTAGAGTTCTTTTTATTGACTTCAGACCTTATTGCTACCTCGCCTTTGCTCACGTGGGATGATTCCTTACTTACATGAGTCACCCTGCTAATTTCAGCAGGACAATTTTCAGAGTAAGGGATCACTTAGCATAACTGAGAGTGGCAGAACTGAGCTCTCTGACTGACTGGGCGCTGCTCACAAGAAGATTTTATTCTCTAACAAATTCTCCATTCTGTACGATCAAATTGTCTCTCATCCTAATCCGCAGGTTAAGATTGACAGCTGTGTAACAGCAGAATTTCCCCCCTTCACCTCTGTCCCTCGGTTGCACCTGCTGATGGGCAACCATGTAACTGCTTTGCATTTCTCTGTCGCTGTTTCACACTTGGGCCCTGGATGCAGACAGGAAGCGGGCGGGGTGTGAAGGAACTGGTGTGTAAAACACTATGGATTCAGCATTTGATCCATCTGGCTAGAGATGAATTGGAGGATTTCACTCCCAGGCATTCAGATGAAAGGAACAAATAACGCCGATGACTTTCTGAATGGTTCAGTACTTCTGAGATACATTGAGACTGCCCTGAGGACATCCATGTCAAGTCAGAGTGGGGATTCCCCCTCCCCCTTCTTGTTTTAGGTTAGAGTAGCAAGAGGGCAAGATGGTTTTCAGCCATGAGTCTAAAAAGGACCATCAGGAATATTTCTCTGTCTAAAGGTTCTGTGATGCCTATTAACTTGGTATCTCAGTTTCAAGGGAAGGTAGAACAATTATTATTTATTTGTGTTAGGATAGCCCCTAGGTGCCACGCTCATGATGCCACAAACACAGAAGGGAGGAAAATGGTCCCATCAGCCTCCCATAGTGTGGACACCACCAAGGCTCAGCTTAAGGTAAGCATTTTGCTAGCTGGAGTTATGTATCTAAGCTGTCCTACCAGGTCTATTGGAGACTTGGCCTAAGCTCCTGTCTGTGGAAGAACCTCAGGGGCTGTCATCTGGGGTGAAATGCACTCCTGTGCAAAGGCCAAGCACTAGGCCTTCGCTCTCAGCAAAGCGGTCAGACCTCACATGAGCTCCTTCCATAGAGATGAATTTCATCTGTAGAGGACAGCAGCCGTTTCCAATATTCTCCTGGCCAAGGTTGTCACTAATTATGGCAAACTAAAACAGAGGTTGTGTCTTCACTCCAGAGACTACTCAGGCATAGCTATGTTGGGGTTAGCCATGTCCATGTAACACCATAGTGTAGGTGCAGCCAACACCAGAAGGATTTGTTCTGTTGGGACAGGCACACCAGCTCCCTATCTGTCAGGGCTTTAGTTTTCCATCTCAACTGATGGATGGTATCTCCAACAGCACAGCGCTGAGGTAATGGCTCTGTAGCGACTCACCAGGAAAAGTAACACTTGTGCATCAGTTCTAAATGGCACTCTTTAATTCGGTTCTTAATTACTCCCCTCCAATGCAACAATCTAGGCAGAAAAGATGAGTTTTGCGTGATTCTGCAATGCCTGGGCTAAATTATTTAATGCCTACTTTTTTGTTGCATACAGTGACTGCACAAGAATTAAGGAAACTAAGCTGGAGTCTCTCAAAGCAATTAATTAGACTATTAAAATATGCAGCCATATATATAGTAGACTACAACATACATACTACCAAAATTAAAGCCATTTTCTGGTTCATTAAATATGAGTAGAATTCACATGTTTTAGCTGATTATCCACAGATGATACAGATGAATATTTCACACCTTTTATGGTTATTGTAAAAAATAAGTAAATCTACAGATTTCATTCATTTTCAGATATATAGTCTGCAGTGGATCGGATGCAGGAGAACTGAGGTTAAGTGAAGTGTAGAGGAAGGATGATTTTGTGATTAGACTTTACCCTGGGAAGCAGGGACTCTGAAAAGTTCTGGTAGAGGTTCAGCTGAAAGTGAGCTCCCAATGTGATTCTGTGGCCAAGTAAGTTAATGCAATCCTGGGGTGCATAAATGGGGGAATCTTGAGTGGGCGTAGAAAGGTTATTTTACCTCTAAATTTAGCATTGGTGCAACCACGGCTGGAGCACTGTGGCTAGTTCTGGTGCCCACAATTCAGAAAGGATGTTGAGAGTTCAGAGAAGAGCCATGAGAATGATTAAAGGCATGGAAAACTGCCTTATGGGGGCAGACTCAAGGAGCTCTAACTACTTAGCTTAAATGTAAGGGTAAGGAATGAACTGATCACAGTGAGTAAGTACCTACTTATGGGGAACCAATATTTAGTGCTCTTTAATCTAGCAGAGAAAGGTAAAACACGATCCAATGGCTAGAATTTTAAACTAGACAAATTCAGACAGGACTAAGATGTAAATTTTAAAAGTGAGACTAATTAACCATTGGAACAACTTACCAAGGGTCTTGGTGGGCTCTCCCCACTGACTATGGGAGGCTTTTCTAAAAGAGCTGCCCAAGGAATTTTTTAGGGAAGATTTCTGGCCTGTTATATAGGAAATTAGACAAAACAATCACAATGATGCTTTCAATTAGAATTTATAAAAAGTGCAGCTGGAAGGGGTTCGCAATGCTGGCTCTTTCCCCACCTCTGTCATGTGAGATCTGGGGTCTGGTCTGTCAAAACTTTCTCTTTCCATTTCACCTCCGTCTAAAATGGGGCTCGGTAGCTTTACCAGGAAGAGGCCTGGGCAACTAACTCACTTAAGTAAACTAAGTCAAGTGAACTAAGGTGCGTGAACAGAAGAGCAGAAATGCCCAGAGCCTGCTGTGATGGGGACGGTTAATACTGTGAGGGGGACTGTTAATAATGTCCACCCCCTCCTGAAACATTTTTCAGCTCTTTTACTGTAAAAATTATTTCTGCTATTTGTTGACCTTCTGCAATGGGTAGATAGCTTATCCTGCCATTCTTGCTCACTGTATCCCCTTTGTGCGTGAGTAGCCTCATAATCAGCCAGACGGTTGCCCAAAAGAGTAAGAATTGCTTTGTGAGGGTGAGAAACTCAAACCCTAAGAAATCCAAATGGGCTTGATGGGCTTTTTTGAGCTAAAGCTTTTTCTGTCAATTTTTAAGCGAATGATCAGAGTATGCACATTGCGCTATGTTACTTATCATGCCCTAATCGTAACTTAGAAAGGAAAATCCCTCAGGTCTTCAGGTGACATATAGTAACACCAGAGACAACTTGTGTCTGCTCGTGAGGGGGGCCATAGAGGGGGCTGCTCCAGCCCAGTCAGGCCTCTGGTTCACCAGTGATGCTTACCAGTTAACCAGTTGACCCGTGACATCCCTAGATTCCATTTTACCCAGTGATTGAAGGCAGCCATTTAGCTACCTGAAGGGCTAAGAATAACTTCCCTCTAATAGGAACAGATAACGTTTACATTCCTTTAGGGGGACAGGGAGGAGGTTGTATCAATGTGTAACAGGAAATTTTCTGGGCTTTCATAGAATTATAGAACCATAGAGCTGGAAGAGACCTCAGAAGGTCATCAAGTCCAGCCCCCTGCTCTAGGCAGGACCAATCCCAACTAAATCAACCCGGCCAGGGCTTTGTCAAGCCAAGACTTAAACACCTTTAGGGATGGAGACTCCACTACTTCCCTAGGGAACCCATTCCAGTGCTTCACTACCTTCCTATGGAAATAGTTTTTCCTAAGATCCAACCTGGATCTCTCCCTCAGCAACTTGAGACCATTGCTCCTTGTTCTGCCATCTGTAACTACTGTGAACAGCCTTTCTCCAGCCTCTTTGGAACCTCCCTTCAGGAAGTTGA